>NC_133324.1:93602004-93947013 GCF_042186555.1 Aquarana catesbeiana | reverse complement strand
CTACAGGAGGGGTGTAGGGGATAGCAGGATTTATAAAGGCTGCGTGGATATATTGTTGGCTAGATAGTGCCCAAATTTTAGCAGCAAGGCAGCTGATCAGAGCACCGCTAGCAATAGTCAGACAAGAGATAGAGAGAACAACCTTTTCAATGGACACTACTTTATTTATTTTTGCAGTCAGCAACTGGTCCCGCCATGCCCACGTGGCTGCTTTTAGTGATTTTATAGCAAAAATGAAAGTATCATAAGTTCCTATTTTTCAGTTAAGCTGCTTTCACACTGGGGCGTGGGCGGTAAATCGCCGCTATTTTTAGCGGCGCCTTACCACCGCTTTAGCAGTGCTATTCGGCCGCTAGCGGAACGCTTTAACTCCCGCTAGCGGCCGAAAAAAGGGTTAAAACCGCCAGCAAAGCGCCACAACAGTGGTGCTGCCCATTGATTTTCAATGGGAAGAGGCGCTTTAGGAGCGGTGTACACGCCCAGACATGCTGGCATTCATGGTTCCCTCAATGAACTGTCACATGACACCGGGGAGGGAAAATGGCTAATTAGGCCCAATTTGGACATTTTCACTTAGGGGTGTACTCACTTTTGTTGCCAGCGGTTTTCAACATTAATGGCTGTGTGTTGAGTTATTTTTAGGGGACAGCAAATTTACACTGTTATACAAGCTGTACACTCACTACTTTACATTGTAGCAAAGTGTCATTTCTTCAGTGTTGTCACATGAAAAGATTTAATAAAATATATACAAAAATGTGAGGGGTGTACTCACTTTTGTGAGATAGTGTATACACACTGAGCAAAATTATAATAGCAACACTTGTGTTTGCCCCTATTTATCATGGGCCTAACCCTAAAACCTTCGACTTTTTCTATGTACACAAAAGGTCAATTTCTCTCAAATATTGTTCACAAATCTGTCTAATACTGTGTTAGTGAGGATTTCTCCTTTGCCAAGATAATCAAGATGCTAATTAGACAGCATGATTATTGCACAGGTGTGCCTTAGGCTGGCCACAATAAAAGGCCACTCTGGGGGGGTCCGAAAACCAGTCAGCATCTGGTGAAACCACCATTTGCCACACACAGTGCAGCACATCTCCTTCGCACAGAGTTGATCAGGTTGTTGATTGTGGCCTGTGGAAGGTTGGTCCATTCCTCTTCAATGGCTGTGCGAAGTTGCTGGATACTCAATGGGTGACATGTCCGGTGAGTATGCTGGCCATGCAAGAACTGGGATGTTTTCAGCTTCCAGGAATTGTGTACAGATCCTTGCAACATGGGGCCGTGCATTATTATGCTGCAACATGAGGAGATAGTCGTGGATGAATGGCACAACAATGGGCCTCAGGATCTCATCACGTTATCTCTGAGCTTTCAAAATGCAATCAATAAAGTGCACCTGTGTTCGTTGTCCATAGCATACTCCTGCCCATACCATAACTCCAACGCCACCATGGGCCACTCCATCCACAACGTTGACATCAGCAAACCGCTCACCCACACAATGCTATGCACGCTGTCTGCCATCTGCCCCGTACAGTGAAAACCGGGATTCATCCGTGAAGAGAACACCTCTCCAAAGTGCGAGCATTTGCCCACTAAAGTCGGTTACGACGACAAACTGCAGTCAGGTCAAGACCCCGATGAGGAAAAACGAGCATGGATGAGCTTCCCTGAGACGGTTTCTGACAGTTTATGCTGAAATTCTTTGGTTTTACAAACCGATTGTTGCAGCAGCTATCCAGGTGGCTGGTCTCAGACGATCTTGGAGGTGAAGATGTTGGATGTGGAGGTCCTGGGCTGGTGTGGTTACACGTGGTCTGCGGTTGTGAGACCGGTTGGATGTACTCTATGTGAACAATATTTGAGAGAAAATGGCCTTTTGTGTACATAGAAAAAGTCGTAGATCTTTGCGTTCAGCTCATGAGAAATAGGGGCAAACACAAAAGCATTGCGTTTATAATTTTGCTCAGTGTATATTTTATATATACAGTATATATCTATATATATATCTATCTCTCTCTCTCTCTCTCTCTCTCTATATATATATATATATATATATATATAGAGAGAGAGAGAGAGAGAGAGAGAGAGAGAGAGAGAGAGAGAGATATATATACTGTAGATATCTCTCTCTCTCTCTCTCTCTCTCTCTCTCTCTCTCTCTCTCTCTCTCTCTCTCTCTCTCTCTCTCTCTCTCTCTCTCTCTATATATATATATATATATATATATATATATATATATATATATATATATATATATATATATATATATATATTTTTTTTTTTTTTTTTTTTTTTTTTTTTCCTTCTATTGGTTGAACTAGATGGACTTGTCTTTTTTCAACCAGCCTATGTAACTATGTAAAACAAAGTATACAAGGTATATAAAACAGATCCAGAAAGAATTAAAAACTGGAAAAGGAATTGAGTATTTCATCTCTTTCATATATGAATTTAAAAATAATTACAAATCATTAACAACTGAGCAAGATAAATAAGTTATTTCCAATAGTCTTAAAGCAGCTAAAAACCACAAGGCTGGGAATGTATTATTACCAGATGGGATTTGACTCAGAATTTAAAATTACCCATTTTCCCCTTGCTGGAGGTGCCTACAGTGCCCTGGCAAAGGACTTCATCCTTAGTATGTCAAAAAAACTATTCTTCTGGGTGGGAATTTCCATGTAAATATTATTACTGGGTGAATATAAAGCATATACACATACAACTTCTATTACATTTAGATATAAAAATGTAACTAAGATTCCATCAGTCTATGCACTCTGTAAATACTTAAATGTAAGAAGTCTCTATGTGTACTATTGAACATACAACAGGATACAGAATTTGAAAATAAAATTAATTATATTGAAAACACAAATGTTATTCGTATTTTCATATCTGAACTCTGGATAAGTAGCAATTCAAATAATTATTTAAAAGTGATTATAAAGCCAAGACAATTTTACCTTAATGCATTCCTTAGGGTCCATTCACACAGGGGCAACTTTTGATCCGACTTCAAGTCACCCCAAGTCACCCCTAGCTGCCTCAAGTCGCGCTAGATGAAAAAATCAATGTAAGTGAATGGATCCGTCTTAATGTACACTACTGCAGTCGCTCCGACTTCAGAAAAGGTTCCTGTACTACTTCAATCCGACTTCTAGGTGACTTGTACCCATTGATTTCAATGGAAGTTGCCTCCAAGTCGGATCTCCTGTCTTAACTGAAGCAACTTTCCAAGAAGTAAAAATAGTTTTTTAGGCACCCTCCCACAGAGCTGATTATTATGTGATTGGCCACTGGCAAAGTCCCCTGTCCTGGAGGCAACTTCAAGTTGCTTGTAAGTGAACCCAAGTCGCGCTGTTATTCATACTCAAGTCGTGTCTGAGTTGCCTCCCAAAGTCGCGCTGGAAGTCGTGTTGCCCTTGTGTGAATTAAGGTATTTATTAAGATAAAACATTTACAGGTCAGCAGTATCGCCCCCTCACTTCCCCCTTCTAAATACTTGGCCAAATCCTCACTCAGTTCAGCGCTGTGCCTGTTTGTAGAAGCTCTCTCGTGTCTCCCTGCATTCACAAGACAGAGTGGCAATCAAATCCTGTAAGCAGAGAGAAAAGCTGATCTGCACTGTGAGGAGGTTTGGGGCTTCTCTGTACAATTCCAGAGCAGATAAGTATAACATGTTTGTTATTAAAAAAAAAAAAAAAAGGCTTTATAACTGCTGTAGACCCTTTTCACACTGAGCCAGCGGTTTCTCCTGCTCAGTAGGGGATCTCTTAGCTCATTCCCGCAGAGCAGGTGGATGACATGCCGCTGTCCTCTATAAACCGTTGGATGGAAACTGACCGTCTGTCCATTTCCATCCGACTGTCATCCGTTCTGGTGGATGGATGGGGAACAGATGCCCATCCGTATGTTTTTAGTGGACCAGATCCAATCGGATGTTAGCGGGTGTCAACGTACACATGTCTGTTAACATCTGCCGTTCCACAGAGAGCAATGGATGGTCTTATTGGGTATGCCTGAAAAACTGACAGTGGCTCCAGCCGGAGCTGACAGTTTTTTTTTTTTTCGTTCAACCCACGGGGTTGAACGAAAACAAACTAATAGTGTGCACCCGGCTTTAGTCTAGTCTTTTGGTAAATCAAATACATTATTTCAGGTAAAGCAGATAATATCAGGGAGCATTTCCTTATATTAACCAATAGCCTGTCATGAATTTTAAACTATAAGGTAAAAACATTGCATCTACAGTATTTCAGAAATATTGTTTAAAAAAGATAAAGTTAAAGCTAAATTATAAAAAAGATTATTTTTTGCCCCTTTCACACTGTCAGCTTTGGCTGGAGCCGCTGTACTAACATGCAAGGTTAAGGTCCCCCCCCCCCCCCCCGCCAGAACACTCCAATCAACGCTCTCTGCCATTGGCTGAGAACTAGTGGTGGCTGCTCCATTAGGGGCGCAGGGGTGCCGCCCCCCTAACCTACATGCAGGGCGCCAGACACATGGATTTCAATTTTTTTTTTTTTAAGCACATGATTAGAGCCTGTGGCTCCAATTGGCCTAAAAAAAGGGTGGGCTCAGGGTGCAGAGCACTGCACCCCCAGCCCCCCACTTGTGTGACAATAACAAATTAAGATTTACTATTGTCTTCCTGCTTCTCCTCCCGGCCAATCAGGAAGCAGGTCTTAAGACCTGATTGGCTGAGAGGAGACGCAAATCGTATTGACCAGCCGGGAGCAGAATCAGGTGGGAAGCCGCTGAGGAGGAGACGCAGGGGGAAGCCGCCAAAGCTGCCCGTGACCTGGATGGGGTAAGTGCGGAGCTGGCGGGCGAGCGACAGGAGGGGGGTTTGTTTGCTGAGCGAAGGGTGGGGGTTTGAACGACCGACTGAACGGGGGGGTCAGTTGTTTGTTTGCCGCCCCCGCCAAAAAATGGAGCACCAGCCGCCACTGCTGAGAGCGCTGATCGGGAGTCGGCCGGATGCTGGTTTTCCAGCATGCACGGTCAGCTTCTGTTGGACAGACTGACATACACAGAGGCCGAATGTCGGCCTTTTTTTTTTAACCAGCCATTATCTCCCGACATTCGTCCCATGTGTACACGGGCTTTAAGCTAGGCATCATGTGCAAATTTTGTATTTATTTTTTGTTCACAGTGCAACAATGTGTGATGCAGGGATCTCTCCTGCTATGCTATTGTATTCTGACAGGGGGGACTGCCCCCACCAGAATAAACAGATCAGCCATTGGCTGCAAGCATTGATCAAATGCTGGTTTTTCAGCATGATCATTCAACAAAATTCAGTCGTCAGTCTGGCTTCTGTTGAACAGACAGCAGTACACGTGCACTGAAAGTTGGCTGGTCCCTGCTGATCTGGCCAATTCAGCCCCGTGTATACCCTGCACTAGCAAAGGAAAAATGCACTTTAGAGAATGAGGTGAATCGGTACTGACTTTCACCATCCAAATGTGTTTTTTGAAAAGTGAACTTCCCCTCAAGCAATGTGACCATTTACTTTGACAATGACTTTTTTGTGGTAAATCAACCCCATTATGTTAATATGAGAATATACGTTCATCTCTGTATTTTGGTACATTATAAAAAAATAAATACATTTATTAGAGACTTCTTTATTTCCTTCTATTGTTTCTCTTCCATACCCGTAGAGCTTTTATATACAATTTTTTAAGATGAATAATTAGAGGAAATAGAGGGAAAAAATTATGAATCTCTGGTCTGCATCGGTATAATAGGAGTACACATGGATATATTTCTGCTCCATACAAGCTATATTTATTTCCAACAAAATCCAACCCACATTCCTCTCTCCTTGCCTCATGGTAGTATTTACTGCAGCACAAAAGACATTTTTCAATTCTTACATAAGGATATGATCTCTGCCCAGCAATAAATGCTACGCCATATTTCTGCTTCAAGTCTGAAAGTCTCCTACCTAAATTATATTACCCCTCCCAGCCATACCCATTCCCACCAAAGACTGCTGGGGTCGGCATGAAGATCCCTAACTAAATATATAACTAAATCCCTAACTAAAGGGCCACTAACTAAATATATAGATCACATTTGAAAGGTAACAAATTTTTCAAAAAATAATAAAATACCTGCAAAAACTGTGCTACAAAAATACTTGCAAAAAATAAAATATACAGTACAGTAAAACCTTGGATTGCGAGCATAATTCGTTCCAGAAACATGCTTGTAATCCAAAGCACTTGTGTATCAAAGCAAATTTCCCCATAAGAAATAATAGAAACTCAAATGATTTGTTTCACAACCATTTATTTATAGGTCCTTCAGTTTATAGTCCATATAAAAAGATTATAGCAACGTGATAGGTTGTGTAACCATAAAATGTCCATCTACAAATGGAAGCCTCCACAAGGGGATTAGAAGCAAAATCGAGCAGGAGCTTCAGAGTGTAAAAGAGAAGAGAGGTGTCTAAGTGTAGCACTATGTTGCTAAATGTTGTATATTTATTAAATGTAACCATATTGCTACACTTAGAGGTGCCTCTCTTCTCTTGACATGACGCTACTTGTATATTAAGACATCGCTTGTAAATAAAGTCAAAATGTGTTAATGTGTTAAAAAATGTAGCTCTCAAACCAAGGATTTACTGTCAGTATGTGTGTATATATATATATATATATATATATATATATATATATACACATATACATACATACATATATACACACACACAGTAAGGGGAAAAAGTATTTGATCCCCTGCTGATTTTGAACGTTTTGCCCACTGACATAGAAATGATCAGTCTATAATTATATATAATATATATAATTATAATAGGTTTATTTTAACAGTGAGAGACAGAAAAACAACAAAAATATCCATAAAAATGCATTTCATAAAAGCTATAAATTTATTTGCATTTTAATGAGTGAAATAAGTATTTGATTCCCTATCAATCAGCAAGATTCCTGGCTCCCAGGTGTCTTCTATACAGGTATCGAGCTGAGATTAGGAACACTCTCTTAAAGGGAGTGCTCCTAATCTCAGTTTGTTACCTGTATAAAAGACACCTGTCCACAGAAGCACTCAATCAATCAGATTACAATCTCTCCAATCTCTCCATGGCCAAGACCAAAGAGCTGTCCAAGGATGTCAGGGACAAGATTGTAGACCTACACAGGGCTGGAATGGGCTACAAGACCATCGCCAAGCAGCTTGGTGAGAGGGTGATAACAGTTGGTGCGATTATTCGCAAATGGAAGTAACACAAAATAACTGTCTGTCTCCCTCGGTCTGGGGCTCCATGTAAGTTCTCACCTCGTGGAGATTCAATGATCATGTGAACAGTGAGTAATCAGCCCAGAACTACGTGGGAGAATCTTGTCATTGATCTCAAGGCAGCTGGGACCATATTTACAAAGAAAACAATTGGTAACACACTACGCCACAAAGGACTAAAATCATGCAGCGCCCACAAGGTTCCCCTGCTCAAGAAAGCACATGTATAGGCCTGTCTGAAGTTTGCTAATGAACATCTGAATGATTCCGAGAAGAACTGGGTGAAAAAGTGTTCTATTCATAGGAGACCAAAATCGTGCTATTTGGCATCAACTCAACTCGCTGTCTTTGGAGGAGGAAGAGTGCTGCCTATGACCCCAAGTACACTATCCCCACCGTCAAACATGGGAGGGGGAAACATTATGCTTTGGGGGAACAGGACAACTTGACCGCATCAAAGGCACGATGCACCATCAAATCTTGGGTGAGAACCTCCTTCCCTCAGCCAGGGCATTGAAAATGGGTTGTGGATGTGTATTCCAGCATGACATTAATTAATCAAATTAATTTAACCAAAATAATGTCACTCATGCCTACGTATTACAATACTGATACTTGTCACATGACTATAGCTGCTCATCTCTCAGCACTGGGGATGTTGAAAGTGCTCCTATGAAGTATAAAGATATTGAAAGCTATGAGCTTCATGAGCAATGGTCACAAGTGATGCATGCATTAATTGTATTGCTTCCTTTTATAATGGTATGCAGTGGTGTGCCACCAATGAAGCCAGGCAGCACTAATAGTTGGGGGTGACACTCACGCCGGAGTGTCTATAACGCATGCAGAGCTCCCTGCCTGGCCAACACGCATGTCACACAGGCAGGAACATCGGCTGAGACACGGAGCCTGTTAGTGAAGGCTCAATGTAGCTAAAAATGCTTCTTTCAGAAGACAGCTGCGCCCATGCCCCCCCCCCCCCCCCCATGGCCCTGGAGGGTATTTATGGCCAGCCCAAGTAATTGAACAATTTGAAACTAGAGGAAGGGGAAAGCAAAACCTCTTCTTCTCTGCACCATTAACTTCAGTAATGCAGACACTGATGGTATTCTACAAATTGTCACCAGTGTAAAATGAGGCCAAATAGCATTGGTTTCTTTGCCTGAATCATTAAAGCCCTACAGATCTTCGGGGCTTAGCTAGTCTATCTCTGATTAACATCTAAACTGAGTTTATTTTGGATGCATACACTCTAGTATTCACTGCTAATCCATAGACTAACAAACATGTATATCGAGAAAGGGGTGACAGCCAAAAGATGCTCAATCTATTTAGTCTGCTGCTCTGGTACAGAAGAATGCCACTTGGAGGCATGCATTTTTCGGAGGACCCCAATTACATGGAAACTTAGAAACAAATGTTTACATTTTTTGGGGGTATATACCAGATCAGAGATAAATTACACACTGAATGTCCACTTGGTAAAGCTTAATGAACGTAAGAACTGAAGACCGGTTGGAAACCTTGTAAATTTGAGAAACAGTAGTCTAATCCTGAAGCACTAACAGATCTGGTAGACTAGAAAGGGCATAAGCTTGAATAATGAACTGATGAATCCTACTAGAGATCGTTATAATACAAGCCAACAAGTCCCTACAGGGGGCTTTTGGGTGTGATAGAGAGTCAGACTAATAAAAAAGGGTCTGCAGCTGAGAGAGAAAATCGAACTGCGCACACCACATCCAAACAATCAAGGAAAAACTCCTTAGAAGGTGCAAGACATGGAAATGGCAAGACAATGTCCTGATTAAGATGGAAAATATAAAGCAGCTTGAAGAGATCATATATTTCAAAACATTGTCCTTGAAGACTTTACAAATGAAGACCAATAACTCAGAAAATTGCTATGCTGAATGCATAGAATGCCGAATTCCTATGCAGAGGAATATCCCTAACAGGTTCCAAGGAAAACTTTAAAAGACCAACAGGACTAGGTTTATATCCCACAGAGACAATAGGGGGTGTACAGGAGAAGCAATGTGAGCGACACCCTGTACAAAGGCCTACACTTAAGCCGGGTACACACGAGCCAAATGTCGGGAGACATTTGCCGGTTAAAAAAAAAGAACATTCGCCCCGTGTGTACGTCGGTCTGTCTGACAGAAGCCAGCCGTTTGTCCAGTGTTGTCACCCGGCACAGAATGGGAACCGTTAGTCTCCGACATCCCTCAGGCCAGAAAAATAGCGTGGTCTGCCTCAAGCTGCTCCTCTAGCTGTCACTACAGCTACAATGGAGCCCACACCAGCCGTCGCACAGCTCGTTTTACGTCAACCGGAAGTGTCCTCCTCCGCCGGAAATGATGTCACCTGCCATCCGACCCAGCTGCCCTAGAGCGAGGGGAATTCGGACACTTCCGCCATCACCTTTCCCAGGCAGCGGAAAATGAGTGCCCAGGCCTCCACATTCCCCAAGGGAGCACAGGGTGCGCAATGTCACTGCAGGTAACTGACTCCACAGCCCTGCTTCCGTGCATGAGAGACCTCTGTCTCTCTCTTCCAGGACAACACCGGCCTCAGCCTCCCCAGCTGAAAAGGCCCAGGTTCCTAGTGATGTCTCCTCGCCTGAGGAAACACCAAAACTGACGGGCTGGAGGGATGGAGTGGCTTAAAGCTCTGGTGGAGGCGGTGTTTCCTGAGAAGGGAGGTCTCTCATAGGTGCTGTCCTGAAAGACGAAATAGGGAAATTGAATGTGTATGAATGAACTGTGACTCACTGTGACTCTAACCGGTTGTATCTGTGCTCAAGAGTGTAAGAAAATAAATCTGATACGAATTGTTGTGCCGCCGGCGTGACTAGATTAGAATCGGACTGTGATGGGTACGAAATGGATCCGATACGAATTGTTGTAGAGTGTATGAAATGAATCCGATATGAATCGGTTGTAAAATTTATGAAATTGATCCAATACGAATCAGTTGTATGAAATGAATCTGATACGAACCGGTTGTAGAGTGTATGAAATGAATCCGATATAAATCGGACTGTGGAGAGTATGAAATGGATCCGATACGAATCGTGGTTCCGCCGACGCGACTAGATTCAAATCGGGCTGTAGCGTGTATCAAATGAAACAGATACGAATCATTTGTAAAATGTATGCAATGAATCCGATACAAATCGGTTGTAAAGTGTATGAAATGAAACCGACATGAATCGGACTCTGAAGAGTGTTAGGGTGCCACCCCCTACTCTAAAACCTAACATATGCCAACCCACCCAGCCCCCCAGGCTAATCAGAGTGCAGACAAGGCACCAGGTGGGTTTAATTACCACCTCAATTAGCCACAGAACCCATGCAATCAATACATGCTAATCTCCAAATAGATGAGGCGGCGACTCCATAGACAATGAATCCTATAACCAGCGAAGCCTGTGTCAAGTGATATCAGGCAACGACCACCAACCTTCGACCAAACAGTCCTTCTGCCATGGTAGCTATCACCCTACCACCTCTACTTAGCACTGCACTGGCAGCCAGACCATTTCCGTGGACTCCCTTTCTTTCTTCTTACTCTCTTTCCCCCCTCTCTGGACGTGGAGCTTCCCCCACTCTGTACAATATGAGCTTCATCTCCCCAGACTAAACCCCAATCTACTGCTCCCAGGTATCTTTACCTTACTTGTATCCCAGCTGTTACTGCTTGTATTCTTACTCTGACCACCATATTTGTCCTGTTACAAGATTATCTCATCACCTACTGCAAGCTCATGTTACCTGGTGGACTGCGCTATATCATGCTCCACCAACTCTGTTCATGGCTGTTTACGATTGCTAAATTTTGATCTCTGTTATCTTATGTAAACCAAATAAAACCTCTTTATCGAGAAATATAAGACATACAAAGTTCATGTAAGGGATTTACCCGAAGTTAGCAAAGTCCAGCTTCAGTTGTTTGGCAGCTTCCAGCACACACCCAGCACTTAAACATGTCTCCTTTCCCAAACTCCTACTACTCCACACCCAACTCCACATCCTGTCTTAAAGCGGAGCTCCACTCAAAAGGGGAAGCTCTGCATGTCTGCCTCCCCCCCCACCCCCCTTCCCCCACAGCCGGCCCATTCACAAAGCGCAGCAACCTTCATGCATGCGCAGCAGGAAGATTGAAAAATGACACCACTGAATTCCTGGACAGGTAAGTGCCCTAAAATTAAAAAAGTCAGCAGCTACAGTATTTGGAGCTCCTCTAAGTTCTGCTTCCTGGATGCTGCTCAACCCCCTTGGGACCAGAGTCCCTGTATTTAGGAGTGGATGTTTTTTCCCACACAAATATCACTCTGAACCTCACAAATTCCAGGTCCCAAATAGACTCACATGCAGTTACAAGCTTCATACATAGTAATTATTACAGTGCAGCTCTGTTGCAGATTCGAAATGTAATCAAAGCTCTACCTACGTAAAACTATCAAAGATACTGTGGTTTAAAGGGGTTGTAACCCCTCAAGGTTTTTCACCTTAAAAGGGGTTGTAAAGCTTCAGTTTTTTTTTTTAAAATAACAAACATGTTATACTTCCCTTCCCAGTTAGTTTTGCACAGAGTGGCCCGATCTTCCTCTTCAGTGGCGCTAGTAGCTCCTCCTCTTCTCATGTGCCCCCACGGAGAGTCACTTTCCATGGGCGTGCTCCTGAGTCCTGCTGCTGCGTCATTGGATTTGATTGACAGCAGCCAGAGCCAATGACTCCTTCTGCTATGCATCTATCCAATGAGGACCCGAGACAGGGGCTAGAGCTGCTGGGCTCGTTCTTTTCACTGAATAGATCGAGTTCAGGTAAGTAAAATAGGGGCTCTGGGGAGCTGCTGCACTACAGAAGGTTTTTCCCCTTAATGCACAGAATGCATTAAAGTGGTGGTAAACCCTCGAGGTTTTTCACCTCAACACATTCTATGCATTGAGGTGAAAAACCTCCTGTAATGCTGCAGCCCCCCCGAGCCCCCCGTTTTACTTACCTGTACCCTCTCTATCTCGCGCCGGGGACTAGCACACCAGTAAAGGCTGGTGTCTCGGGTCCTGATTGGATGGATTAATAGCAGCGGAGGAGGCTACCTAGAAGAGGTAAGTATAAAATGTTTATTATTTAACAAAAAAAAAAAAAAAAAAAAAAAAACCTTTACAACCCCTAAATCCCATGGGCTTTCAAAGACAGCTGCCAGTTGCACAATGCTGCTTTATATGCCAGCAAGATGCAACCAAGATATACATGTATTGGGCTGAATGCACACTCAATGACCACTGTACAAAAAAAAAATCTACAGTCCATCTATCTAATAGATGGATACAGTCATAGGTGTGCACAGCCTTTGGTATTAGGGTGTGCACCCCCAAAGCTCAAACACACATGATCGTTACTGATCACTAACTGTGTTCATGCAAAAAAAGAAGGGGCCGCTCTCCATCCTGAAACATCCTCCTGTGTGCCGGCAGCAGCAACTGGTGGGAGAGGAGAGAGGCTGGTAGTGCTGGGGGGGGGGGATGAAGGAAGGGCAGGGAATCTGCACCGCACACCTTTAGATAAAGTATATTATTTTGATACACGCACACATACAGTATCTCAAAAGAGAAGAAAGGAAACAAAGCAGCAAGCAATAATTTATAAAAACAATTGAAATGTCAGAACATACGCTTTATCATCTTACGCTTGCCTTAGTTAGTAGCAGACCTCAGTATACCATGACTACCTATATGTATATGTGTAGATTTATTTCTGGATGTTTATGATCAGGATTTTGTGTTGTTTTTATAGTATGTTGGTATTGTGCTGGTTATTATCTGGGGTGGTGTTAGAGAAAGTGGTGCAATATTTGTATTTGGTAGTTTGCATGTTATTTTAATCTGTGTTATTTATTATATGTTGTATTTTATTTGTATGGATGTTTTATTTGTAGTGTAGTTTTAATTTTGTTATTTGGTGTTAATGGTGGTTATTTGTAATTTTGTTGTGTTTTTGCATCTTGTTCAGTCTATTGTTGTGATCTTGTTGTTCTTTGTTAAGTTTGTCTGTCTATGGCGTAACATTTCCCTTTGGAATTAATAAAGTATTCTGTATAGAACTACCTGTATGCATATATATAACTTGCTGTTTTCTGAGCTGGCTTCGAAAAATTCCAGTCCAAATTTTTTACAAAGAACTGAGCTAAGTCTTTTAAGATCAGAAAACACACTGAACAAATTAACTAATAATTGAAACAACAAGAAGTGCCTGCAAGATATAAAAAATGCATAAAAGAAAATAGAACCTGTGAATGTGAAGTCAGTTCCAGTCCAAGCATCACACAACAGTTCGTTCCCCAGACACACGGTATCTCTACCTCCACTGAGTTCTGTCTTCTATCCCATGTACTAAAGAGCAATGATTTAACCAAACAGTGCATGCCCCTTGGCCTCTGTGAGCAAATACTGTCACTTGATAATGGTTCCATTTTAAGGATTTCTATTTCATGTGTATTTAATTGGGCAATGTTTTTTTTTCACAGCACCACTGTTTTCCCTTCAACAGCAAGATTAAAATAAAGAGACCTATCTGTATTTCTAAAGGTCAAAATAGTTATTATAATATGTGTGATCATCTAAAAATATTGGGGAGGATTTACTAAAGGCAAATAGACTGTGCATTTTGCAAGTGCAGTTGCTCCAAAGCTTAGCAAATGAGATGAAACTTTACTTTTCAAACAAACAATAACCAATCACACGCAAGGAAAAAACAAAACAAAAAAAACAATTCTGCTTGCACATGATTGGATGCTGGAAGTCAGCTGAGCTTCCACTCATTTACTAAGTTCTGGAGCAACTGCACTTGCAAAGTGCACATTCTATTTGCCTTTAGTAAATCCCCATTGCATCCAAATGTCGTCAATGAACACACCACTTTATCAAGATTTTCAGCTACTCTTCCTTCACCTCAGAATCAAACATCAACATTTTACGCCATGCGAATACAAACGTCTTTATTTTTAAGTTATGGAAATGGGGATGCATTTTTTTTTCCTAATTTGCTATAACTTTTTTTTATTTGTCAATCTGTTTGCTTTTTTTACATTGAAAAAAAAAAGTTTTATTGAAACAATTGTTAATACCGTACAGTAATGCCCACCTAACAACCTTGCCCCTGGACCCTGTTCCCTCTCAAATACTACAGTCACCCACTCACTCTATCCAACACTCTCTAACCCACATCTTCAATCTCTCCCTCTCTTCTGGCATCTTCCCCAACCCTCTAAAACATGCATTGGTTACCCCCATACTTAAAAAGCCGTTCTTGGACCCTACCAATCTTAATCTACTACCTATTTCCTTGCTCCCCTTTTCTTCTTAACTCCTTGTCTACAAGGTCTACAACCAAGAGTGACCACTTCATTAAGAATAACCTTCTTGATCTCCTTCAATCTGGATTTCACCCTCAACACCCCACTGAAACTGCTCTTTTAAAACCCAAAAATTACTTATTAACAGCAAAAAGCAATTGACACTATTCTGTACTCCTACTTCTGGATCTTTCGGCTGCCTTTGATACGGTTGACCACCCCCGTCTTCGCCTTTGGTCTCCATGACTGTGCTCTTCCCTGGCTCTCATCCTACCTATCCCGCCGTACCTTCAGTGTCACTTACAATTCTACCTCCTCCACTCCTATTCCTTTCTCCCTCGGGGTCCCCCAAGGTTCTGTTCTTGGACCTCTCCTATTTTCGATCTGTACGTCCTCCCTGGGTCAGCTGATAGCCTCCCATGGCTTTCAATATAATTTCTATGCTGATGACACCCAAATCTATCTCTCCACCCCTCAGCTCACTCCATCAGTCTCCTCACGCATCACTAACTTACTAACAGACATATCTGTCTTGATGTCACACCACTTCCTCAAAATCAACTTGCCCAAAACCGAGCTCATAATATTTCCTCCCCCACATGCCTCTTCTCCCGACTTCTCTGTCAAGAGCAAAGGCACAACCATTCACCCATCCCGCATGCCAGGGGATGTTATCCTGGACTCTGAATTCTCCTTTCAGCCCCACATTCAATCACTTTCCAAGGTTTGCCACCTCAACATCCCCAAAATTTGTCCCTTCCTAACCAATGAAACCACAAAGCTCCTGATTCACTCCCTGGTCATCTCTCGCCTTGACTACTGCAACTCCCTCATCATTCGCTTACATTTAAATAGGCTATTCCCCTTCAGTCTATCATGAATGCTGCCACCAGACTCATCCACCTTACAAACCGTTTAGTGTCTGCTACCCCTCTCTGCCAATCCCTTCATTGGCTTCCACTCACCCAACAAATTAAATTCAAAATACTAACAATAACTTACAAAGCCATCAACAACTCGGCCCCCAGCTACATCACTAAGCTAGTCTCAAAATACCAACCAAATCGTCCTCTTCATTCCTCCCAAGACCTCCTGCTCTCTAGCTCCCTCGTCACCTCCTCCCATACTCACCTCCATGACTTCTCCCATCCTTTGGAATTCCCTACCCCAATCTATCCGGCTATGTCCAACTCTATTTACTTATAGGCAATCCCTGAAAACCTTTCTCTTCAGAGAAGCCTATCCTGCCCTTACCTAACAACTGTACTTTTTTTTCTTCATCAGCTCATCCCCCACAGTTATTATCTTGTTTATCACTTGACCCTCCCTCTTAGATTGTAAGCTCTAACGAGCAGGGCCCTCCGATTCCTCCTGTATTGAATTGTATTATAACTGTACTGTCTGCCATAACGTTGTAAAGCACTGCACAAACTGTTAGCGCTATATAAATCCTGCATAATAGTAATAATAATAATGACATACTACTGATTGAGAAATCAACATTGTGGAAACAATAACAGTAAACCGAGGACGTAAACAGAATATCGATGAGATAAGACTCAAATGTAAAGATACACGTGCTGAGCAATTATATTTCAACAAAGTCCATTCCGATTTAACCCAGACAGTACACAGACTTGCAATATGAATGATGACGACAATAATATTAATAATAATAATAATAATACCAATAAGGCCACTGAGAGACCACAGTGCTGCCCTAGAGGGCCGGCCGTTGCTCTTAGTCATAGGTGGTATGGGAGATGAAAAAAAAGGTATTATATGGAAAGCTCCAGAGTAGAGGTTTACTGCATGTCCAAACTAGGTGTCATTAATCTATTTGCTTTTTACTAATTTTCACTTCACTTTAATATTACAACTCTCCATCGGAAAAGTTAAAATCCCAGAGAAAAATAAACATGCCATTTCATGTACTGTACTGTATATCTATATAACTAAGCCAGATTCCCGTTCTTACCTTTATTATTAAGACGAGCAGCAGGGGGCAGTAGATGGACTAGAGTTTAAAAAATGACATAGTCCAGCCTTTATCAAACTTTTTTTAACAAGGAGGGACCCTTAAAATAATTTTTCAGTCTCAGGGAACTCCTGCTAATAATTACTATATCTACAGCTCATGGTACATGAGCTTCAGTGGAAAAAATGCTTCTTACATTTGTGGTCATTTCGAAGAAGATTTTCTGGAGAAAGATGTGAAAGATGTATACCCAATGCTCAAGTGTGTCAGTAAAGGAACTTATTTAAGTGACGTTATCCATGTCAATTACTGAGAGAAATATTCAAGTGAAGCTAACGGTGTATCCAAAAGATCCTTACACTGGAAGTTTAAGCCACGCAACCCTGCGAGTTAAGCAGCCTTGCTCTGCTGTAGAACATTTTTACCAGATTAACCCTTGTAGTCAAGCGCATATAGTGCATAGTTTATAGTTTAATCTTATCTGTTCGTAGTTTTCAGTGCAATACAACTTGACATTGTACAAGGCATAACAAGGTAGGTATGAAGAAGTAGGAGGAACTTACACATCATATCACCATGAAATTCAAGGTACATATCAAAACCATGACGAGTAAAAGCATGCATAGAACATTTTAACCTTCAAGGTTGAGACACATGTACAAGATATAGCGGCCAGCCTGGGTAGGAAGCGGGCGATTGTGGCCAGTGACGGCAGCCCTGGTTGGTAAGAGGACATATGCACTTCTTTTCCCTCACCTTTGCAGCTCACTCCCATAGAGCTTGCTGTGGTCTAAGGTTGGCCTAGGGACCTGGCCTGAGGAGTCACAAGAACAAGGACTTGCTACATAAAAGTATGATGGCTTCCTGTGAAGAGTGTCTTTAAGGTGGAGTGAATACAGTAAATACATTGATGCTTTTGTCATGAGACATGTGTCAATTGAGGCCACAAGTGGCTTGTTAGAAATGGGTCATGTTCTGCATCATCTTCCTAAAACGCTATTATATGTAGTGGAAAAGAGAAAGTGGATCCTCCGTGTCTGTAGGTTCCGGGTCTGCAGGGTCAATGTCTTAGGAACTGAAATGTGGAGTATTACATCAATGGCTGGTGGTTTCTAACCTGCCCTCTAGGGGGTGAACTCCATGTCTCAGTGGCCTTGCTCACAGGCCCGTGTGAAAAAGCCCTAAATCTCCATCTTGAATGGACAGAAATGCAAATCTTTTGCTGCGGTTCGCCTGAGTTCAGCTTTAAACATGTATTAGTGAATTCTGTGCTTTAGAGGTCCTTCTAAAGTGATGAAGAAAGCCAGATAAACAACCCAAGCCTGATCCTCCATGACTGTTCAAAGTACCCTGTGAATATCAGGACTAGAACTGTTATCTCAAAGCTTCAAGCTTCCTGAAACTCTACTAACTTCGCTCAGTCAGGAAACACGGCAGAGCTTTGGAATGCTGAGCGAGGTAGCAAGACTTTGAAATATAAACCGACAGAGAGAAACAAAAACTGCTGTAAATTCAGGCTTAAATGCATTGTGATAGCAAAACAAACACAGAAAAGTCATTACTTGAAAGGCATCTATGCTTTGTATAACGCTCTTGTTTCCAAGTCAGATGGTGTATATCCTGGTATTCAGGAGACAATCCTTGTTAACACAATCCCTGAGCGTCATTTAAATGTTGTGGTGTAGCAGTAGTAAGTGATATTACTAGAGATAATACAAATCCTATCCATGACAATATATGAGACATATATCATTTACAGGAGAAAGACTACATAAAGTATTGAGGCCTAGCCTACTGAGTCTACATTTTGAGCTGTTTTTAAATCTGAACTCCTGGAATTAACTATAGGGGTCTGCAAACTTTTGAAACAAAGGGCCAGTTTATTGCCATTCAAAGGACTGTGGCCAGTGGGGGTAAAAAATGCCCTGGCATTTGGTGGGGGTAAACAATGCCACAGGCTTGGTAGTCAGTGGTGGTAAAAAAGTTGCATCATTGGTGTCAGCGGGAGGAATAGTGCCCATATTAGAGGGAGGAATAGTGCCCCAAGGGTCAAAAAAAAGGCAAGCATAGGCCACATTTGGCTCCTGGGCCGTAGTTTGGAGATCCCTGATCTATAGCATACTTCTATTGGTCCAGCTTGGCACAATTTGGAAATCCATATAGTAGTTGGTGCTACTACAATGAAACCGGTTATGTTCAGGGTCCTGCCAAGGTTCTGTGCAATTAGCTTCCTCTCTGCACACTGACCACAGGGGTTTGCTCGCTTGGGACCACCATCATTTAGAGAACGCCTTGTATTTTTTTTCAATTTGTCAAACTTCTCAGATTTGACACAGTGACATCACCACCACTCCTCTCCACCTCATCCAATGAGAGAACGCTTTGTAGTCACTGAAAAAAGTACAAGGGGTTATGTTTTTTTGTGCCAGTGCCAGGCAAGCGTCCCTGTGTTCAATGTGCATGGGAGAAGCCTCTTACACAGAACCCAAGCAGGACTTGGAAGATCGCATCTATCATTGTAATAACACCAACTACTATAGTGATTTCTATCTTCCCCAGTGGCACAACAGGTATTAGATATGCTTATCCATATCCTGCAATACAGATCATTCCTGGAGTTCAGCTTTAACCACTTGCCGACCACAATACGTATATATATACACCTTGCGATTTGCAAGTGGTTTACCAGGATTATGGCTAAAGATATTAGCGATAACCCCAGCATCGTTTTTTTACAGCTGGCGACTGGCTTTCTCATGAAAATGTCACATCTTTGGCCTTGGAAGACCGGAGCGACGTCATGACGTCATTTCCGGTCCATGCGCTAAAGGAGAGATTTGGGGTCTTTTTGATCCCAGATCTCGCCAAACAGAGGGAGGACCTGTCATCTCCATTTCTATTACAAGGGATGTTTACATTCATTGTAATAGGAATAAAAGTGATCAAAAAAAATAACATAAATAAGATTTTTTTTTTTAAATCCCCCCATCTCTCCATGCTCGTGCAGAAGCGAATGCATACGTAAGTCTCACATGCATATGTAAACGATATTCCTACCACACATGAAGTATCGCCGCAAACATTAGAGCGAGAGCAATAATTCTAATGCTAGACCTCCTCTATAAGGCCTCTTGCACATGATACTCCTGTATCAGCATCTACTTTTACAGATTTTTTTTGTATGTATTTTCGCGCATATGCGTTCGTGCAATTTGGCGCGCAAAAACGTATTCTCACGTTTTTGTTCTGCACAATATGTAAATGGGCATTTGCACACATTTTGTGCGCAATCGCACACATTTGTGTGCATGAGGTGTAAATTACTGACCAAAAGTGCAGATTTATAAAGAACATTTTTTTACTGAAGAATGCACGGCTCTTGTTTATGTGCCTGTGTGCATAGGCACATTCCAATTAATGGGCTGTAATTTAGCTCAGTAAAAAAAAAAAAAACTGTACTGAGCTTTTTCAAGCTGCGTTGTGCAAGAGGCCTAACTCTAAAAAGGTAACCTATAAAGGTGCTTAAAGCATTGCCTATGGAGATTTGAAGTACCATAGTTTGTCGCCATTGCACTGGTGTGCGTAATTTTAAAATGTGACAGGTTAGGAATCTATTTACTCGGCATAACATCATCGTTCACATTTTACAAAAAAATTGGGGTAAATATTGTGGTTTTTTTTTTTCTTTTATTCATTAAAGTGTATTTTTTCCCAAAACATTTTGTTTGCAGAACCACTGTGCAAATACCGTGTGACATAAAAAATTGCAACGATCGCCATTTTATTCCCTAGGGTCTCTACTAAAAAAAAAGAAAAGTATAATGTTCAAGGGTTGTAAGTAATTTTCTAGCAAAAGAAAAGGATTTAAACTTGTAAGTAAAAAGTGCCATCAAAAGCCAGTAACTTTTAGCAACTGGGAACAAAAGGATCAGCAAAACAGTCAGAAAGCAGAATTTTCAGTTGGTCAACAATGGCTGTATTTTTCTCATGACAAATTTGCTGTGAACAGCAGTCAAGTAGGTATTTATATTGCATCCGGAAGGCTGTGAATACTTCTGTACATGGGATTTTTTTTCAGTTTTTTATTTTTAATACATTTGCAAAGATTTCAAACAAACTTCATTTTGACTTCACGTTGTCATAATGGGGTATCGTTTGTAGAATTTTGAGGAAAATAATGAATTTAATCCATTTTGGAATAAGGCTGTAACATAACAAAATGTGGAAAAAGTGAAGGGCTATAAATACTTTACGTATGCACTGTAGATACACACAAGCAGGGAACCTGCTGGCAGACTGCCATCGAAAGGGTTGGATGAATGATCCCGGATCCCCCAAAAGTGGTCTAATAATTGTTCCTGTCCGTCTCCTGAGTTATGGACTCTAGATTGCAAGCTCCTTGAGGGCAGTGACTGATGTGAATGTACAATGAATATGTAAAGCACTGCGTAGATTCATGGCGCTACAGAAGTTCATGAAATAAAGAAATAACTCTACAGGTTCCACATGCCCTCTTAGGCTGCATTTACACCTGAGCGTAGCGTCTTTGAGCGTTTTTTCTGTGTTTTTTCCACACAATTTTGGCACGTTATTATGCTCGCCATGCAAGTTTTTAAACAGCGTTTTTGAGCTTTGCCGGTTTTTATTAGCCAATAGATAAAACTATCATTTGTTGCTAGGCATTTCAGCTTTTTTAGCTTTCCCATTGGCTTTTATTCCTTTTTTAATTATTATTATTAATTTAACATTTTTTTTTTTTTGTTAGAGTAAGGGGTTACAGTTAAAGGGGTTGTAAACCCTCGTTTTAAAAACGAAAAACAAACATGTCATACTTACCTCCACTTTGTTTTGCACAGAGTGGCCTGATCCACCTGTTCTGGGGTCCCTCAGCGGTGCTCCTGGCTCCTCCCCGCATTGAATGTCCACGTTGGAGAAGGCTCTCCTTGGTGGACACCCGTGCGGGTGTGCTCACGAGTCCCGCACCTGTGTTCATTTGCACAGAATGCAGGATTCGGCCCTGCCCCTCGGCGTCGTGTCATTGGATTTGATTGACAGCAGCAGGAGCCAATGGCTGCGCTGCTATCAATCTATCCAATCAGGACACGAGACACCAGCTAGTGCTGGTGTGCTTGTTCCCGTCGGGAGAAAGATCGGGTTCAGGTAAGTAAAACGGGGGCTGGGGGGGGGGCTGCAGCACCACAGAAGGTTTTTCACCTTAATGCAAAGAATGGTTAAGGTTAGGATTAGGAGTTGGGGGTTAGGGTTATATATTATTTATTTTTTTGTTAGGGTGTTAATACTACTACTACTACTACTACTACTACTACTACTACTACTACTACTACTACTACTACTACTACTACTACTACTACTACTACTACTAATAATAATAATAAATGAATAAATAAATGTAAAATAATTACACAAATAAAAATACTTTCAATCATAAATAATAATAAATAAATTTAATAAATTCAATAAATGAATACTAAGTACGGTAATACTAAATAAATAATTAACCCCTAACATAAACCTTTAAAAAAAATAATAATAATAAACAGCTAAAAACCCTATTCCTAACAATAAATAAATAAATAAATTATTATTATTATTATTATGGGAATAGTAATTTATTTATTTTTTGGGGGTTTGGTGTTTATGTATTATTATTTTGTATTATTATTAATAATACATTTATAATTTTTTTTTTTAAAGGTAGGGGTTATTATTTATGTATTATTGCATATGATTCATTTATTTTATTTATTATTCATGATTAGTTTTTGTTATTTCTGTATTTTATTTTACATTTATTTATTTATATATTATTACTATTTTATTTTTTAACTTGAGCAGAAAATCGCGCAAATACATGCGACAAAACACACAAATGAGCACAAAAATGCGCAAAAGGTACGTTTCCATTCATTTCTATGGGAGTAACAACGCCCCAAAAATGCTAAAATCTGCCCGATTTCGAGCTACAAAAAAAGCTCCAGAGTTTTGTTGAGCTTCAGGTGACTTGGAGTGGAGATGTGAACTAGCTCCATAGAAAATCATTGATTTTTTTTTCTCCTCCAGTGCTTTGGAGCTTCCAAACGCTGAGGTGTGAATGGGGCCTTATTGTCACCCAATCCATAACACTTTGCTTATTACATGCCTAAAGGGATGCAGATATTTCCCAACAATTCTTAATCTAAAATCTGGGCTTTATAGACCCCACGGAAACCTATTCAAACTCCATCCCTTCCTTGTAAGCCTAATGGTGGCCATATACGCATCGGTTTACTATTTGATCAGCTATTTAATCAGTCTATTGGCAGAAAATTGTAAACATGGCGAATTGGAGATTGAACAATCCACCATACACAGACCATGGTGTTCTGCCCTTTCGATCATATTTTTCACTTGGAACTCTTCGACATGTAAGAAACTTTCCATAAAATCAAAATTTTGTACAATACAGTGATTTTATCGATACACATGTGTAGCGGGTGTCTCACTCTATAACCCACGACCCCGCCAAGCTGGCCATCGCGACGTACACAGGCTTTCCAGCCTGAAGGAGGGAGAGAGCTGCCTGTCATGTCTGCATGGGCTTTTTCAACCCCCCTTCTTCTTCCTGTTTTCACTGACTGAGTTTAAGAAGAAGAAAGCCAATAGAAGGCACAGTTACAGCAGCCAATCAGAGAGACTGTACTGATCTGCAGGAAGAGCTGCAATGGATTCTGGGACATGCAGTTCCCTCACAAAACGGCCCCATAGACTGGTATACAGGGAGAAACTACAAAGCCCTGGATGCTCTGCACAAAAAGGACACAGAGGGGATTCATCCAGTCATAGCTCCAGAGGTCAGTGTGCTGATCCTGCCACGGTTCCAGGAGTCGGACATCCCACCGGAGAGGGATCCCGGCTATATTTCCAGGTTTTCCTGAGGGTGTGGGCCGATCCGGTCACAAGGTGGCCAGTCGGGCCTTTCGGGAAACTTTTCGCTTGATCCTTTGGTCGCAGGATGGGTGAGTGGGCATTTGCCCATCTTTAAAGACACGGCAACATTGCCTCACCAGTGCTCACACTTGTAGGAATACTTGTACCCTGCTGAACAGTCACCACATTCCACTTTGCCTATCCGGATACTGCTAGCATCCTATGTCTCATTTTTCCCTACCAGGATACTTTCAAGTACCCCTTTGTTTATCCTGCTCAACAGGACACCAAGTGCACCAACGCCAGGCTAGCTGAAGATCCTGGATATCTCCATTGTGAGGACCCTTTCTGTTACTCCTTCAGTATTAGTAATTTAGTGATTCCAGTGACTACCTTTAAAGAGGAACTCTCACGTTAAATGTTAAGTTAAGTGATAAATTACATTTGTGGCCTATTGCCTCACATTTAATTGCCTGTCTCTGTGATTTCAGGATTTGAGAGAAACAGACTGACCGTTGTCACCACTTCAGCCCCGGAAGGATTTACCCCCTTCCTGACAAGAGCATTTTTTGCGATACGGCACTGCGTCGCTTTAACTGATAATTGCGCGGTTGTGCGACGTTGCACCCAAACAAAATTGATGTCCTTTTCCCATAAATAGAGATTTCTTTTGATGGTAATTGATCTCCTCTGCGGGTTTTATTTTTTGCGCTATAAACAAAAAAAGAGCAACAATTTTGAAAAAAAAAAGCAATATTGTTTACTTTTTGCTATAATAAATATCCCCAAAAAATACATTAAAAAAAATTCTTCCTCGGTTTAGGCCGATACGTATTCTTCTACATATTTTTGGTAAAAAAAAAAATCGCAATAAGCGAAATTTTTATTATGACTGTGATATTGCGGCTGACAGATCGGACACTTTTGACACCAGTGCCATTTATACAGCGCTCAGTGCTATAAAAATGCACTGATTACTGTGTAAATGTCACTGGCAGGGAAGGGGTTAAACACTAGGGGGCGATCAAGGGGTTAAGTGTGTTCCCTCAGTGTGTTCTAACTGTGAGGGGGATGGGCTCACTACAACATGACAGAGATCACTGCTCCCGATGACAGGAAGCAGTAGATCCCTGTCATGTTGCTAGGCAGAACAGGGAAATACCTTGTTTACATAGGCATCTCCCCGTTCTGCCTCTTCGTGTCACGATCGATGGCCACCGGCGGACATCGAGTCCACGGGACCTGCGGGCATGCTCATGCGGCCCGCGATTTAAAGGGGACATACAGGTACGCCCATTTGTGCAGCCGTGCCATTGTGCCGACATAAATCATAGTGCGCTGGACGACAAGCGGTTAAGTCAGATCAGTTCCCCTTTATGCCGGAGTGCATAGGCGACTCTAGACCTATTTAAGTTGTTTGACTGCTATTTTGAAGTCTGCATTTTGAGTTTGATTAACACTATTGAAGACCATAGTTTGCCATTGTTGACGGTTGAGTTACCAGATCAATCTTTGTTTGATTTTGGAAAGTCTCCCAATAAACAAACTTCCTGTTCACTACATTTGTGTCTGTCTTACTGTGTTTGCAAGTACACCAGTAGTAGTGCGTCCATAAGGGCGCATGGGCGCCGCCCCCTCTCTCCAGCCACCCCCTCTATCACCAATAGATAGATTCATGCATTGCATGAATTTATCCATGGCCGCCGCTGCCACCCCCTATTGAGGAGCCCGGCTCCTTTTCGGGAGTGTTTTTGAAGCACCTGATTAGAGCCATAGGCCATAGAACCATAGGCTCTAATAGACATCAAAAAAGGTAAACAGCAGTTCACCCAGCTGTGTTGGAAAAGCGAATGAATATTCACTTTCCCAACACTGAACCGTCTCTCCGCCAATCAGGTGCTCCGGTCTGTTACCCGTCACCTGACTGGCTGAAACGACAGGTGCTGTGATTCAGGCGTCCAATCATAGGAGAGGACGGGAGCCGAGGACGGGAGAAGACATTGAGGACATGGAGGAGGGAGCATGGAGGACATCGCCCGCCGCCGTCACCCGCGGCCCCATCGAGACAGGGTAAGTGCCGGGCAGACGGCTGGCGGGGGGGGGGGGCCCAGTGGCAGCATTCAATGGGCACAGTGGGAGCATTCGATGGGCACAGTGGGAGCATTCGATGGGCACAGTGGGAGCATTCGATGGGCACAGTGGCAGCATTCGATGGGCACAGTGGCAGCATTCGATGGGCACAGTGGCAGCATTCAATGGGCACAGTGGCAGCATTCATTGGCACAGTGGGAGCATTTGATGGCACAGTGGCAGCATTCGATGGGCACAGTGGCAGCATTCAATGGCAAAGTGGCAGCGTTGATGGGAACAGTGGCAGCGATGGGCACATTGTCAGCGTTTGATAGGCACAGTGGCTGCATTTGATGGGCACAGTGGCTGCGTTTGATGGGCACAGTGGCTGCGTTTGATGGGCACAGTGGCTGCGTTTGATGGGCACAGTGGCTGCCTTTGATGGGCACAGTGAGGCTGCAATTGATGGGTTTTATTTTATGAGTTTTTCAGTCTGTTTGCGCCCCCCCAAAAATTTTGACCACCAGCCGCCACTGAAGTACACTATTTGCTAGGTGTTCCAGAGAGGCTGAGACAGTTCTTTGGGGTTGAGAGGCAGAGTAATGGACTGAACAAACTTAAGAAGCTCCTTGGGGGGTATCGCTACACATGTTTAATATGATAGTGTTTTCTGCCACAACCGATCAGACTAATTTTGATATGATCAATCGGTTTACAATAGGATCGGTTGATAATAAAAAAAAAAAAAAATCCCTGATCAATGCAATCTTATTTTCCAATTCTTTGAAGAATGGTACTGATGATTACTTGTATAGCCACCATTATACCCAGCTGATTTTTCTTAAGTCTTAAGTCTCCTGGAGACAAAGAATTACGACTGATGAGCCAAAAACAGCTCCGTCATCAATGCACTGATGATGTTCAGACCGCAGAAGCCTGTGGAAACCATTCTGCTAATGAGAATTTAGATGAAATGATCGCTGATAAAAGTCTGTTTGTTTGCCAAGATTACCGCAATTCACACATCGCCGTGTCTTATTAAATAATCCTGTCTGAATTTATTTACAGCAGACTCCGGTTTTCATTGGAAGGCCAGGCAGGTTGTAAAGTGCATACAAAGTTCTCCCCCTAGGAGCGTGCCTATGGGACAGTAATGTATTCAGCAGATTAGAAGCGACAGCCTGTTTCCTCTATGTTCCTCTGTAAGGGATAATGAGAGGCGCAAGGAAGAGATGTATAAATGTCACAATCCTTCTCCAGTAGGAATATCCTTGGCCGATTTCCATGTACACACAAATGTGAGCGCATAGGAAGATCCGCATATCGAATTAATAAGAAGCAGACACCTGTGCTCTCACCATGTACTGCATTATATGAATTGTATGTGTAGATGAGGATTGTTTTTGAAAAGATGCTTCATTCTTATTCTACAGCCTTGCGTCATACACAGGTGAATCACAATTGCATGTAAAATCCAACAGGATTTAGTGCTGTCTGTAGAAAAATGCTAAAAATGTAGTTAAATGGGTTGTAAACCTCTAAAATGAAAAATGAACAAAGTATATCCTTCTATAGTATAGTGGGTACTAGCCTCAAGCCAAAGCACCAAGTGTGACTTCTGTCTCCTCTCTCATTCCTCTGCTATCTGCATGAGCCACTTCGGAAAAGTTATGCCGACACCAAGCAATCCCCCCCCCCCACACACACACACACACATACACCACACACATGGCAGGTGATTCCCTCTGTTCTTAAAAGCAGGGGGAGGAGAAACAGCAGCACACTGATATTAAAAGGCTGTGCAGGTGGGGAGTTGGCTTGGTGTCAGGACAAGTCTGATCATTGGAGGAGAGCAGGCTGAGTTCCCAGCATAGTTAGAGAACCGACCACAGTGTGTTCTCCTGCTTAGTGTGGTCAGTTTTTAATAGGAAAGCAGATGCACTGGCAGGAACATCAGGGATTTCACATAAAGGAAGCAATACAAAGAGAACAGGATACTATTTCATACAAGTACATGGTACAGCAGGAAATGTTGGGTTTACATATTCTTTAAAGTGAAACTAATGTCTCGTTTTTTTGTTTTTTTCCTTTAAAAATAACGTTATACTTATCTGCTCTGTGAAATAGTTTTGCACAGAGCAGCCTGGATCCTCCTCTTCTCGGGTGCCTCTTTGCTTCTCCTGGCCCCTCCCTCCCTCCTGTCGTGTGCCCCCACACCAAGCAGCTTGCTATGGGGGCACCAATAGCTGAGCTCCATGTGTCCATTCAGACACGGAGCCGCAGTTCAACCCCATGCCCTCTCTCCTGATAGGCTAACTGACTTTGATTGACAGCAGCGGGAGTCAATGGCGCTGCTGCTGTGTTTCAGCCAATCAGGAGGGGGAGCTGAGAGAACCGATCCATCGGCGGTGTTCGATCGCTCGGTTCTCAGTGCAGAGGCGGCGGAGGACAGATGCAGCATCAGTTCGATGCTGCCTCCACCTAGGTAAGTACAATGGGTTTAAAATAAAAACAAAAACATCTGTTAACTACTTCAGCCCCGGAAGAATTGGCAGCTCAATGACCAGGCCATTTTTTGCGATACGACACTGAGTCGCTTTAACTGACAATTGCGCGGTCGCGTGATGCTGTACCCAAACAAAATTGATGTCCTTTTTTTCCCACAATAGAGCTTTCTTTTAGTGATATTTGATCACCTCTGCGGTTTTTATTTTTTGCGCTATAAACAAAAAAAGTGCGACAATTTTGAAAAAAACACAATATTTTGTACTTTTTGCTGTAATAACTAGCCCCATTTTTTTTTTCTTAAAAAAAGCAAATTTTTTCCTCGGTTTAGGCCGATATGTATTCTTCTACATATTTTTGGTAATAAAAATTGTAAAAAGCGTATATTGATTGGTTTGCGCAAAATAGGGGATAGATTTATGGCATTTTTATTATTATTATTTTTTTACTAGTAATGGCGGCGATCTGCGATTTTTATAGGGACTGCAACATGGCGGACAGATCGGACACTTTTGACACATTTTTGGGACCATTGGCGTTTATACAGCGATCAATGCTATAAAAATGTACTTATTACTGTGTAAATGTCACTGGCAGGGAAGGGGTTAACACTAGGGGTGATCAAGGGGTTAACTGTGTTCCCTATGTGTGTGTTCTAACTGTGGGGGATGGGACTGACTATAGGAGATGAGAGATTGTGTTTCCCAGCTCGTAGGAACTCAAGATCTCTTTCTCCTCTCTTCACAGAACTGGGATGTGTGTGTTTACACACACACGTCCCTGTTCTGCCTCTCGTGCCCGTGATCGCTCGTGGCCAGCAGTCATCGTGACCGCCGGGCACGAGCATCGGCACCCCCACTGTGCAGCAAGTAGTTAAGATGCTCCTCAGTAGGGGGGTGGGGGTGGTATTGGGTTAAAGCAAACCTGTTTCATTGCCCTGAATTAGCAAAGCACAGCTTTGGAAGCAGATTATGTTGTCTAAATACAGTGGATATAAAAAGTCTACACGCCCCTGTTAAATTTTAAAAATTTTCTGTGACATAAAAAATGAGACAAAGATAAATAATTTCAGAACTTTCTCCACCTTAATTGTGAACGGTACAATGTTCAATTGAAAAACAAACTGAAATCTTTTTTTTTTGGGGGGGGGGGGGGGGAGTAAAAATAAAAAATTAAAATAATGTGGTTGCATAAGTGAGCACACCCTCTTATAACTGGGGATGTAGCTGTGTTCAGAATTAAGCATTCGCATTCTAAATCATGTTAAATAGGAGTCAGTACACACCTGCCATCATTTAAAGTTCAGCTGTTCTAGTAGGTCTTTCCTGACATTTTCTTAGTCGCATCCTACAGTAAAAGCCATGGTCCGCAGAGAGTTCCAAATCATCAGAGGGATCTCATTGTTAAAAGGTATCAGTCAGGAGAAGAGTACAAAAGAATTTCCAAGGCATTAGATATACCATGGAACACAGTAAAGACAGTCATCATCAAGTGGAGAAAATCTGGCACAACAGTGACATTACCAAGAACTGGACGTCCCTCCAAAATTGATGAAAAGACGAGAAGAAAACTGGTCAGGGAAGCTTCCAAGAGGCCTACAGAAACATTAAAGGAGCTGCAGGAATATCTGGCTAGTACTGGCTGTGTGGTACATGTGACAACAATCTCCTGTATTCTTCATATGTCTGGGCTATGGGGTAGAGTGGCAAGACAGAAGCCTTACGAAGAAAAACATCCAAGCCCGGCTAAATTTTGCAAAAACACATCTGAAGTCTCCCAAAAGCATGTGGGAAAATGTGTTATGGTCTGATGAAACCAAGGTTGAACTTTTTGGCCATAATTCCAAAAGATATGTTGGGTGCAAAAACAACACTGCACATCACCAAAAGAACACCATACCCACTGTGAAGCAGAGTGGTGGCATCATCATGCTTTGGGGCTGATTTCTTCAGCTGGAACAGGGGCTTTAGTCAAGGGAATTATGAACAGTTCCAAATACCAGTCAATATTGGCACAAAACCTTCAGGCTTCTGCTAGAAAGCTGAACATGAAAAGGAACTTCATCTTAAAGCAAGACAACGACCCAAAGCATACATCCAAATCCACAAAGGGATGTCTTCACCAGAAGATTAAAGTTTTGGAATGGCCCAGCCAGAGCCCAGACCTGAATCCGATTGAAAAATCTGTGGGGTGATCTGATGAGGGTTGTGCACAGGAGATGCCTTCACAATCTGACAGTTGTTGAGTCGTTTAGCATAGAAGAGTGGGCAAATATTGCCAAGTTAGGATGTGCCATGCTGATAGACTCATACCCAAAAAGACTGAGTGCTGTAATATAATCAAAAGCTGCTTCAACAAAGTATTAGTTTAAGGGTGTGCACACTTATAAAACCATATTATTTTATTTTTTTATTTTTACTTCCCTCCACTTAAAAGATTTCAGTTTGTTGTTAAACTGAGCTGTACATTTTATAGGCCACATTAAAGGTGGAAAAAGTTCTGAAATGATTTATCTTTGTCTAATTTTTTTACATCACAGAAACCTGACATTTGAACAGGGGTGTGTAGACTTGTATCCACTGTACATCTCTAGACCAGAGGTGAAACTACAAATCCCTTCATGCCTCTGGGAATAATGCCTATCATTGTCAGTCTTGCAATGCCAAATGGGACTTGTAGTCTTACAACAGCTGGAGTGTCCAGTTTGCCCCTGCTGTATACTATAAAAATAATAAAAACTATGGGTCAATCACATATGTGATCCAAGCAGCACCATTGATTACATAGGTTGAAAAGAGATTGGAAATTGGAAAAAAAGACTGCATTGATCAAGGTTGAAAAGAGATACCAGTTAATCCAGTTTAATCTTAGTGTGTCTGTGTACGTATGTGTTTATGTTACTTCCATTTTCCATATCCCTGTACATTGCATTTGCTGAGAAACACATCGAAGAGTTTTTTTTTTAATTTATTTACACTCCCAGCTCACCAACTGTGGAAGGGAGTTCCACATACTCTAACAGTAAAGAACCCCTTGTGAAGTTTAAGATTAAATCGCTTCTCGTACAACCTCATTGTGTAACCACGTATCTTCTGTAGAGAACTTAGTGTAAATGGTTTCTTCCCAATACTAAAATCACCAGTTAAAGATTTGTATATCACTATCATATCCTCTTAATTGTCTCTTCTCCAGGGAGAAGAAAAGTAATGTTTGTAGTTGTTCCTCATAATTGAGGTCCTCCAGCCCCCTTATTAGCTTCATTGCCCTTCTCTGGACTCTCTCCACTTCCAGCACATCTTTCCTGAAGAATGGTGACCAGAACTGGACGGCATACTCATGATGCGGCCAAACCAGAGTTTTCTAAAGTGTCAGAAATCTAGTTTAAACTTTTGAGTAAATACCCTTTGCATTGGAGGAGGAAGAAATCTGCTAAACAAGGACACAGCAGCATTCATTGAAGGTCCCTTGTGCTTTTTTTTTTTGTAATAAGCTTAAGTTTAAATTTATAAACACCTTTTTTTTTTTTGTTAGCATTGTTTAACGTTATTGCTTTCACAAGGGTGGTAATGTGACAGCATGGGCAGGTGATAGGTTCTTTTAATGGAGACATCAGGGGTCTATTACCCTAATGTAACCCCTGCCTCCAAATGATCTGTGATGAATTAGCTGCTATAGTAGCCAGGGAATGACAGCTCTGAACCTGAACGGTGGACCTTCTCAGTGAAGTAAAAGTGATGCACCTGGATTATTTTTACTGCACAACAGTGTGGCAGCTGAAAAAAAATGTACCAAGCTCATGGCTGCAGCTGCAACATTGAGTTTGTTTTAACCACTTGAATCCAGGCCATTTATATACAACCTATGAACGGCAAGTGGATAAAGAGTATAACAAGATCAGATTTTTTACTGTATATGCAAATTGTGAGGGTTCAATTGGGCTTTAATCATCTGTACATCTAGGTCCTGGACAAGGGGTGGGCAGAAGGGCCGGTTGTCCTGGGCGCAATAGTTTACTGTAGGGATGGGGGCACCTTCCTTCTGTTCCAAGGCTGACAGGAGTAGTGACACTGGCAATGATTTTAAACTGCTGGGTGTAGGATCCCCTAAGCCTGCACATCATGAATGGGGGAGGGTGGCACAGTTTGGCATCTTTGCCCTGGGTGCTGGATGACCTTGTCCCGGCACTGTGTACACTGATGACTGACCCATATTTATTTTTTTATTTTTTTTAAAGATTTCTATTTGCCAAGTGTACATACACAGAAGGAAAAATGAAAGCAGATTACATGCATAAGTGTACATAAAACCATATCCTTATTCGTATCCATGCTGCTAAACTCAATATAGCCAATTGTACAAATAGCGCTTTTTCTGTTTTGTATTTGTCACCGTGAAATGTAAAACGTTGAACATAGTCAAAAGAAGAAATAAAACTAGTCCGGAGGCGAATCTCCCCCGTCAACTCTCGTGATGTGTCCCGTTATTTGTCCAGTGGCTATAAATCATATTTACATATTGCGATTCAGTCAGATCTCAGTTCATACATATTCCAAAAGAGATATCTTAAGTGTCAGTTGGCACTGTAACTTCAGAGTTAAAGGGGTTGTAAACCATCATGTTTTTTCACCTTAATGCATCTTAAACACCTGGCAGTGACCGCCCTCCCCCCCAGCCCCCCGTTTTACTTACCTCTGAGCTCTGGAACTTTAACCGCCGGGGACGCGCTGTCTCTCTGTCTGGGGTTCTTGGCTCTTGATTGGATAGATTAATAGCGGCGCAGCCATTGGCTCCCACTGTTGTCAATCAAATTTAATGACGTGGGCGCCGGGGGCGGGGCCGAATCATACATTCGTTGGCTATGGACGCCGAATGCTGGACTCGGGAGCGCGCCTGCAAGGTAACCCCCTCACAAGAGCGCTTCTCCTAGAGGGTTATCTAATGTGGGAAGGAGCCGTGAGAGCCGCCGGGGGACCCCAGAAATGGACGATCCAGGCCACTCTGTGCAAAACGAGCTGCACAGTGGAGGTAAGTATGACATGTTTGTTATTTAAAAGAAAAAAAATGGACTCTTAAAATCACTTTAATCAATTTACCCCAAACTTTATTACATTTTTTTGGGCATCCCCTGGCTTCATAAGTCATTTTAAATAATGTAACATTAGCATTGACGGTTAACCAGGCTCATCCAAGAGGTTAACGTGAAGTGGTGTCTCCTACTCCAATTGATGTCAATCAGCTTACAAGCATAAAAGAATAGTAATCGTAGTAAAATTCTCAAGTTGTTACTCATAACTTCATCCTCAATTATGCCCAGAAGTCCCAGCAATGGGCTACAAATATTCGGGAGATCAAATTTATCAGAAATAAATTGGGTCACCTGTGACCAGAGAGGGCGTATCCTATTACACTCCCATACCATATGTATAATTGGTCCTTCCGCCGCTAAACATTTAGTTTAGTTTTTAACATGTTTCAGTCACGTATATTGGAATGCCCAGGAATCAGGAATGCCCAGTTCCTTCCTCAGTTGTGTAAACATTTTGAGTTCACCCGCATCATATAGTTGGTGGAGATACAGTTGTGCTCATAAGTTTACATACCCTGGATGAATTTATGATTTCTTGGCCATTTTTCAGAGAATATGAATGATAACACAAAAATGTTCTTTCACTCGTGATTAGTGTTTGGCTGAAGCCATTTATTATCAATCAACTCTGTTTACTCTTTTAAAATCATAATGACAACAGAAACTACCCAAATGACCCTGATCAAAAGTTTACATACCCCAGTTCTTAATACCGTGTGTTGCCCCCTTTAACATCAAGTTTTTTGTGGTATTTGTGGATGAGGCTCTTTATCTTCTCAGATGGTAAAGCTGCCCATTCCTCTTGGCAAAAAGCCTCCAGTTCCTATTCTTGGGCTGTCTTGCATGAACTGCACACGTTTGAGATCCCCCCAGAGTGGCTCAATGATATTGAGGTCAGGAGACTGAGATGGCCACTCCAGAACCTTCACTTTATTCTGCTTTAGCCAATGACAGGTTGACTTGGCCTTGTGTTTTGGATCATTATCATGTTGGAATGTCCAAGTACGTCCCATGCGCAGCTTCCTGGCTGATGAATGCAAATGTTCCTCCAGTATTTTTTGATAACATACTGCAGTCATCTAGCCAACAATTTTGAACACATTTGCTGTGCCTTTGTAGATCACACATCCCCAAAACATCAGCGATCCACCTCTGTACCTTTCATCATAAGCCTTGTTGACTCCTCTCCAAATGTAGCGTTTATGGTTGTGGCCAAAAAGCTCAATTATGGTCTCATCACTGCAAATGACTTTGTGCCAGAAGGTTTAAGGCTTGTCTCTGTGCTATTTGGCATATTGGAAGCGGGATACTTTGTGGCATTTGTGTAGTAATGGCGTTCTTCAAGTGCCATCTTTCTTCAAGTGCCTCCTTATTGTGCCTCTTGAAACAGCCATGTTTTCAGAGAGTCCTGTATTTCACCTGAAGTTATTTGTGGGTTTTTCTTTGCATCCCAAACAATTTTCCTGGCAGTTGTGGCTGAAATTTTAGTTGGTCTACCTGACCGTGGTTTGGTTTCAACAGAAACCCTCATTTTCCACTTCTTGATTAGAGTTTGAACACTGCTGATTGGCATTCTCAATTCCTTGGATATATTTTTATATCCCTTTCCTGTTTTATACAGTTCAACTACCTTTTCCCGCAGATCCTTTGACAATTCTTTTGCTATCCCCATGACTCAGAATCCAGAAATGTCAGTGCAGCACTGGATGAATGATGCAAGGGTCTGTCAGGAGTCCAGAAACATATTGACCTTTTATACACACATGCTAATTACAAGCAAATAGATCACAGGTGAGGATGGTTACCTTTAATAGTCATTCAACCCCCTTTGTGTCAACATGTGTGCATGTTATCAGGCTAAAATCACCAGGGTATGTAAACTTTTGATCAGGGTCATTTGGATAGTTTCTGTTGTCATTATGATTTAAAAAGAGTAAACACAGTTGATTGATAATAAATGGCTTCAGGCAAACACTAACCATGAGTGAAAGAAATGTTTCTGTGTTATCATTTATATTCTCTGAAAAATGTCCAAGAAATCATACATTCTGCCAGGGTATGTAAACTTATGAGCACAACTGTATGTAAGTCCAAATTTAGCCATCTTCCAGATGGAAAAATTCTTTCAGACACAGACTGAACCAAAGTGGAGCATTGGGGGTCTAAGTGAAGGGGGCTGCTATATGTTTTAGACAGATCCCTAGGACACGTTTAGTAGATTTAAGCATTATCCTGCCTCCCTCTGCAAGGATCTCCCCCCTAAAGTAAAAGTTTAGCAAGGTTTCATATGAGGTTGCCACCGCTGCCTCCACCGCCACTGCTGCGTTGTTTAATTGTCGGAACATTCGCCAATGTATATACACCAACTGTGATGCAAGATAGTAGAGACAAAGGTCAGGTACCCATATTTTTAAATATATTTACAGCCAGTAATAAATCATAAGGGTTCCACCGGGATTTAATGATTTAAACCACCCTACAAAAGTTGAGGACAAAATGCACACAGATCGTCATACTTTTAAATCTTGGAGAAATGCCAATATTCTAATATTATACCTTTATACCTATTCATTTACCTTTACTTTAGAATAGGTGAAACAGTCAAAGCCATTAAGTATGTATGTTTTTCTGCAGAGTGGTGTTTCAGTCCTACACATTATCCCTTCTTGCAGCCTGAGCAGAAAATATTTTCAGCAAATTTTCCATTTCAGTGTATAATTAGCTATTTGTTGAGTAGATGCATTAGTTGTCCACACTGTATAAGCTGCCATTTACCTACTGCGTGTGCTATACCACTATCCCCCATTTCTATGAAATGACCGCATTAAGCAGAGAACACCATAAATTGTATGAACTGCGTACATGTAAACAGCTGTTTCACAGCTTAAATGGTTGTTATTGATCCTGCTTTTATCAGTTTCCATAGTGTACAAGGCACGCTTGTCCTGAAAATGTGCCGGAAGTGAGGACTTCTGTGTCCTTGTCATATGGACACCGCCATGGCATAACTACAATGTACAAGATGGATTTGGGCAATCAGTTACTTTAGTAAGTCAAGAAACTACAAAATACACAATACAGAACAACCATGTTACTAGAACATGCTAGTACAGTTATAATATTATATGTTATGTTATTCCCAAAGCAGTGGTGGCTGGTGTTTTTTTTGGGGGGGGGCAGCAAACAACCCCCCCCCCCCTGGGTGGCCATTCCTCCAGCATGGCAGCTTTCCACCTTGCAAGCCGCCGTGCGTCTCCTCTCTCCTCCTCCTAGGCTCTGGGCATCCAATAGGATCGCCTGATGTTTTGGCCAATCGGGATATGGGTCTCACGACCCTCTTCTTGTTTGGCCGAGAGGAGATTTAGCGTGAAAATAGCAAATATTAATTCGCTATTGTCACACAACTGGGTGGGATTGGGGCACGGTTCTCTGCGCCCCGAGCCCACCCTTTTTTGAAGCCTATTAGTTGACACACTATAAGGCTGCATTCAAACCTGGACATTTTCAGCTTGTAAAAAGCTCCTCTCACAAGTTCCAAAACGCCCAACAAGCAAATCCCATTCATTTCAATGGCAGCTGTTCACGTATGAGCAAAAACGCCTGAAGTACAAAAAAAAAAAAGTACATGTTTATGTATATGACTCATGCCCAACAGTCCAAGGCCACTGAACGATAATAGGAAATACAATTCTATTGACACATATAATCCTACTGCATCGATAAGTGCATCATCTCACTAGAACCTACCAATACAATTTAATCAGTCCACAATAAAAACAGTATTTGTATTATCTCCAGGACAGAAGCAGGTAGGAATCTCCAGAACAAGGCAAAATAATTTTTGTATTATGGTTGAATCAAATCCTTGTAGTTTATATTGTATAAAGGGTATCCATTCTCAAAGAACAAAAAAGTACGATATTGCAGCTTACTAGTGCTGTGGTGGCCTCATTTTTCTATTTATTTTAATTTTCCATTCTGCTTCTTTGAATTTTCTGGACACCGCAGTAGAAAACGAACTGTGATTTGAACCCACTCAAAATTAAAAAAAATGAATGAACACTCTTAAAGTGGTAATAAAGGCCAACTTATTTTTGACATAAATTTTTTAAAAAAGCTTATATTTACCTGTTCTGTGCATCGATATCACACAAAGTGGCATCTTAACTCCTCGTCATCGGTCCCCCGGTGGCGCTGTCCGCTCCCCCCTCTCCTCCGGGTGCCCCCTCTGCAAACCATGTGCTAAGGGGGAACCTGTGCGAGTGTGGGTCATATACATCCATAGACACATACAGCACAGCTCAGCCCCCTCCTCACAGGATTTGACTGTCAGCGGTAGGAGCCAATGGCTTTTCTTGCTCTCAGAGTCTCCTGCAAGATCAGGAAGAGAGATAAGTGCTGCTACAGCCAGGGCAATGCTGGAGCAGTGAGAGGAGCCAGGTAAGTGATTAGGGACAGGGAGGACAGAACAAGCAGTGGGTCGTTTTTACACTTTAATGTAGGGAATACTTTAATTATTTACTTTAGTTGCAGACTTTGGGTGTGCTACACATGCCCACAAAACGCCCAGTCTCTCTGCCCTGTTTCTAGCCCCCCCCAGTATATTGTAATTGTCGGCTGTGATTAATCAAAGCCAGCATTACAGTATACCCAGGGAAGGAGTCGTAAGCTCTTGCTGTTAAAAAAACAGTCTGAATCAATGTTTATAAATAACACTGCTCCAGACTGTAATTATACAAATATACAATGTAGCATATTGTTACATTTGTATCTTTCTGTTCATTTATCTGCAGATCAAAAGGATGAACTTAGATCTGTAGGTAATATCAGTTAAAGCAACGTGAGAAGTAAAAAAAAAAAAAAAAAAAAAAAAAGTTCCTCTGTTTAACCCCTTATTAATCCTTAGTTTACTCTAATCAGCCCTAATTAACTCCACCCAAAAGGGGAAGTTCCACTTTAAGGCCTCTATTCCCCTTTCTCTTCTACAAATGGCACTTTTTTTGCAGGGGGGGGGGGGCTGGTCTCGAATCTCGGATCCGACCAAAAGTTCTCCTATTCCCTTCCCTCCCTACAGGCTTCTGGGACATGTCACAGGTCCCAGAGGACTGCAGGACCATTCACAATGCTCAGCACAATGCTCAAGCTGTCACAGCTGGGTGCCCACAGTTGAAATGCCGGTGCCGGGGAGAGTGTGTTTATTAAAAGTCAGCAGCTACAGTTTTGGGAGCCAAGTGTAAAGTTTGGTGGAGGGGGGATTATGGTGTGGGGTTGTTTTTCAGGGGTTGGGCTTGGCCCCTTTTTTCTAGTGAAGGGAACCCTTAAGGCGTCAGCATACCAAGACATTTTGGACAATTTCATGCTCCCAACTTTGTGGGAACAGTTTGGAGATGGCCCCTTCCTGTTCCAACATGACTGCCCACCAGTGCACAAAACAAGGTCCATAAAGACATGGATGACAAAGTTTGGGGTGGAGGAACTTGACTGGCCTGACCTCAACCCAATAGAACACCTTTGGGATGAATTAGAGTGGAGACTGCGAGCCAGACCTTGTCCAATAAATACTCTTCTGGAAGAATGGTCAAACATTCCCATAGACACACTCCTAAACCTTGTGGACAGCCTTCCCAGAAGAATTGAAGCTGTTATAACTGTAAAGGGTGGGCCAACTCAATATTGAACCTTACGGACTTATGCCGCGTACACACAATCAGACTTTCCGGCAGAAATGGTCATATGGAACGAATCAGCGGACATTCCGATTGTGTGTGGGCTTCATCGGACCTTTTCTGTTGAAAAATCTGACGGACCTTAGAAATAGAACATGTTTCAAATCTTTCCAACAGACTCGATTCCCATCGAAAAAAACATTTGTCTGTATTCTAGTCCGACAGACCGAAAACGGGCAGCTATTGGCTACTAGCTATTGAACTTCCTCTTCTAGTCCAGTCGTACGTCATCACGTTCGAAATGATCGGACTTTGGTAGGATCGTGTGTAGGCCGTTTCGTCGGAACTCCATTGAAAAGGCCTTCGGAGTTCAGTCGAGAAGTCCCCTTGTATGTACGCGGCATAAGACTGCGATGCCATTAAAGTTCATGTGCGTGTAAAGGCGGGCGTCCCAATACTTTTGGCAATATAGTGTGTATTTACACATTTCCCATGAAAATCCCATCAAAAAGAAAAGCGCAAAAAAAAAAAAATGAAAAAAAAAAAACCAAAAAACACTATTTCATTTGTAATTAACTTTGCAATGTTTTGTGACATAATCATAATTTTACTGTCTGTTTAAACCGAACAAATTACTATACAATAAAATGCGCACATTTTATGTGCAGTAACACTATTTATTTTTAAACTAACACAAAAAAAGTGTGTTTTGTTTAGTTTTGTTGTGTTTTATTGCAAACTGCATGATTGCAAAAAAAATAATAATAATTGTTGCAAGGCAATATCATGAAAGGAAGCCTTGTTTGTCCTTAAAAAAAAAAAAACATTATGTGTATTATCTTGTAATCTTTAGTAATGACAAAGTCATTGTCAAATAAACAGGTCCATAGCAGAAATGTAAATACTGCTCTGGTCCATAGGGGGTGAATGGGTGTAAGAGGCGAAGTGGTTAGGATAAGAAATCATTCTGACTTTAGAACCACTTTAATAATAAAAACGTTCAAATGAAATTCCACTAGTTTATAGCCAGCTTTACTCGCTGTACAGCAGTGTCTGTGGATGACAAGCGTTGTCACTCTAGGCTGCTCTCCTAATCTACTACTACAGAACATATGGGGGAGGTATTGTGTATTTCACAGAGGAGATCTAGGCAGGGCAGACTGTACGAGTGCAAGTTACACGCTCATTGGATTTCTGGCACATGACCAAGTATTTTTTTTTGTACTTGCAGCTTTTTTAAGGAGGTAAAACACTTGCAAATTTGCATGTATTACAGAAATTTATAAGATTTGTTTTTTTTTGTTTGTTTTTTGGCTCAGAAAAAAACTTTAAGTGATGCTCATTTGAACTGCAAGATGCATTCCTGTCTAGAAGATATATCTAAGGAGGATATCTCATTATTTTAAAAGTACATTGTATAGCCTACCAGCAGTGTCTTCTGTTCTTCCATTAACAGATGCTTTTTTCATCCATATTTTTGTTTTAATGATAAAGATTTAGAAATTATCCACTAGAGGGAGCTCTATATTTAGCTTTCCAAATGCTGGGATAGCATATCATTCACAGGCAGTGGGTGATACATTTCCAAGGGAGTGCATTGTCTTCAACAAGCTAGCCAAATCATAGGTTTTGCATTGTGAGAAAAACTAGTAAAAGCACAACCATTGGGGTGGATTTACTAAAGGCAAACAGACTGTGCACTTTGAAAGTGCAGCTGTGATTACTTTCCCCAGAGCTTAGTAAAAGTGGTAAAGCTCTGCTGATTGTCATCATCCAATCATGTGCAAAAAAAAAAAAATGTTGTTTTTTTTTTTTTTTTTTTCCTTGCGCCTGATTGGGTATTCTTTACAAAGTGAAGCTTCACCACATTCACTAATCTCTGGGGTAAATGACTGCAACTGCACTGCCAATATGCACCAATTTGCCTTTACTAACTCCACCCCACTGTGTAGCATTGTAGAGGAGGACAAGAACCTATGTACTGAACAAATATGGCTGCTCCCATGTTTACATACCATAAAATTACACACAGAAGCACCAAACATTCAAATTATTATGTGCAGTAAGCTAATTCGTTTAGTATACCTAGGAAATAAATGAAAATGCCATACATCTCTTTTGGACTTACTTCTGTGGCTAACCTAGCCACTCCTCTGAAAAGTGATCCACAGTTGATCTTATTTTCAGAAGGTGTCTGGCAGAAGGTGAGGTGGGTATACACTCACCGGCCACTTTATTAGGTACACCGGTTCAATTGCTTGGCAACACAAATTGATAATCAGCCAGTCTTATGGCAGCAACTCAATGCATTTAGACATCTAGACATGGTGAAGACAACTTGCTTGAAGTTCAAACTGAGCATCAGAATGGGGAAGAAAGGGGATTTAAGTGACTTTGAACGTGGCATGCGTTGTTGGTGCCAGAGTTGGCTGGTTTAAGTATTTTAAAAACTGCTGATCTACTTGGATTTTCACACACAACTATCTCTAGGGTTTACCGAGAATGGTCAGAAAAAGAGAAAATATGTGGAGGAAAATGCCTGGTTGATGTCAGAGGAGAATGGGCAGACTGGTTTGAGATGATAGAAAGGCAACTGTAACTCAAATAACCACTCGTTACAACCAAGGTATACAGAATACCATCTCTGAAGGCACAACATCGAACCTTGAAGCAGATGGGCTACAGCAGCACCAGAAGACCACACAGGTGCCACTCCTGTCAGCTAAGAATAGGAAACTGAGGCTACAATTCACACAGGATCACCAAAATTGGACAATAGAAGATCGGGAAAAATGTTGCCTGTTCTGATGAGTCTCGATTTCAGCTGTGACCATAGGTGTGCGCAGCCTATTGCATTAGGGTGTGCACCCTTAAGCTCAAACACACATGCGTGTGCGGTTGTCTTCATATATATGACCCCGGCACATTGATCTCCCTGCCGGCACAGTGAAAGAGAAGAGCATAAACGCTTCTCTTATGGCAGAGCCGGTAAGAGGGAGATCTTTCCCCTGTTTCTGATGCTACACAGAGTGATAACACTAATGTGCACGGGGTGATTAGGGTGTGCCTGGGCACACCCGGCACACCCTGTGCGCACGCCTATGATAGAATTACTTTATAGTCATACTATATGAATGATTATAAGATGAACATATTTATTTTTGTTATTTTTTTTATGTCTCGCATGTATGTGTATAGCTTGCAGGCATTTGTTACCCCTTACAGAAATCCCAGTTCTCTTCCTGGCAATGCCATCCAATGTCCTCTAAAGTCTTAGGCTCGATTCACATCTATGCATGTTGCTTTTGAGCGTTTCTGGAGTTTTTTTTGTGATGCTTGCCACGTTTTTGAGCAGCGTTTTTGCAGCGTTTTTACAGCGTTTTTTGCGGCGTTTTGTCGCATTTTGCATTCTTTTGTTTTTTTTGTTTTCTTACAGTTTTTTTTTTAGACTGTATACAGTCTAAAAAAAAAAAAAAAACGCCAAAAACGCAAAACGCATCAAAAACATCTGTGAGACTGCCCCTGCCAGATACGATAGGTCTACCTGGGGGTCTGTGAACATTTTTATGCACTTTAGGATGCGCGTAAAAAGTTGCCTCACCTGGGAATGGTGTTCTCACAAATTCCCAGGTATTTCTATCAATGATGTGTTGATTATATGCTTGATCTACCAGTACCTTGAATTCCTGTGTATAACCATCAATGAAAGATCTAGGTATACGTTTATACCACTGTGGATTATCTAAGATATCTTGGCACATGTTAGCATAATCTGCATTGTTCTGGATAACAATATTACCGCCTTTGTCGGTCGGCTTTATGGTTATGGCAGAGTTGTCCTTTAATGATTGCAATGCTGATTGTTCCTTATATGTGAGATTTTTGTGTCCACGAGACGAGTATTTTAAACCTCATATGTCCTTGGAAACTAGTTTCAGGAATGTTGCAGCATTGGGACTTGTACTAGGTGGAGGAGGATATAAGCTTGACTTTTTTTCAGAGAGACATTTTTGGTTTTAGGTGGAGAAGGTGTCAAAGTAGAATACCAACAACGACAAATTAGAGATATTTTACAAAAATACTGGCATCTATTAAGTATGGACACCACCTTAGAACCTTATGTGTCAACACAACCCCTCATTACCTATTGAAGAGCCCCCTCTTTACGAGATAAATTGGTCCATATACTGCCAATATATGTAAATGAGGCCATGGTGCTGCCCAATGGAGAGTCATTTAGATCCAAATACTTTGTAAATTGTCGCACTACAGGGGTAGTTTACCTAATGCATTGCGAATGTAACTGCTTTTATGTAGGCAAAACCAAATTACCTTTTTGGCAACAAATTTATCGACATATTGTGAGTATCAATAAAAAGGATCCGGATCTCCCCATTGGCCGACACTGCCGCATAGTGCACATTGATCGCACTCCTAAAGTGCGTTTTTTAGCCTTGGACCACATCCCTATGAGCCCTAGAGGGCGTGACTTCAGTAAAGCACTTTTACAGAGCGAATTGAGGTGGATATTCCACCTCAATGCCACTGCACCCCCAGGCCTCAATGAGGCTTTCAATTTTAAGCCCTTTTTGGAGGGCTTCCAATCAGGGGTGTGCGAATTGGATCTCTAACTAGAGGCAGTTCTCTCGAGTGCTGACATTGTATCTCCCCTGCATGCTCCACCACAAAAGGTTAGCTTTGCCAGTCCATTTTACATCTGTGTATGTATTGTGTTTGATGCGATTTCTTATGCGATTTTTCATGTTCATTTGGGGTTATCTTTATATGGGATTGAGATATGTAGAGCACAGAGTACATCCTCTGTATGCTCCATCTTACTAGGTAGCTTTACCAATCCACTTCATACTTGTGTATATATCATTTTCAATGTGATTTTTCATATTCCCTTTTACAACCATCTTTGTATTTTGATTAAGATATGTAGAGTGCAGCGTTGTTGTTTTGCACATTATTAATTGTTGTTTTTGCTGTTCTAGATATCCCCTCGAAAAAATGGTGATGTACTATTTTACTGACTCCCAGGCTTGAGCTGATCACTCCTCACCACTAGGTGTCGCATTTCTTCCTCCTGACGGCACCTTCCTGGTTGCCAATGTCTGCGATACATTTTTCAATTTTTCTATCAATACATTTCTGTCGGATGCTTGGGTTGGCCATCCCACTTGTTTGCCCAGCGCGCGGGAGACTTCTGATCCCCGCTTTATTGGCGGTGGTTCGGGGTCTCTTTGCCCCTAGGGGCCCAGCCTTCGGGCTGCGATGCTTCCTGTTTGCGTTCCACTGTGGAGCGCAGAGGAGCGGGCTACACGCGCGCCGGTAATGGGGCGACGTGGGACGCAGCTCCGCCCCTCCTTTACGGGCGGGCCTGCGCCGCTCTGCCAGAGAACTCTGAGGCAGATTGTTGCAGCCATCTGGCGCAACGCTCAGCCTCATCGCCCACAGCTGATTTGGTTGCTTAGTGCAACCTGCATTCAGCTGTTTGCTATAGCCTTATTGGCTATTTAAACATTCAGTCACCAGCAGTACTCACAATGCTGGTGCTTGCTACTGGGACCTACTAACCTACACATACTCTCAGATGTGGTGAGTTTTAAGTGTAACTACTTTTGCAAACTTCTTTATACTACTAATCTGTAACTCAAATCACTACACTCACTACCATCATTTGTCTCTCTGTCTTTATGCAGACAGGAAGTTACAAGCCTTACTTTGTATTTGCTGGCCGACCATATACTGAGTGGAGTAGTTACACCTATCAGTTGGTGTTCTTGCAACCATTGTGGGTCTGTCCAGCCCTTGCCTTTCCTCACCTTGGCTTACCATCTCAGCCACATATCCTTAGTCTCGCACCGCAAGCCAATACCTGTACAGGCATTTTCCACACTGCTGTCCCCCTCTGTCCTGAGTAGTGAACAGCTCAGCCATGTGAGTATACTGTCTTCCTTTTTGTCATGTTTATCATGTTCAATGATCATCCTATTTCTGTTCAAAAACGATCTCCAATGCGGTTATACTATTGTATTAATGCCTAAATATGTTTACATCACAGAACATGTATGCTCATAGGCGTGCGCAGCCTATTGCATTAGGGTGTGCACCCTTAAGCTCAAACACACATGCGTGTGCGGGTGTCTACATATATATGACCCCGGCACATTGATCTCCCTGCCAGCACAATGAAAGAGAAGAGCAAAAACACTTCTCTTATGGCAGAGCCGGTAAGAGGGAGATCTTTGCCTGTTTCTGCTGCTACACAGAGCGATAACACTAATGTGCACAGGGTGATTAGGGTGTGCCTGGGCACACCCGGCACACCCTGTGCGCACGCCTATGGCTGTGACATTCAGATGGTAGAGTTAGAATTTGGTATAAACAACATAAAAGCATGGATCCATCCTGCCTTGTATCAATGGTTCAGGCCGGTGGTGGTGTAATGGTGTGGGGGATATTTTCTAGGAACACTTTGGGCCTCTTAGTACCAATTGAGTATCATTTAAACACCACGGCCTACCTGAGTATTGTTGCTGACCATGTCCATCCTTTTATGACTACATTGTACCCATCTTCTGATGGCTCCTTGCAGCAGGATAATGCCACCATGTCACAAAGCTCAAATCATCTCACCACTGGACAATGAGGTCACTGTACTCCAATGGCCTCCACACTCACCAGATCTCAATCCAATAGAGCACCTTTGGGATGTGGTGGAACAGGAGATTGGCATCATGGATGTGCAGCCGGCAAATCTGTAGCAACTGCACGATGCTATCGTGTCACTATGGACCAAAATCTTTGAGGAATGTTTCCAAAACCTTGTTGAATCTACGCCACGAAGAATGAAGGCAAAAGGGGTCAAACCCGGTACTAGCAAGGTGTACCTAATAAAGTGGCCGGTGAGTGTCTATTGCTTCCTAACTGCCTGATTAACCCTCAAAATGCTGCACCACTGTGATGGTGCTGAGGTCAGTATCATTAACAAATATTGGGCCATCTTTGGGTACCTTTGAAGGCAGACGATGAATTAAGTTGCTTAAATTTGTGAATGTCTACTGTCCTCCTGTTCGAGTGTCTGCAGTTCACACAAAAATGCAAGCATGTGTCATCATATTAGTGGAGGGATTCATGTACCGTACCAAGAAATGCCTTTCTCTAGTTTCATTTTTAAAGTATAACTGCAGGCAAAACATTTTTTTTTTCGAACATTTTTTCAACACATTGGAGAAGGCATAGAACATCTGCCAGATTGTTATTGCTGCCTGTGGGCCCACTGGGAAGACGTGACCTTACTATTTACACATGTCACCATAATCGTCCAGAGGGAACACCTGCCTGGTGAGGACTCTCAGAGGTAGGATTTCTCCTGATAGTGGGGAGATTTCCACTTCATTCCCAGTGGGGTTGATTTAATAAAACTGGAAATTGAAAATCTGGTGCAGCTGTGCATGGTAGCCAATCAGCTTCTAACTCCAGCTTATTTAATTAAGCATTGACAAAAAAAACCTGGAAGCCGATTGGTTTCTATGCAGAGCTGCACCAGATTTTGCACTCTCCAGTTTTCGTAAATCAACCCCACCCTTTGTACTTTGACTTGAAGACTTAAGCCTCGTACACACGATTGGATTTTCCGCAGACAAAACCTCTGACTTTTGTCCGAAGGGCGTGTGCCTGGATTTTGTCTTGCATACAAACAGTACACAATTGTCTGCCAACAAACACGAACGTAGTGACGTACTAGACGTACTACGAGCTGAAAAAGAGGAAGTTCAATTGTCAGGTGCCACCCTTTGTGCTCCTTCTGCTAATTTTGTGTTAGTAGAAGTTTGGCGAGTGTTGATTCGCGCTTTTCATTTTGCGCTTTTCAGTTCGTTTTTGAGCGGCCGTTCGGAGGAGATAACGTGTTATTTATTATTGGCCTTGGAGTTATTGCTTTGACCAAAGTCCAGTCCAGGAACAGGTGGAGGAGGATTTCTTGGACAAAAAATTGGTTCCTTATTAATCGTGAGCAATTATGTCATATGCCTTTGCTGCGGGAGCTCCAGGAGAATAATCCGGATAATTTTCGGAATTATCTTCAGATGACGGACCCCTGCTTTCACCAACTCTTGGCTTCCACCAACTCTTGGGTGCCGTACCTTCCGAGCCCCATGCCGTGAACGGTGGCTCCCGCGCGCACGTGCAGGAGTGACGTCATCACAGCTCCGGCCACTCACAGTGCCGGAGCCCGCGAACCCGGAAGAAACTCCTGGGAAAGATGTCGGTTGTCTCAGCGATCTGCGGGCGCCGCTGGAAGGCTTCGTTGTTAGGTAAGTATTTCATAATGAGCTAGTATGCGATGCATACTAGCTCATTATGCCTTTGTCTTGCATGTTTTTCTTTTTGAGTTTTTTGAGTTTTCTTTTGAGTTCACAACCTCTTTAACAGACTTACTGGGAGGATCAACAGGTGATAATAAACGGAAAAAAAGGAAAACCAATACAGCCACCACATCAATGAATTAGAATGCTAAAAAAAAAATTACATATTTGCTTTTGCATTTAGTGTCACTTTAATAAAAATATTGCAAAAGAAGAACACAGACAAATCGGCTAAGTATACTTCAAACATAAAGGAAGCAAACTGGCCAAAAAGACTTTGTGATAAGATTACGTCGGAATAGCAGAGGTTGTTCTGCACTAGGTGTACACAGTATCCAGGGAACAGGGCGATTCTATTGTCAGGCTGTTTTAGAACATTTATCACTAATATGGTGTTTTGTAGATAAGGGGTGTCTGATTAGAAGGAACATTAGTTAATATTTAGCACCACAGCAATCTTAATTTTAACACTACAATAAAGATTTAAAATAGTAAAAGATCAGCAGGTGGTTTGAGGCACTGTATTAATAACAACACTCTGGGCTTCCATAACAATTTTTTAAAAGGAAAGAAATTCTGTACATGTAAAGCTTGCTGAAAGGTACAATCTGATTGCACAATCTCCTTTAGATCTACCAATAACTATGTAGTGTAAAGCCTAGTACACACTATCAGTTTGTTTTTTTTTTCATTCAACAATACGGGCAGAACAAAAAAACTGAAGAGCTCGGGAGGAGATCCTGTACTAACTATGTGATGTTGGTACATCGACCCCCCTCGCTGAGCTATTCTGTTCTGACAAGGGGGCTGTCCCCTGTCAGATTACACCAGTCAGCACTCTCAGCCATTGGCTGAGATCGCCGATCGGATCCCGATCGGCAGACCTTTTTTGGTCATGCCCCTTTTGACAGAAGGCGGACTGCTATACACACATCTGGCATCTGGCTGCTATACACACCGGTGAGTGTACGTGTGTATGTGCCTTTAGGCAGGCCATACATTCATCATTTTTTTTGTCCAACCAATGGGTACAAAAAAAAAAAAAGATCCAATTTCCCCATCCACACATGCGTTGTAGATGGGAGAATCCTCACACTATGCTATCAGCCTGTTTTTTAGGAAAATTCTGTAAGGCTGGTTGTACAGAAGTCAATCAGAGGATCAACTTCAGTACCTACAGAGTGCCCTTTGTGGATAGAGTTATAGCTGGTCCCTGCTGAACCAGCCATATTTCGGTCCATGTATGGCTGGTGCATGGGCCTTCCTGATTGAATACAAAATGACTGCATAATGAGGTGCACATATGAAATAGTGAAATGTTACAGTCAGATTGTAATGTGTATGGTGAACTTAAAGGAATAAAAGGGAAAAGTAAATACAGTGGAACCTCGGATTACGAGCATAATCCTTTCCAGGAGTATGCTCATAATCCAAAGTACTCGCATATCAAACCGAGTTTTCCCATTGAAATCAATGGAAACGAAAATAATTAGTTCCGCATTGACTTCAATGGGATGCAATACCACATGCGGTCAGAGGCGGGGCGGCGCTGGAGAGCCTTGGAAACGGTCGAAAAGGCCTGAATACACTTCCGCTGACCTCGGAAAGGCTTCCTACCCGAGATTTGCCAAGGTCAACCATGCTGTATTCGGGTCTTTCCGTGCATTTCCAAACGTGACTTCCCCCCCCACCTCACCGCACCCCCACCTCAGGCCAAAAGCGGTACTGCACACCGTTTTGGCCTGAATCGTGCTTGTTTTGCAAGACAACACTCACAAACCGAGTTACGATTTTTAAAAATACAGTGCTCGTATTGCTAAACGCTCATTAACAGCGTTACTCACGATCCGAGGTTCCACTGTACATTGCATGTAGAGCTGTAAAGAATTCAGCCATTCCCCAAATCTTTATTATGGCTTCTTTGTCAAATTTTATTTAACGAATGCTCTGAAAAACTCATGGGTTACCTTTGCATGTTTCATAAGCAACACAAACATTTCACCAGCCTTCTTGGCTTCCACTTGCAGCACTATTGCTGTGGCCTTACAGGCTTCAGGCCCTTGATTGTATCCTTCAGACAATATTTACAAACTCGTCTCCATGTGCACACATGCACTGCCTCACTGCACTGGTTATAACTCCTGGGTAGAGCCCTCCTGACTCCTAGGTGGAGGCCTCCTCTACTTCCAGGGTGGAGCTCTGGATTACTGGCAGCACTGATACTAAAAAAAGCTCTACCCAATCAAGATGCTGGATGTCAATAATCTGTAGACACAGGGTTGGAGGCTTCATCCTACCCAATACTCTACAAAGCCTCCAAAGTCCAGGACCCATTCGGTACTTACTATTTCTGGAAAGTTAAAACAAATGAAAATCCAGCCTTCAAATAGAACAAGTATCCTGAAGGCCCTCAATTTGCATAGAAACATAGAAAAGTGACGGCAGAAAAAGACAGGAGTAGTCCATCAAGTCTGCTCATAATTTTTTTTTTTTTTTTTAAGTTAATTGTCTGACTTTAGACCTGGACGGCCCCAACTCCTCTTCATACCGTGACTATCTACAGCAGGGATATGCAATTAGCGGATCTCCAGCTGTCACAGAACTACAAGTCCCATGAGGCATAGCAAGACTGACAGCCACAAGCATGACACCCAGAGCCAGAGGCATGATGGGACTTGTAGTTTTGCAACAGCTGGAGGTCCACTAATTGCATATCCCTGATCTACAGTATATACCCAATATTCGTACACATAAAACACACACTACATTAAAAAGTAAATAATATACTGATAAATAAAATTTACAAAACTTACCCTACATTCACAATCTGTAAAACACGATCTGGTAAGCTTGGCAGGGTTGAGATGAGATCACTGTCCTGTTGTAAAAAAAAAATACATATATCATCTTGACGTGAAATGCTAACTGTATCAGTAAGTCAGAAGCCTTTGAAAAAATGAGAGGTAGTCTTGGAAAAACCAAATCACAATCTCATAAACTTTGAGCCCTAAATTATCTGTAGAGGAACCAGCCAGTTCACTCAAACTCTGTACATCGGGGGGGGGGGGGGGGGTCCACTTAGCTGTATACTCAGATGCACAAACAGCCAATAATATAAAGACTACTCCACAGATATTGGAAATAATATGACTGCATCATCCCTGGGGAGGCGTCTCAGGAAAGGATGTAGATGTCAAGTCTGGATGATGCCAGAATAAAGAAGGAGTTGGCTTTCTTGGGAGTAAAAAAAAAAAGAATTACAGGAAGAGTACTGTTATCTCTTTAAGAAGTAACCAATATCTTTAGGTCTGACTTTTACACATTGGTCAGTATGTCTGGGCAAAAGAAATAAATACATAACTATTCAGTACATCTCAGCAATACATAGGCATTTCACCATTTTCTATTTTTATGGTTCAATATGTTTTTATTGTTCTAACACCTATTTAAACAGAAACAGAAAGAAGCAAGAACATGGCCAGTTGCCTGACATCAGGCGTCCTGGTCTACAAATTGAGTTACACATATAACAAATATAGTGCATTCTATTGCTTGTGCCCAGGTAACTTGAAATGATATCTTTAAGGTAAAGTTTCAAACGAATGTCTGACCTTCAACTAAGTGCCATTTCTCTCGGTCTGGACGCCCCTTTGGGAACCCGCTGCGTCCAGAAGCCGAGGAGATCCATGTATCTAGACTAGAACAATAATGATTGTCAGAACCATAGTGGTAAGGTATTTCCAAATCTCTTGAGTGATGAAGGGACTCATATTGGGAGATCAGAATACATGTGATTTGTAGTGTGGCCAAGAATGGACGAAAAGAACAAGTTAGGGAAAGTTGGAAGCGCTAGCAGAGAAGAGGAAGGGGCTAAGGAGGGGAAAGGCTGTAGGGGTACAGGATGGGTTGGGGAACGGAGGGGGGATGGAGAGACAGCGAGCCTCTACCTACTGTGGGTTTTACAAGCCAGGTATAGGGATGTAATAATAGGATCATTTGGTCTCTCAGGCCGTATTCGTCACCATTTTGTATTTTTAAAAATGCTGCAAGTACAGAAAAATACCTATTCGCCTGCTGGAAATCCATGATCTACTATCTTTCTGCTTGAGCTAGCAATTCGGTGGGGCTGGCTTACGAAAAGCAAATAGATTGGGTACTTTGGAAGTGCAGTTGCACTCATTTTCCCCAGAACTTAGTAAATGTCTCCAGAGCCTCTCCCACCCTTTGGAACTCTCTACCTCAATCTGTCTGGTTATTCCCTACTCTGGCTGCCTTTAACTGCTTGCCGACCAGCGCACGACGATATATGTCAGCACAATGGCACGGCTGCGCAAATGAGCGTACAGGTATGTCCCCTTTAAGAAGGGGCATTGTGGGTGCGCGCGCCCGCCGCGTGCTCTCGATGTCCGCCGGTGTCCCGACGATCGTGTCACGGAGCGGCAGAACGGGGATATGCTAAACAAGGCATTTCCCCGTTCTGCCTAGTGACAAAGACAGAGATCTACTGCTCCCTGTCATTGGGAGCAGTGATCGCCGTCATATCCTAGGTAGTCCACCCCCCCCCCACAGTTAGATTCACTCCCTAGGACACACTTAACCCCTTGATCGCTCCCTAATGTTTAACCCCTTCTCTGCCAATGTCTATAACTTTTGCGCAAACTAATCAATATACGCTTATTGCAATTTTTTTTTACCAAAAATATGTAGAAGAATACATATCTGCCTAAACTGAGGAAAAAATTAGTTTTTTATATATTTTTTGGGATATTTATTATAGCAAAAAGTAAAAAATATTGCTTTTTTTTCAAAAATGTCGCCTTTTTTTGTTTATAGCGCAAAAAATAAAAACCACATAGGTGATCAAATACCAGCAAAAGAAAGCTCTATTTGTGGGAAAAAAGGGACGTCAATTTTGTTTGGGCGCAATGTCGCACGACCGCGCAATTGTCAGTTAAAGCGACGCAGTGCTGAATCGCAAAAAGTGCTCTGGTCAGGAAGGCGGTAAATTCGTCCGGGGCTGAAGTGGTTAAGCGAACCCTGAAAACTTATCTCTTCAGGGAAGCCTATCACGCCTCCATCTAATCTTATCACTTCCATCAGATCATTCCCCACAGTTACAACCTTTTGTACCACCTGTCCCACCCTATTAGATTGTAAGCTCTTTTGAGCAGGGCCCTCGTAGCCTCCCTGACGGTTTTCCCGAGTGTGGCTCGGGGTTAAAATTCAGTCCCATTAGCGGTAACCCTGAGCCACACTCGGGATTACATCGCAGGATCCTGGTGTGGCTTTACTTACCTTGTCCATGGGATCCTGCGATGTCCCCCGCTGTGTCTGCGGGCTCTGTCCTCCTCCGAAGCCTCTCTGTGCCAGGCTCCGTTCCCTGTGAGCGGCGCGACGCACGGGGCGGAGCCTGGCGGCAAATTCAAAAAAGTGTAAAATCATAACACATACAGTACTGTAATCTTACAGATTACAGTACTGTATGAAATTATTTCACATCCCTTTTGTCCCCAGTGCTTTGTCCAATGCCCTGCATGCAGTTTTATGTTATATATACTGTTCTTTCTGCCTGGAAACTGGAGATTGTCTATAGCAACCAGAAAGTGTCCCTTTACATCAAAAGTGGCTTTAGACCAGCTAGAAAACAGCGATAGTAAATTAGAACACTTGCAGAATTGAGCGATAGTGAATCGTGGGGAAATTTATTTTATTATTAATTTTTTTTTTTTTTAATTATTTATTTTTATTTATTATATTATAATTTATGTTTTTGTGTTTCAAACTTTATCATACCCGGGATATCTACTAGACTCTTGTTTGGACAGATTTAAGTGTGTTATTGTTAAGAATTACAGACCTACAATATAAAACGCCAAATTTCCATGCAAAATAATTGTACCGCTTTCAGCACCTAAAATTCGAAATAATCATACCGCCAGGGAGGTTAACACTCTTGAATTTTATTGTATTGTAACTGTACTGTCTCCCTTTTATATTGTAAAGTTCTGTGTAAACTGTTGGCGCTATATAAATCCTGTATAATAATAAAGTGTGGTGAAGCTCTGCTGATTTCCATTAGCCAATCATGTGCAAGCAAAAGTGTTTGTTTTTTTTTTCTTGCACCTGATTGGGTATTCTTTACAAAGTTTCACCGCATTCACTAAGCTCTGGGGAAAATTATTGCAACTGCACCTGCAAAGTGCACAGTCTATTTGCCTTTAGTAAATCAACCTCAGTGGTTCTAACGCACTGAAAGTAGAACTAAAGACAAAGCTTTTTTTTTTTTTTTCCTTATGTTTTGGATAGAGTGGAAAGGGATAGAACTGCTATCAGGTTTTTATTGCTGTCTGTAGCCTATGTTAGGGAGATTCACCCTCTCTAAAAGTCCTGTTTACTATTATCACCAACAGTGAATGTTAAAGGGTAACTCAACTTTCATGGGGAAAAAAAATAGCAAATAAAAAAAAAACATAATATAGCATATACAATTAGATTGCGACACAAGTCATATTGTAATTGAATGTTATTAACCACTTAAGAACCGGAAGGATTTCCCCCCTTTATGACCAGGCCTTTTTTTGCAATACGGCACTGCGTCACTTTAACTGCCACATTGTACACAAACAAAATTTATATACTTTTTTTTTTTTTTTTTTACACATTTTTTATTTATTTATTCAAAGGGAGAGGTCCATGGACCCAGAATACATTTACAAACATATGTTCAGCATAAGTCAAAATAAAGATAAATGTTGTACCAGTATGTGGCAATCTGTCAGACATCACAGAGGAGTACAATGTCTAGTTAAATAAGCCATATAGACAATTTATATCCTTTTTTCCCACAATTAGAGCTTTCTTTTGGTGGTATTTGATCACCTCTGTGTTTTTTATTTTTTGCGCTATAAACAAAAAAAGAGCAAACATTTTGAAAAAACCCAATATTTTTTACTTTTTGCTATAATATATATCCCCCAAAAAATTAAAAACAACAAATTTCAGTTTAGGCCAACATGTTTTCTTCTACATATTTTTGATTAAAAAAAAAAAAACAATAAGCATATATTGATTGGTTTGCGCAAAAGTTATAGCGTCTACAAAATAGGATATATATATTTATGGCATTTTTATTATTATTTTTTTTTACTAGTAATGGCGGTGATCAGCGATTTTTAGGGGCACTGCGACATTGCAGCAGACAGATCGGACACTTTTGACCCTTTTTTTGGGACCAGTGACATTATTACAGTGATCAGTGCTAAAAATATCCACTGATTACCGTATAAATGGCACTGGCAGGGAAGGGGTTAAAACTAGGGGGCGATCAAGGAGTTAAGTGTTCCCTAGGGAGGTGTTTCTAACTGTGAGGGGAGTGTACTGACTGGGAGTAGAGAGAGATCGCTGTTCCTGATCACAAGAAACAGCAGATTTCTCTCTAGTTCCCTGACAGAACAGGGATCTATCTGTTTACATTGACAGATCCCCGTTCTGGCTCTCTGAGGAGCGAGCATGGGTCACCGGCGGACATTGCGGCCGCCGGCCATGCGCACTGGAGTCGACACGCGGTTGCCCCCTAGAGCTCTTAAAGCAGCCAACGTACACCTACGGCGATTCGCGCAGCCGTGCCAACCTGCCGCAGTATAATGATGGCGGCTGGTCAGCAAGCAGTTAAAATTGCCTTTCCTTTTCAATCTGCAGCTCTGTCATTTTCTGCAAAATGCAATACAATATGGCTACCTAAAGTGTTCGGTACACTGAAGGCCCCCCCGATATGTAATTTCCTGCTTGTCTGATTGGCTCACTGATTTTTCCTTGAAATCCACAATATAAGTCCTATATCAGGCATCCCTGCAACAAAAATGACATCAAAAAGGGATGCAGACCCTGCAGTTTTCCTCATGAGAGCCCTGCAGGTGCAGCAGCTGATTGATAATTATAGACAAACACACAGGGATTTCTTCAGAATAACAAAAGGTAGGAAAGGTAGGAATTTGCAACAAAGTTTGGTAAAACCCTTGCAATGTACATAGATCACCCAGAGGGGAATGTTTTTTTCTCTACAAAAGTGGAGTAACTCTTTAAAGAATGCCAAATTTTGGGTTCTCACTGGAAAAGGGAAATCTTTCATTGGGGACACTAGTTCTGGTGACCCTGGCGTCAACCAGGGTTTCCATCACTTTGACTGGATTTATTCTCACTTCCTCTTTAGGCTATGGACAAGAAATAAAGGAATCTTCCCAATGGGACACAGATGGCAAAAAAAACCCAAAAACTGACAGGGTTTATAACTCATCCAAAACGAAAAAAAAAGTTTTGCCTTCAATTCTATTGAAATGCCAAGAAATTTTGTCAGCCCTGCCCAGTTCCCTTCACATTGACTACAGACAATCTCTCCCTATTCTCATAACATAAGGAGGGGGGGGGGGGGTGACCGATAATACTGATTGGGATTTCAGGACAGCAGAGGCGCTGTGTTTTCAACTCACTACAGAAAGTTAACAGCTGGGTGCATTTCTGGCAGGATCAACAGGAATTTTCTGTACAGTACTTTCGTTTTTTTTTCCTAGATACAATTGTGTTTATAAGTTTACATACCCTGGCAGGATTTATGATTTCTTGCCCATTTTTTAGAGAATATAAATGATAACACAAAAACTTTTCTTTCACTCATGGTTAGTGTTTGGCTGAATCCATTTATTATCAATCAACTGTGTTTACTCTTTTTAAATAATAATGGCAACAGAAACTACCCAAATGACCCTGATTAAAAGTTTACATACCCCAGTTCATAATACCATGTATTGCCCCCTTTAATATCACTGACAGCTTGAAATCTTTTGTGGATGAGGCTTTTTATCTTCTCAGATAGTAAAGCTGCCCATTCCTCTTGGCAAAAAGCCTCCAGTTCCTGTAAATTCTTGGGCTGTCTTGCATGAACTGCACGTTTGAGATCTCCCCAATGGAGTGGCTCAATAATATTGAGGTCAGGAGACTGAGATGGCCACTCCAGAACCTTCACTTTATTCTGCTGTAGCCAATGACAGGTCAATTTGGCCTTGTGTTTTGGATCATTGTCATGTTGGAATGTCCAAGTACGTCCCATGCGCAGCTTCCTGGCTGATGAATGCAAATGTTCCTCCAGTATTTTTTGATAACATACTGCATTCATCTTGCCATCAATTTTGACCAAATTTCCTGTGCCTTTGTAGCGCACACATCCCCAAAACATCAGCGATCCACCTCCGTGTTTCACAGTAGGAATGGTGTACCTTCCATCATAGGCCTTGTTGATTCCTCTTCAAATGTAGAGTTTATGGTTGGGGCCAAAAAGCTCAATTTTGGTCTCATCACTCCAAATGACTTTGTGCCAGAAGGTTTAAGGCTTGTCTCTGTGCTGTTTGGCGTATTGTAAGTGGGATACTTTGTGGCATTTGTAGTAATGGCTTTCTTCTGGCGACTTGACCATGCAGTCCATCTTTCTTCAAGTGCCTCCTTATTGTGCATCTTGAAACAGCCACACCACATGTTTTCAGAGAGTCTTGTATTTAACCTGAAGTTATTTGTGGGTTTTTCTTTGCATCCCAAACAATTTTCCTGGCAGTTTTGGCTGAAATTTTAGTTGGTCTACCTGACCATGGTTTGGTTTCAACAGAACCCCTCATTTTCCACTTCTTGATTAGAGTTTGAACACTGCTGATTGGCATTCTCAATTCCTTGGATATCTTTTTATATCCCTTTCCTGTTTTATACAGTTCAACTACCTTTTCCCGCAGATCCTTTGACAATTCTTTTGCTTTCCCCATGACTCAGAATCCAGAAACGTCAGTGCAGCACTGGATGGAAGAGGCAAGGGTCTGTCAGAAGTCCAGAAACTCATTGACCTTTTATACACACATACTAATTACAAGCAAACAGATCACAGGTAAGGATTGTTACCTTTAATAGCCATTCAAACCCCTTTGTGTCAACTTGTGTGCATGTTATTAGGCCAAAATCACCAGGGTATGTAAACTTTTGAGTAGTTTGGGTAGTTTCTGTTGTCATTATGATTTAAAAAGAGTAAACACAGTTGATTGATAATAAATGGCTTCAGCCAAACATTAACCATGGGTGAAAGAATAGTTTTTGTGTTATTATTCATATTCTCTGAAAAATGGCCAAGAAATCATAAATTCTACCAGGGTATGTAAACTTATGAGCACAACTGTATATATTTTATAATGAAAAAACACATTTTAGGCAGGGTAAGCTTTAAGCAGTTAGTGGTATTGATTCAGTTTGCACATCTATCTGCAATTATACATTGAGTACTCAAAATACTGCTGCAATTATAAGAGAGGAAGGAATGCAAATTCCACAGTATAATTCACAGTGAACAAACTCCAAACCAGTAGGAACAATGTAGAATGTGCCAGAGTATACTAAATAAAAAGACATAATTCAGTCTACTGGCACCCTTTCTTTCTCCTGGCATTACCTGGTTCATAGAGCAGACACTAAGTCTTCTGTGGTATGCAGATCTTAGTACATATAGTCAAGTAAAAACTTGAAAAATACTATTGAATACTACGTACGGTTATCTGCTACCCTTCTGGAATCTTGGTTGAGGCGATCAAAGTATAATTCAAACTTTCAATAAGCTTGTAGGAATAACAGCAGTACTAACACAATACAAATCTTAGGAGAAAATCTTGTCATTTTATTTCTTCCGCTCCTGGTTGTCTTCTTGACTGTTCCTTTTTTTCTACAAGAATTCTGGATGACAGTTGGGTCTCTTGGTTCAGTTTTTGAATGAACCGTAGACAAGTGCGACCAATGATGGTCATTAGCTGGTCATACACTAGTAGAAAGTTGTAAGAAAAGTTTTGTTTTAACAACGTTCATTCAATTTTCCATTCATTAGTGGGTTCAAACTGACGTTTGTTTTCAACAGTAGCGCCAAGAAAATTGAAAGGAGTAGAATGGAAAATTTTATTTAAACAAACAAATTTTGAATAGTTTTCATTTGGGAAATAACATTCATTCAAAAATTAAACATTAAAAGCAAAGGATATTTTGAAGTTATTTCGAACGATATTCGTAAAGTCATCATAAAATTTCATACAAATGTTTTCGTACGAATATTCGTAGGAACATTCCTTCAAAATTTCTATATCTAGGGCCAGCCATTCTCTAGTGACTGCAGGGGCCCATAGGCTCCCTCTACTTTCCCTTCTCTGACATTACACTGCTCATCTTTCATACTTTGTACACACTTGACAGTTACCAAAAAGTGACATTATGGCTTACACTGTACCAATCCGAAACTCATATAAGCTTTAAAGAACAAGTTTACAAATTGCTTAAACCCCAAGCCCTCCAAACTTGCATAAGATGACCTCCCCTCCTTCCCAATGTTCTTAAAGTTAAACTATAGGCCAAACTTTTTTTATTTTTATTTTGGATACAGAAACGGAGCATCTTAACCCGTCAGTTTATTTTTTGCCATCTGTGTCCCATTGGGTAGATTTCCCTTCACTTCCTGTCCCATAGCCAAAACAGGTAACTCAGAGGAAATCCCTGAAGATTAGGGGAATCCTTTGCTATTACTTTTCTGAGGACAACCCAAAATTTGGGAATTTCTATTACTTTCAATTTCAATGATAATGGTAAACAGGACAAATAGAGAGGGTGGATCTCCCAAATGGGGCACAGAGAGCAATAAAAAATGGACACGGCTTCTAATCCATCTACATTCTGTCCAAAATGTAAAAAAAATGTTATGCCTTTAGTTGTACTTTAAAGGCTACTACATACAGGTGTATTGGGGCATAGAATATAAAATTTGGCCGTATTTTGATGCCCAGGAGCCCTGGGTAATGTATACCCCAACCTGTACAAGTATATTACAGGATACAGCTGTACACAAGTATACACAGCTTCGTGTATAAACATGCTTAGGTGTATACAATTACGCCTCCGGAAGCAGACAGTCTGTGCAGTGTAGATCTGTACACGTTTACACTGTGTACATGCACATACAGTTGCATACAGCAATATTCTGTAACTTATTGGTACAGGTGGCTGTAAGCATTACCTGTGGCACTCAGGCTCTGAAATATGACCTTATTTTATATCATATGCCCCAATACACCCATGTCCATAAGCCCTGAAAAAAAAAAACCCATAGGAAGAGAGTTACAATACAAATGTCCTAGGAAGTCATAGGGAGTGGGTCAGAAAATGAGGTTAAAGTAGGGTTGGCCTTCAAACTGTACCTATCAGAGACACGACAGTGCAAGATACACAATAACCAGTGGGACTGTCTCAGGTTTTGTGTCCTTCGTGTCCCTGTCTTATGATTGGTTGGGGCAACTTCCTCTCCTCTTTGCACAAATTCATAATTAATTATTTTTCATAATTAAAGAATGAATAATTCATGATTGTCATACTATAGTACCAATGATAAGCAATTCTCAGGCCCCTTGGCCCAATGCTAAAGTTCCACCAAAGTTATGTAAGTCCATGCACCTGGGACCTATGCCTGCAGTACAATATTTCCTTTTGATAACTAGCACCAGGGCCTCCAGCACTGAATGTATATTCATGCTGTCTGCTGGGAGATCTATTGTAGCTGGGTTAGATCTATGGTTGCTGGCAGCAGAACTATTGTTGTTGGGGGATCTATTGTTGCTGGCGGGGATCTATTGTAGCTGGGTTAGATCTATGGTTGCTGGGAGGATCTATTGTAGCTGGGTTAGATCTATGGTTGCTGGCAGCAGAACTATTGTTGCTGGGGGATCTATTGTTGCTGCCATTCTTGTTATTAATAAACTCTATACAAATTACTTAGCATCACAAATAATACTTGGTTCTGTGGTACTGGGGGGGTGGTAAGAGGGTGAAGACAAGATGAAAGATGGAAGAGACAGTGAATGGAGATGGGTAGGGCGCAATGGCAAGGTGACTTCGGGAGGGCGGGGGGGGGGGGGGGGGAGTGCCTGCACCTAATCTTTGAGGAAAAAAAGCCCTGACTAGCAGTACTGTTCCCGGTGAAATGTGCCTGTTTTGTGCACTACCTATTGACTCTTCTTTCTCTGTTGTCTATAAATTGTGTAAGCTGTCATTATCCACTAAGAGCTGGTGACATCTTTTTGGCTTGGGGCAAAGACTGGTATAGGTGATGATAACCGTTTTACACAGAATATGTTTGATCAGTGGTGTTTTCGTTTTTCTTTTTAAGATCCACATCAAAGTGCACACAAATGAGGATAAACCTCCTGGGGTTTAAATGTCATCCTTTATCACTCAAGTCTTAATACACAAACTAGGTTATATACAAAAATATAATTTTATTTCTCCAACATCAATATTTAAAATTTAGAACCATTCATCTAATGCATCATAAATGTTTAAAAACCATTGACATATCATAAACAATCTATATTATACAATAATTATCTCTTGATTTTTTATTCAGATGGAGGATATCAAATTAGTCTACGTGTTTCATGGGATTTATTTCATCAGAACTATGTTGTCATCACCGGAATGCATAATTTATCTCTAAAGCCAGGCAGCACTGCTTTGATGGCTACACTTAACATAATCTAGGATACGACACACATGATAGGATCAGTAACCTTCCCCAGTTTTATATGTATCCAGATGGTGTTGTAGTGGTTAGCACCTAGCAGCAAAAGGGTTGTCGGTTCGTATCCCAGCCACAACACACACTACCTGCCTGGAGTTTGCATGTTCTCCCTGTGCCTGCGTGGGTTTCCTACCACACTCCAAAGTCATGTTGGTAGGTTAAATGGATCCTATCTAAATTGGCCCTAGTATGTGTTTGTATGAATGTGAGTTAGGGACCTTACATTGTAAGCTCCTTGAGGGCAGAGACTGAAGTGAATGTACAGAACATTGTATATGTAAAGCGCTGTGTAAATTGGCGGCACTATATAAAGTACCTGAAATAAATAAATGACAAAATCATGCCAAAAGGCAGAGCAGCCAGGCATCACACAAAAGACTTCTTAACGTTATGTGAAAATGGCATCCACCTCTCTCCCAAGGTTGGACATGCACCATGCCTGGTTGGTGGGTAACAGGGACGTGCAGTCCCTGTTAACAAAATAAATATAAAAAAAAAAATGACAAAGAAAAAAAAAAGATCAAGGGTCGTAGTTAGGCGACAAGGGGTAGGTAGCCAAAGTCCTACCCACCACTGGTCAAAATGTGGGGCTCCTATGACCTACGGTTCCGGAGATATGGGGCTCCTTGTGCAGTCTGTCAGAAGCTACATACAAAGCGGCCAGTGTAAATACAAGCTGGCACACTCTGTTTGCAGCAGACTGAGAGGATGAGCTCACAGTGTCTCTGACTTCTTGTTATGCCGCGTACACATGAGCGGACTTTTCGACCGGACTGGTCCGACGGACCGAGTCCGGTGGACAATTCGACCGTGTGTAGGCTTCATCAGACCTGCAGCGGACTTTTTCGGTCGAAAATCTGACAGACTTTAGATTTGGAACATGTTTCAAATCTTTACGGCGGAACTCCGCCGGACCCAGTTCCTATCGAAAAGTCCGCTCCTCTGTATGCTAGTCCGACGGACGAAAACCGACGCTAGGGCAGCTACTGGCTACTGGCTATCAACTTCTTTATTTTAGTCCGGTCGTACGTCATCACGTACAAATCCGTCGGACTTTGGTGTGATCGTGTGTAGGCAAGTCCGTTTGTTCGGAAAGTCCGTCGGAAGTCCGCCGAAAGTCCGTCGGATAGACCGTCGGACCAGTCCGGTCGAAAAGTCTGCTCGTGTGTACGCGGCATAAGAGACACTGAACTCAATGGATACCTTGGAGCCTTGGACTTATGGTACCAATGGCCCCAGCTGTCCAATAAAAATGCTGTAGTGGAGGCTCTTCTCCCAGTGCCGTGTTATAGAAGGGAGCATGTGTCTAAAAGACACATGCTCCCTTCCAGCCCAACCCTCTTAACCACAAGGAAACTTTGTAGTTAAGTCTTAACTTTGGTCGACCATGGCAAGGCCTGTTCTGAGTGGAACCTGTCCTGTTAAACCGCTGTATGGTCTTGGCCACCGTGATGCAGCTTAGTTTCAAGGTCTTGGCAATCATCTTATAGCCTAGGCCATCTTTATGTAGAGCAACAATTCTTTTTTTCAGATCTTCAGAGAGTTCTTTGCCATGAGGTGCCATGTTGAACTTCCAGTGACCAGTATGAGCGAATGAGAGCGATAACACCCAATTTAACCCACCTGCTCCCCATTCACACCTGAGACACTAACGGGTCACATGACACTGGGGAGGGAAAATGGCTAATTGGACCCATTTTGGACATTTTCACTTAGGGGTGTACTCACTTTTGTTGCCAGCGGTTTAGACATTAATGGCTGTGTGTTGAGTTATTTTGAGGGGACAGCAAATTCACACTGTTATACAAGCTGTACACTACCTATTAGTGTCATTTCTTCAGTGTTTTAGAATAAAATATTTACAAACATGTGAGGGGTGTACTCACTTTTGTGAGATACTGTATGTCAAATCAAGGGTTTCCGAATTAGAGTTCCCTCACAGGACCACACTGACATTGCAGGACATATGCATTGGATTGTGCCTTTAGATTCTGGCACTGGCAACCTTTAAGGTGGACTGATCTCTTATGCCGCGTACACACGAGTGGAATTTCCGACAGAAAGAGTTCAATGGGAGCTTCCCATCGTATATTCCGACCATGTGTATGCCCCATCTGACTTTTTCCGTCGAAAATTCAGACGGACTTAGATAGAGAACATGTTCTATATTTTTCCGACGGAACAAATTACTATCGAAAAAAACGCTATTCTGTATGCTGTTCCGACGCACCAAAAATGATGCATGCTCTGAAGCAAGTACGAGACGGAAGCTACTTGCTATTGAACTTTCCTTTTCTAGTCCCGTCGTAAGTGTTGTACATCACCGTGTTCTGGACAGTCGGAATTTGATGTGACCGTGTGTATGCAAGACAGCTTGAGCAAAATTCCGTTGGAACTCCGTCAGAAAAACCTTCAGAGTTTATGCCGACGGCAAAACCGGTCGTGTGTACAGGGCATTTCTGTGCCTTTAGATTTCTGGCACCTGACATCACTAGTGAGCAAAAGCAGTGCAGGACAAGTTGAGCAGCTCTGGAGATATAGAACATAGGATTGGAAGGGAACTCATTGCCACTAAATACAAATATATGCAAATGTGTATGTATTCTTCCAGTGAATGCCAATGCAATTATATTGTTCCAACCAAATTAAATATTTGTGCAGCAAAACAAGAACAGGTATTCTTATGTACTTTTCTGTTTATTCTTATAGCTATAACGACATACCCTTCAGCTGCAGACCAGAACATTCTTTAACAGTTCCTCCAGAGTAAAGAGTTTGGAAAAGACTCTACTAAAGTATAATGCATTTTTATAAAGAGAAATAGATAACTATGAATACCATTAGGTCAGGTCTATTGTAGTTATTTCCCAAAAAAATATTTAATCTGATATTTGCTCAACAAGCATATACACTCACCGGCCACTTTATTAGGTACACCTGTTCAATTGCTTGGTAACACAAGTTGCTAATCAGCCAATCACATGGCAGCAACTCAATGCATTTAGGCATCTAGACGTGGTGAAGATGACTTGCTGAATTTTCAAGCTGAGCATCAGAATGGGGAAGAAAGGAGATTTAGGTGACTTCGAACGTGGCATGGTTGTTGGTGCCAGAAAGGGCTAGTCTGAGTATTTAAAAAAACTGCTCATCTACTGGGATTTTCATGCACAACCATCTCTCGAGTTCACAGAGAATGGTCCGAAAAAGAGAAAATATCCAGTGAGCGGCAGTTGTGTGGACAAAAATGCCTTATTGATGTCAGAGGTTAGAGGAGGATGGGCTGACTGGTTTGAGAGAAGAGAAAGGCAACAGTAACTCAAATAACCACTCATTATGACCAAAGTATGCAGAACACTATCTGCACAACACATGGAACCTTGCAGTAGATTCGCTACAGCAGCAGAAGACCACACTGGGTGCCACTTCTGTCAGCTAAGAACAGGAGGCTGAGACTACAATTCACACAGGCTCACCAAAATTGGACAATAGAAGATTGGAAAAATGTTGCCTGGTCTGATGAGTCTCGATTTCAGCTGCGACAGTCAGATGGTAGGGTCAGAATTTGGCGTAAACATGAAAGCATGGATCCATCCTGCCTTGTATCAACGGTTTAGACTGGTGGTGGTGGTGTAATGGTGTGGGGGATATTTTCTCGGGGATATTATCATCGTTTAATTGCCATGGCCTACCAGAGTATTGTTTTTGACCATGTCCATCCCTTTATGACTACAGTGTACACATCTCTTCTGTCTCAATCTTATTTTATTAAGGTTTTCTGATATAAAACACAGGGCTTAAGTTTACAAAGAAATTCCATTGTAACAAACCAATACATAAATTCATAGCACGATGTAAATCTATTGCAGACCAAGAGTGTACTTTTCCCCCCCAATTTTTTTTTTGCCTCAATGTTTAATAAGATCGGGTAGTAAAATCAAAAATTGGATAATCATATATTTCACAACTGCGTTGGGGGACACATCTATGTACACATTATTCACATTACGTTTACTTACTGGAACGTTAAAAGGAAAAAAAGAATAAATAAATAGATAAAAAGGGAGAAAAAAAAGGGGGGGAGGGAATATGCAAGTAAAAAAAAAAAGAAAACAGAGAAAGAGATAGAGGTCTAAAGAGGGGAGTGGAAAGTAAAGGGGCTGTGAAGAATAACAGGGACACTCCATCAGGGAGTGTCCACTTTAGCCCAGGTCAAAATTTCTGATGAATTTCGGAACTTCGACCAGGCAGTCCAAGTACAAAGTGGTCCAAGTGGTTGGAATTTTGACCAGGCAGTCCAAGTACAAGAAAACTGCTGTTCTTTTTCCATTTACTGTGCCAACAGCCCTTCCAAATCTCTAATAGAGTCTAGTTCAATTGTCCATTCCCCAAGAGAAGGAACAGAAGTTAGTTTCCAGTTACTGATACCTTTGTGGTCTAACAATCTCTTACCTACTAACTTATTGGTCATTCAATAGCAGAAAGAGTTTTTATTCGCAAGTAAAAATACTTGTTGACTGTGCATTGATTGACCGCTAGATATAAATCAGCCATGTCCAGGGCAATGTGACACTGGGAGGGGTCCTGGCACCTATCTGTCCTACACAACCATAAGTGGGTCCCAAAAGACACAAATGGTCAGCCCTGCAATTGTTATACTGGTACCAAAGATGCACAGAAATTTCTCTGGGAATGATGAGAAGTGGCAAATTTGATAGATAGATAGATAGATAGATAGATAGATAGATAGATAGATAGATAGATAGATAGATAGATAGATAGATAGATAGATAGATAGATACTAGGAGTTTTCATCATCGGTGAACTAATTGCAAAGAATGGTTTATGTCTAAAGGGACCAAGTTGCCCCAAGAACTTAAAGTGGAACATTAGGCTAGGAATAAAAATAAGTGGACAGGTAGGATTTTTAATGCAGAAAAGACATGCTTTGTCTCTTCTGCATTAAAGGCACTCAAAGTGGAAGTAAACCCTCCTATCCTTTTCAGCCAAGGAAGCTGCCATCTTGGCCTCTGTTTAATCTACAACTACCATGATGCTGCACATGTGATCAGTTATGACACCAGCCATTGGATGGTTTGACAGTTTGGTTGAGAGCACAACCAATGGGAGTGTTACATTTCCGGCACGTGCCGGAAAGGCAACTGTTTTATGGATGGGTTTACTTCTGCTTTAACTGCCAGTCTGTTCTTGGGCAGTAAGCTGAGCAAGCGCAGCTCACTGCATTAATTCGGCGATACCAAAACTGATGGAACACCTGCACATGTACGGGAGTGACGTCATCTCCACCTGGTCAATGACAACGGCCCTTCGAAGATGTCAAAGGCCGACAGAGTTCCGGGGACAGCGCATCTCTGGATTCAAGGTAAGCATAAGTTCCCAGATGTAAAAGGGACACACTAGTGACGTTGCAGTGGCCAACAGGTGTAACTGCAGGGTGCATATAGTAGGAGAACACAGCCATCCAACATTTTATTTTTTTCTTTTCACACATAATAATCCTTTCAGAGTGCATATTGACTGGTACTGTTGCTACATAGATGATTTGGCCTTGGTGTGGACTGGCTCGGTCTCTATGGTAGATTCTTTCATTCAGTATCTAAATAACAACCATCCTAATTTAGAGTTTAGTCACAATTTCCACTCTGATAGTAATGATTATTTGGATATAACACTAACAGGACACATTGACAGTGGCAGGGTGACTACAAAAACCTTTAGAAAACAATGCACTGGCGATTCACTTTTGCTCGCCCTTCTCATACTACACATGCATTACCATTGGGGGAGTTTGTGAGCCAAAAAGGAATTGCTCTGATCATGAAGACTTTGTGAAAGAACGCTCTGTGGTTTCAGAAAGATTAACGAGGCGAGGATACAAGAAACATTTGATCGATAATGGCAGGATCAAGGCAGAGAATAGGGACAAAGATAGCATGCTAAAAAATTCAGAGAGCCCTAGTATTAAAAGACAGTCCCTCTACAGGAGGAATAAAAAACACTTTGTCACCACTTGTTCAAGACAGTATAATCAAATTGTAGCAATTGTTAACCACTTGCTTACTGGGCACCTAAACCCCCCCTCCTGCCCAGACCAATTTTCAGCTTTCAACGCTGTCACTCTTTGAATGACAATTGTGCAGTCATACAACACTGTACCCAAATGAAATTTTTATCATTTTTTTCCCACAAATAGAGATTTCTTTTGGTTGTATTTGATAACCTCTGGGTTTTTAATTTTTTGTTAAAAAAATTAAAAAAGACCGAAAAGAAAAAAAATACAAAACCGTTTTATATTTTGTTAATAAATTTTGCAAACAGGTAATTTTTCTCCATCATTGATGTACGCTGATGAGGCTACACTGATGGGCACTGATAAGCTGCACTGATGGGCACCGCTAGGCTGCATTGATGGGCACTGATAAGGCGACACTGATGGCCACTGATAAGGTGGCGCTGATGGGAACTAATAGGCGGCACTGGTGGGCACTGATGATAGGTGGCACTGAAGGGTACTAATAGGTGGCACTGATAGCTGGCACTGATGGGTGGTAGTGATAGGCACTGATGGGTGGCCCGTGATGGGCACTGGATTGGCACCACTGGTGGGCATTGATAGGTGGCACTTGTGGGCATTGATAGATGGCACTGATGTACTGGTGGGCACTAATTGGTGGGCACTGATTGGTGGGCACTGTGGGCACATATGAGGCGGCCTCGCCTCTCCCTGCTTGGGCCCGATGTCCCTTCAACAGAAGCCGGTGATCGGCTTTTTGTTCTCCTCACGTTGTCAGCGTGAGAAGAAAGAAAAAACTATTACCGATCCTCCGTTTACATCACGTGATCAGCTGTCATTGGCTGACAGCTGATCACGTGGTAAGGAGTCGGGATTGGCCCCTTACTCCGATCTGTGATCACCTAAATCACAGCGCAAGCCACGCGCGCCCTGCAGGGGGGCGCGGCCAGCTTGCAAAGGGGAGGACCTCTATTGACCTCCCGGCAAAGCAGATCCGCACTGTAGCTGTCATTCGGCTATAGCGTGGATCTGAAGGAATTAAACAATGTCTTCCTATTTTATATGCGGATAAAACATTATACGACATTTTGCAGCAGGGGTATAGCTTTTCTAGCAGAAGGGCCCCCACCTTGGGATCTATCTTATCTTCTATCCTTTTTCATTCACATCAGCCTTCACACACATGGCCAAGTACCACGGGATCGTTCCCTTGTGACTCTAGCATATGTAGACAATGCAGAAGACGCAGAAAGACTAAAACGGTCACTTCTTTTTCTGCAGGCAAAACATGCACTTAAACATTTTATTAACTGTAGTTCCAAATCAGTGATCTATGTAGTGGAATGTAGTGCCTGTGAGATACAGTATGTGGGGTGTACCATTCGTCATTTACGAATCAGGATTTCAGAGCATTACAATGACACTGCTTATCCAAATGCCAAAAACATTTCAAATGTATCAAAACATTTTAAGACAGTGCATGATGGTAACCTTGACACCTTTTCTTTCTTCGGTCTAGAACAAACAATCTACGGGGGGGGGACCCATTGCACCCTGCTCCGAGTAGTGGATACACACGTCAAATACCAGGTTGGGGATGAACAATAGGATGGATATTAGCCTGTTTTTGAAATAAGTCTCTGAAATATATTAATTATTTTGTATTGCAATTTTTCCATCAGTGGGACTGTTGTATCAGTGGGACTTTAATGGTTAATATCTTGTGCTTCCTGTTTCAACCCCCTGTCACATGTGATCATTTGACCCAGGTTTTGATCATCTCCATCTGTAACCAATTATTGAGATGATTTTTTTAATCAAGCTAATACCGCCCCTCTCATTTCAGGAGGGTTGTTTCTTTATAATTACCTGTTTTTAATGTCATGTTTTTATGCTTTTGATGAAGGCTTATGCCGAAATGTGTCAATATTTTGGATGATGTTACTGCTATAATGTCAGGGCTGGGCTCAGCCCTTCCTTCTCTGAGCTGTCCGCTCAGCTGTTGGCTAATTGCCAGCTCCTATCTCTCCACAGTGACTCAGCTGTTGATGATATCCTGCTCATCAGTCCTGCCTCCTTAGGCCCTCCAGTCCAGAACATCTCTGCCTTCGCCTTGGTCAACATCACAGTGATGATCTCCTGCGTTCCTGGTTAAAGGCTTGCTTTGCTGACGTCTCTTCTGGTTCCGGATCCTGCTTGCTGTTCTACTACATTGATCCCTGACTTCTGGCTTGGCTGACTATCCGCTCCGGTTACTGAACCTTGGCTGTGTTTTGACTACGTTTGTTCTTTTTACTTTTATTAAAGAAGTGTGATTTAACTGTACTTCTGTCTCGGTCTGATTTCATGGTTTCTGACGCATAATGCTACAATAAAATTTTCTATGGAGAAGCTGTCGAGTTTCCAGCTTGTACTTTTTATGGATTCTCTGTGAGCTCAATAAAGCCAGAGCACCGACCACTCTGCACACTAACTACATTATACAGCGGTAGAGCTGGGGTGAGTTTTCTTTTTCTACAGCCATCCGCCATACCTGGAAGTCATAGATACTAAAGATACCATACTGCTCTTTTTAAAAAAAAAAAAAACATTTTGATGACAGAGTTGATTTAAAGTCAGAAGAATACGAGATCTATATACAGTATATTTATCTACTATAAATACACACACACTTTTCTGTAATGGTGAGGAAGTAAAGTAGAATTCTGCTAGGATTCTGTGTATGCGAACAGCTGTGTAGCATGAATATAACAGCCAGTTCCCAGGACACTGCAGATTTACAGTCTAGTTTACAAAGGCTTGGAAATCTGGGCTGAGAATGGTTAATGACAATATCTCGTTGGAAACACAGTATAGTTAATTTTATGTACATCTGCAGCTGGGTGTGTGGCTTCGGACCTTGTCATCGTGCATATTTGTCATCTCAAAAGCACTTAAACCTTTTCAGTGTTGCTACAATCCTCAGTAGACTTCTCATTCATCCTTTTATTCCCAATCTACTCCCCCATCCCTTTGGATTTGTTTAAAATTAGTGACTCCAGGCATGGACACACACAGACACAAGTATTTAACAAGTTATTATTTGGGAGTGGTGTCTGTGTCAATAGGAACTGGCCTAGGAAGTAAGGAGTTCACTGAAAGGATCAGGTATTTTTTTGTACTTGCAGCATTTTCTAAACAGACAAAACATGGGGAAATATGCATGTATTGTAAAGATGTTCTGAAGGTTATTTTTTATTTTATTTTGCCAATACATACACTTTAATCGTAGGATGGACTCCATCAATTTTAACTACATATTTTTACAGAGCCTGCACATTATCCCACCGGCATTAAAATAGGTCATCTATATACCCTCTTTTGGGCAATATTTTCAGTTCAAAATACATCAGCCTTCAACAACCAACAATATGGCAATCTAGGTTTAGGTTAAAGCGTTTCTAAGCCCACAACAGTAAAATCAGTCTATATATGCAGCACAGCATGCTTGTAAGGCTTCATTCTCACGAGGCGGATCGGCTGCCACGGAGTCCGCCTCTGTCCGCCAGCTCAGCGGGAGATCTCTCCGTTGATCTCCGCTGAGCTGGAGGGTGACAGGTCCCTCTCTGCTCACTGAGCGCGGAGGGGCCTGTCGAGCGCCACTGGTTGCTATGGAGAGATCGGACGAAAACGGATGCGAATGTAGGGCCATCCGTCTGATTTTAGCGGATCGGACCGGGTCGGATGTCAGCGGACATGTCACTGCTGACATCCGTCGCTCCATAAACTAGCATGAAGCGCCCGTTCAGGTCCGCCAACAAAACTGACAGGCGGACCTAAACGGTCCGACAGTGTGAAAGGGGCCTTATAGTCACTGTGGAACTTAAGGGGTTAATCCTCTGCATTGTGTAAAAAGGAGGTTTTATCCTGTATGCACAGATCCTCCCCCTCCCTGCACTGTCTATCGGGGGAAATCCAGCTAACACAGGCAGAGTAGCCGACATGCACATGCTCAGTTGTGTCTTTTATGCTGTAGAGAATATATCCTTGTTGAGCTGAACTAGCCAGGTCACATGATATTGACATCACACATGTGGGCGTGTATACAGGCTGCAGTGGAAATCTCCTCCTACCTGAACTCTCAGCACTGGAGAAACTGTGTAGTTTATCACAGACCGTGGTATACAGATCAGCCAAAAAGGTATATAGTGGCAGTATTTTAGCCACTTCAGCCCCGGAAGGATTTACCCCCTTCCTGACCAGAGCACTTTTTACAATTTGGCACTGCGTCGCTTTAACTGCTAATTGAGCGGTCATGCAATGCTGTACCCAAACGAAATTTGCGTCCTTTTCTTCCCACAAATAGAGCTTTCTTTTGATGGTATTTGATCACCTCTGCCGTTTTTATTTTTTGCGCTATAAACGGAAAAAGACCAAAAATTTTGAAGAAAAATTATATTTTCTACTTTTTGTTATAAAAAAATCCAATAAACTCAATTTTAGTCATACATTTAGGCCAAAACGTATTCGGCCACATGTCTTTGGTAAAAAAAATGCCAATAAGTGTATATTTATTGGTTTGCGCAAAAGTTATAGCGTCTACAAGCTAGGGTACATTTTCTGGAATTTACACAGCTTTTAGTTTATGACTGCCTATGTCATTTCTTGAGGTGCTAAAATGGCAGGGCAGTACAAAACCCCCCCAAATGACCCCATTTTGGAAAGTAGACACCCCAAGAAATTGCTGAGAGGCATGTTGAGCCCATTGAATATTAATTTTTTTGTCCCAAGTGATTGAATAATGACAAAAAAAAAAAAAGAAAAAAAAGTTGTCACTAAATGATATATTGCTCACACAGGCCATGGGCATATGTGGAATTGCACCCCAAAATACATTCAGCTGCTTCTCCTGAGTACGGGGATACCACATGTGTGGGACTTTTTGGGAGCCTAGCGGCGTACGGGGCCCCGAAAACCAATTACCGCCTTCAGGCTTTCTAAGGGCATAAATTTTTGATTTCACTCCTCACTACCTATCACAGTTTTGAAGGCCATAAGATGCCCAGATGGCACACTTCCCCCCCAAATGACCCCATTTTGGAAAGTAGACACCCCAAGCTATTTGCTGAGAGGCATGTTGAGTCCATGGTATATTTTATATTTTGACACAAGTTGCGGGAAAGTGACAATTTTTTTTTTTGCACAAAGTTGTCACTAAATGATATATTGCTCACACAGGCCATGGGCATATGTGGAATTGCACCCCAAAATACATTTAGCTGCTTCTCCTGAGTACGGGGATACCACATGTGTGGGACTTTTTGGGAGCCTAGCCGCGTATAGGGCCCCGAAAACCAAACTCTGCCTTCAGGATTTCTAAGGGTGTAAATTTTTTATTTCACTCTTCACTGCCTATCACAGTTTCGGAGGCCATGAAATGCCCAGGTGGCAGAACCCCCCCCCCCCCCCCAAATGACCCCATTTTGGAAAGTAGACACCCCAAGCTATTTTCTGAGAGGCATGGTGAGTATCAATTGGTTTCAAAGAATGAAAATAAAGCTGCTGGAATTAAGACAAAAGAAAATCTATGGAAAGAACTAAAGATCAGAGTTCATAGAAGAGGCCTACGAAACCTTCAAGATTTGAAGACTGTTTGTGTGGAAGAATGGGCCAAAATCACACCTAAGCAATGCATGTGACTAATTTGTCCATACAGGAGGCATCTTGAAGCTGGCATTACCTACAAAAGATTTTTTACCAAGTATGTACCAAGTATTAACCACATGCCCACCAGCTTCGCCCTGTGGCCATTAGGGGGCTCGCTCCCCAAGCCGATGCGAGTGCCCATCGGTCTCGATCACCGCTGGGCTCCCGCGATTGCTCGGGGCACACGGAGAACCCGGAACTGTGTGTGTAAACACACAGTTTCCCGTTCTCTGAGCAGGGAACTGACAGATCATCTGTTCATACAGAGTATGAACAGCAATCTGTTTCCCTGCACAGTTCCCTCCCCCCTTCAGTTAAAACACAAACTAGGACACACATTAACCCCTTCACTGCCCCCTAGTGTTAACCCCTTCACTGCCCCCTAGTGTTAACCCCTTCACTGCCCCCTAGTGTTAACCCCTTCACTGCCAGTGACATTTTTACAGTAATCAGTGAATTTTTAATCACACTGATCGCTGTATTAATGCCAATGGTCCCAAAAATGTGTAAAAATTGTCCAACGTGTCCGCCATAATGTCGCAGTCACAATAAAAATGGTGGCTGATCGCCGCCATTACTAGTAAAAAAAAAAATTATTAATAAAAATGATATAAAACTATCTCCTATTTTGTAGACGCTATAACTTTTGCGCAAACCAATCAATATACACTTATTGCGATTTTTTTTATGTAGAAGAATACGTATCGGCCTAAACTGAAGAAAATACATTTTTTTTAATATATTTTTTGGGGATATTTATTATAGCAAAAAGTAAAAAATAATGTGTTTTTTTTCAAAATTTCGCTCTTTTATTGTTTATCGCGCAAAAAAAAAAAAAAGCAGAGGTGATCAAATACCACCAAAAGAAAGCTCTATTTTTGGGAAAAAAAAGGACATCAATTTTGTTTGGGAGCCACGTCGCACGACCGCGCAATTGTTAGTTAAAGCAACGCAGTGCCGAATCGCAAAAAAAAAAAAAAAAAAAAGGCAGCCAAATGGTCCGGGGCTGAAGCGGTTAAATACATTTCGGTGAGCATGTTCAATACTTTTTCCCTGTGTCATTCCATTTTATTACACAACACTTAATTTCTGAACTTATTTGTTTTGGTTTCTTTGTATGTATGGATTGCATGAGTTGTTACCGACATGTGATGAAAATTTAATGTAAATAGCACTTTTGGTTATATTTTTACCTAGAAAAATGTTGACGTGTTCAATACTGATTTTACCTGCTCTAACCCCACTCCTAACTCCCTCTAGCCCATCCTGCGCATTTGTATTCTTTCTTCTCTTTTGAAAAATGATATACTTGCCCAAGTTCACCATCTGGGCACTTGGAGATCTATAATATTGTTATATAGACAATAGTGAGAACTAGAAATAGGTTTCTACCCACTTCGGGTCTTGTAGCTCTTAATCACCTATAGACCAAAACACGTTTCCACTGTGGGATTACTGATTCAGTTATCAATGTAAATAATAACTGTTATTGCTAATGATATTTTTTTTTTTGCTGTCTTTTTTCAATAACTATCTTTATTATAGATTTTAAAAGTGGAACTTTCTTGAAATATCCCCCTAAAACAATTATCTAAATTTCAAGCTCCCAGCACCAACGGCTCCTGGAAGAGCTGAAAGCTGATAAGTATATTTGGGGGGGGGGGGGGGTTGACCAAAGGCTTTTAACCCCATTAATGCTTTGGGAGCAGGTGGCTGGCAATAACATGGACCTTTCATTTGGAGATTCTACTTTAAGGGAGAGTTTACACCAGAACCCCATTCTGTGTGTGTTTCCAGCACCACGTTCAAAACGCACTGCGTTCGCAATCTGCAGCATGTGTCAATGTTAATTTAATGGCACTTCAAAAGCAGGTCTCAAATGCAAAGCATTTTCCTGCACCAGAACGCATGGTACAGTAGTACCAGCTCAGGAGCAAGCCTGCATGTTTGTGCCAGCAGAGGACCCCAGAAGAAGAGGTTTGGGGCTAAAAATGATCATTTAGAACCACTTTAATGGTTTAAAACTTGATGGTTTTTTTTCAGCCTCTAAATGCCTCTCTATTTTAGCCGTTGTGGCCATGCACACATTTAGAGGTGTATTAGAAGCGGAGCATTTGCAGGCTGAAAAAAAGAAACACCATTTGCGCGTTCATTAGAAGTGTGTTTGAGCAGAAAAATGCTTGATGCTCCTAAATGCGCCTAAACGGGGCTTTGGTCTTGTTTTTTTAAGCTGCTTTTCTCCTGCCAGGAGAAAAGTTGTTCATGCCCAGTGTGCATGAGGTCTAATTCTGCAATTCATCCTATCCCCCCTGATAGAGGACAGTTATTTAAAAATAAAAGAACTTTTTTTTTTATATATATATTTTTTTTTAACAAAATGAAGATGAAAAATGAAGGTGTAAAATGCTAGAGTTGGAGAAAATAGTTTACTGGGGCTAATTAGAGTCAACTAATTGATTTATCAGAAGTTAAAAGGGAAATAATTATTTACAAAAGAACCCTTTGTTTCAGTTTGCAGGGCCCTGTCACTGAAGTTACAGAGCAGATTGTAGGCAACTACAATATAATAACATAGTTAGATGTCTATCAATGATTACCTTTCACTCCCGAGTTTTTACAGTGTTTCATACATACTTTACAGTCAGTGGGTACTGGCAAGGGTGCAGCCAGATGCGCACACAATAGGGCACAATAGGAGATGAAGGTTATGCCTTAAAGGCCTGAGGTCTTGTAGGGTGTACCTAGAACATCCTTGGTTCACAAGTGCTATATTTTTGGTGCTATACTGAGTTATGATTGACTGTAAATAGGCCTGCTTCTTTCTAAACAGTTAAATTCCAGATGTCACTTGGAAGGCTCACTGAATGGCAGCGTTCAATTTCTATGCATTCAGTTTTCAAAAGAAAACGCTGTCTTTTTTTATATGCCATAATCGAGCTCAGAAAAGTATTGAAAGAACTCCTGCTGAGTAACGTTATCTTTTGGCAGCTGCAAATAACTCTGGCAGGCTTTTCTGACTTGGCCGAAAATAATGAAAACAAACATTGTTCTGAAGGTTACTGCCGCTTCCTTCCCAACCTGACAAAGCGTCTTGTCTTCCCTTCTCTACATTGACCTCCATCCTGATTTGGACATTGGAACAAAAATACATCAGCAGAGAGGGGAATCTCTATACAGCTGACACTACAGGGACATGAATGAAGAGTTCATGACTCCAAGCAGAGGTCTGACCTGCTGTGAAATGCTCCCCAGGAAGGAAGGCCAGGCAAGACATGGCAGGAAAAGTTTGGGGCAGGACATGCAACATGAAGAAGTCAATGCTGATGTATACTGTTGGTTGCATCCTGTACTTTTACCCCCAAGCCCTTCACTCCAAACCATTTAACTTTCAAAGCCTACTCTACACCCTTTTGCCCCTTTTACTCAAATGTCCCACCTTAATGAAGCTCTATGGCACACGCCAGGGTTTCCCAAAATAAAGTTTTGAGAGTTAATAGAGTTAACTAACCTTTCTTGTTGTTGCTACGTTGATGTTGAAGGCAAGCTCAAAAAAATCAATATGATATTTTTTACTATCCTAAAGTTCCAGATGCCCTCCTCTTCCTTATTTGGAAGTCTTAATTGCACATTGAAAACCACTGGGTTCACACATTCCTTATGTGGGTGACAATAAGGAAACCTGGCTGCTCAATTTGTGGTTTTGGTGTAATCTATATCGCTTGTAAAGCCCCACAGAACTCTCATGGAGTTAACTATACCCTCTGTATTGCCAGAAGCAACAGTCAAGAACAGTCAGGATCGATTTTAGACTAATGCAGATCCTCAGATAAATGGGCAGAAAAACAGCAGGCATTTACAGTAGGCACAGTACCAAATACAGGGACAGAAGCATTAGCAGACAGACAAGTAGTCAAGGCAGGCAGCAGACAGAAATGTAGTCCGACAGGCTGGGGGTTTAAGCAGGTGGCAGGCAGAGGCAAAACCGCAGTGCAGTCCACGGTCAAAATCTAGGAAGCAAATGCAAACATGGTAGTAAGGCCAACCCATACAAACTGAACCTGTTGATAAAGTAAAAGGTAGAAGTTCAGAATTCCCTATACACGTAGTTAATGAAGCAAAGTTGCTAAGGTGGACTTTTGAGGTATTTTTTCTTTCAGTTGTGGTGGGTTGGCTTGTTGCAGCCTCAGTCTCCCCTCTGTGTCCAGGGTAGTGCCTGCGACACTGTCCCTTGCCTGATTTGGTGGGGGTTTGCAGATACTTCAAATGTGTGTCGCCCCTTTGGAGCTTTGAAGTTTGTGCATGCCTGGCAGATATTTTTATTAGGTAAGCTTAATGTTGTCGGAACGTTAATATTCTTTTTTACCTATTGTGACACTACCCTGTATTACAAACGTTCTTAAACTTTCCAGATGCTTCTGTGGTGTCCCTGAGAAAGCAGCAATTGGCTATGAAATCTGTTGAAATACGACAGCATGATACACTAACATCGACTCTGGATCTCACCTGGAACCTTTTATGGTTTTTATTAGGGTTGCACCGAGTACAAGTATCGATACTTTTTTCAAGTACTTGCCGATACCGATACTTTTTTTAATGTCATGTGACAGTGGCACTAATATGCAGCACTGATAGGTGGCAATGATGAGGTGTGGACTGTGTTGGGGGGGGGGGGGGGGGGGGGAGTGGACGGTGTTTTTTTTTTACAATTTAACCTTTTAAATATTTTCTTATTACAACTCTTTATTTTTTTATCAGCCCTGTTGGGGGGCTTTAGTGAGATATCAGGGGTCTAAACAGACCTCTGACATCTCCCCTTTGAGACAGAGAAAGGGACTGAGGAAACCGATTAGCCAGTCCCTTTCTCTGCAGCCTCAGCTGCACTTAAGATGAATGGAGAGGAGACAGAGGCTCCTCTCCATTCATAAACACAGTTTACGATGCTCAGTTATGAATGTACAGTCAGTGATCACTGACTGTTCATTCAGAAAAGGAAGGAGGCGGTAAATTACAGATTTACCGACTCCTTCCTCCGCTCTCCAGCCTGACAGATCCAGGACAGGGGGGGGACCGGAGGAGCACAGAGGGGGCAGATGAGCACAGGGGGGGGGGGGGGGCGGAGGAGCATGGAGGAGTCCACAGAGGTGTAGTACAGAGGAGGACTGGAGGAGTATGCAGGACATAGAGGGGGGGGCACAGAGGGGGATCGGAGCAGCACAGAGGAGGATAAAGAGGGGGACCGAAGGAGCACGGAGGAGGACACAGAGGGAGACCGAAGGACGGCACAGAGGGGGACTGGAAAATCACGGAGGTGGATGCGAAGTGGGACCAGAGGGGCACGGAGGAGGACACGGAGGGGGAGCACAGAGGGGGACCGGAGGAGCACGGAGGACATGGAGGGGGAGTACTTTTTTTGAAAGCCATCTGTGAGGCTGCCCGGTCCCCCCTGCTACGTTGAGGACACAGGTATCAGTCAAGTATCGGAGCATTTGCATCAGTGGCGGTGCGTCCATAGAGGGTGCAGGAGCGCCGCCCCCTCTCTCCTCCACCTGTCAATCTCCGATAGATTCATGCATTGCATGAATCTATCTATTGTCGCAGCTGCCGCCCCCTATTCAGGTGTCCGGCCTCTTGTCGGGCGCCGGGCATCTGAATTACAGCAGCGGGGGTGTTTTGGAAGTGCCTGATTAGAGCCGTCGGCTCTAGTAGGTATCCTGATTGGAGCCGTGGGTTCTAATAGGCTTCCAAATTGGTAAACAGCGGGCGCACTGCTGTCCGTTTGCTGCTTACGTAGTGCTGTGTTAGGGAATCAAATAAATCGATTCCTTAACACTGACCCGCCTCTCAGCCAATCAGGTGCACCGGATCTGGTTACCTGTCACCTGATTGGCTGAAGCGACAGGCGCTGTGATTGGACGCCAGGTGTCCAATCATAGCAGAAGAAAACGGGAGAAGACATCGAGGACTCGGAGGGAGCGTGGAGGACAGCGCTGACCCGAGACAGGTAAGTGTCAGGCGGGGGGCACACTGGCAGCAATTGATTGGGCAAACTGGCGGCACTTGATGGGGCAAACTGGCGGCACTTGATGGGGCAAACTGGCGGCGATTGATGGGGCAAACTGGCAGCAATTGATGGGGCAAACTGGCAGCAATTGATGGGGCACACTGGCAGCAATTGATGGGGCACACTGGCAGCAATTGATGGTTACAGTAACTGCGTTTGATGGCACAGTGGCGGCAATTTATGGGTGCAATGGCTGCGTTTGATGGCACAGTGTCTGCGCTTGATGGGCACAGTGTCTGTGTTTGATGGCACAGTTTCTGCTCTTGATGGGCACAGTGGCTGCGCTTGATTGCACAGTGGCAACATTTAATAAGCACAGTGGTAGAAATGTATGGGTACAATGGCTTCGTTTGATGGCACAGTGGCTTCGTTTGATGGCACAGTGGCTTCGTTTGATGGGCACAGTGGCGGCAATTGATGGGCACAGTAGCTGCGTTTGATGGGCACAGTGAGGCTGCAAATGATTTTTTTTTTTGTTTGTTTGTGCCCCCCCTAAAAATTTTGAGCACCAGCCGCCACTGATTTGCATGAGTACAAGTACTCGTGCAAATGCTTGGTATCGACACCGATACTAGTATCAGTATTGGTGCAACCCTAGTTTTTATATAATTAATATTCTCTATTGTTTTGATTATATTTGTTAAGTACAATTACTTTTTTTTTAAATATTTGAATTGTGAAATAAAATGTATTTTTATGGAATTTGTGTTACCTTGCCTCAAGTCTAAAATATTTTTTGTCTTAGGTAGTTAACGAGGTTCAGGTGTCAGCTAAATCATGGCTTTGCTGCAACCACCAGATTGTGAAGTTTTCAGGACTGGACGTGTCCTAAAGGCCTATATACTGTATAATGGTGAGTAGATATTGCTACTGACATTCAGTAAATTGGCCTGTGGTGTATAGCTAGCAAAGCTCAACAAAGTTCTCTCTGCTCAATGACTGGAGGAGAAAAGGTCATGTGATCATGACAGATAACATGACAGGCTTTTCTCCCTGCTAAGAACTGTCATTCAGTTCTGTTGGTCTTCACTGGTTTCAGAGTCCCAAAGCCAGGAGAGCGCAGAGTATATTTTAAAGCCGCAGTATGACAGCAGAGCACGCCAAAGGAGCTCTTGTGCAGATCAATGACATGTTGGGATGGGTGCATTGCCAGCTGCTGTTGACAAGTTGCAACTAGCTTTCGAAGAAGTTGTTCATTAAGTTATTTACAACTCTCAGGACACGAGGTGGAGTGGCCTCTACTATCCCACCCATCTACCCAGGGATATGAACTTTGAACAAGCCCTCCAAGGATGATGGAATGAATTCAAAGCAATTTAATATATGGATTCTTTGCAGTTTGGTTTAAATTAGAATGCACTAGTGGTGCTTAATTTTATTAGATAGAATGGAGTTTTTTTTTTATCTCAGAGCATGTAAAAAACAATAAAACCAATGTTTTAGCTGGGTAGCAATGAAGGATGTGGAGCAGTTCTTGGACTGGCCCCTTGTAGTGTCAGACTACAAGGTCCCGAAAGTCAGGGGATGGAATGGCTAACATGGATGAGCAGCAGGTAATAAACTACCATTCTATGCTTGTTCTTGTTGCTTGTCACATGTTGGTCACTCATCTCTGTAGACTCCAAAGGACTCTTTAGGGGCACAGGGATCAATGTTAAGACTACCATGGGTGTTTACGAGTACCATAAGCTTCTGCCCTGTTGCTACCTTAAAAATGTTTTAGATCAGGTTTAAGATGTTGACTAGACAGCACTGGATCTTGCAATAACTGGTTGTAGCCCCATGGGATACTTATAAAAAACAATCTGAATCTGGTTGAATGCACTGGAAGAAATAAGAGCTGGCCAAGCCTACACCAGTTTTGCATTTCTTTGTCATTCATGTTTTTTCTAAAATCAACTATTGAATTAACTCATAATAATTGAAATATTATCATATGCAGAAAACTAATAAATTCAATAAATAATTGAATACATAACACTCATTTAATCATTTAAAAAAATATACAAAATGAGACCAAATTGTTGTTGTGTAGCCAGGAACTGGATATCTGTATTTTTTTACTGAAGTCGCTGTGTGGCATTGTTTCAGAGGAAGCTGTTTCCCTCTACTGTTCAAGTGTGGGATGCCCTGTTACTTTCTAAATCAGAGACAAGACAGAGCAAAGCATCTTGGGACATGTAGTCCATACGGATAGGATTCGCCCTCTGGCTGAATTATATGAAACTACAACTCCCAGCTGGCTGATGGAGAAGAGCAGACCCTTGGGAGGGGCTATAAGAGAACAGGCTTGGGGCCCAGCGTGCTCTCTTGGGACCGGCGTGGATCTGCATGCAGGGAATCTGTTACAGGGTGAGCTGCAGCTGATTTGCGGCCTGCTCTAGCGGATTTACCCAGCTGATATCTGGAAGGACACCTATGGACAGTCCCCCTTCACTGTCTGGCGGCAGCCTGGAGGCCACTCCTGTTCCATCCACCCTGCAGGGATATCGGATTTGTGTGAGCCATGGTGTGGTGGAGGCTGGAGGTCATCCCTTGAGCCACATTCCTGAGAGATCATCAACTTCATCATCATCAATCTCTTCTGTTCAGTGTGGTGAGCGGGCCATAGCCCAGTCTGATAGACACTGTGTATAGACATCATTGTTTCCTGCACCCATTACCATCTCTAGTCTAAAGATCTGTTCCAGCATATCATAAACATTATAAGGGCTCTTTCACATGGGGCGGATCATCACTGATCATCATGGATCATCACTGAACACCCGCTTGCTCAGCGGGGATCGCTCCGCCGATCCCCGCTGAGCAGGAAAATGACAGGTCAGTCGCTGCACACTGTGCTGTGACGGACCTGTCAGAGCGCCGCTCTCCCCTATGGGGGATCGGGTGATGACGGACCGTAGAGTCCGTCGTCACCCGATCCGATAACGGATGGAGAATTAGGGTTTTCCTCCGTTACACTTTTCGGATCGGAGCGGGTCGGATGTCAGCGGACATGTCACCGCTGACATCCGGCGCTCCATAGGGATACATGTATGTCCGTTTTTCATCCGAAAAAGGAAGGATGAAAAACGGACATACGGATCCCCCGTGTGAAAGAGGCCTTAACAAACATCTATGCCATCCATTGTTCTGCTGTTACTTATAGTTCCAAAGAGTTTAACATTTTTAAGTCAGTGATCACTGTGAATCTAATTACAGTTTTGATTTGCACATGAATATTGTCTGCTGATTGTACACCATCTATTGGATCAACTATTCTGCTTTATCAATCAATATTCTTTGCATGCAATTAAACACCTGAGAGCTAGCTGAACATTAACCGGATTGCCACACCGAAACACTGGACTACTTTCACTTCCCTCCCCACTTCAGGAAATTGTTTGTTAAAGCTGTTAAAGCTGCACTACACCAAGGACTCTCTGTAAGAGCAGGTTGGATTGTGCTACAGTTACTGTTTGCTGAAGTTGTATTTGTTTATCTGTTGTTTTCCTATCCTTAGGTATAGGAGCAGTAGAGGGGGGTCTGACACTTAAAAGAGTAATTCCTTTGCTCTCCTGTAGCCCACTCACATAGAGATTATATGTATTTATTTGGTTATAGGAAATATAGTGTGCACTGTTGAATATTTGAATCATAAAGGTGATAGTTATTTTGCTACCAATAATATCCTTTTTTGGGGTTCAAATCAGGTTTGATCTTTGATTCTTTCCCCATTTATCTCATTGAGTAAACTATTCCTGATTTAACTATTTCAGGTGTATTTCCTTATTGCTGCTGTTATTTAAAGGAAAAAAATGTTTCAACCCAGGGTGTCAGAGGTGGCTGACTTACAGGGTCAGGGCAAGCAGAGGGGTATTGATTTATCTTGCGACCCTCAAGAGGGAAGCGCTACATTTGTATAGCTTCTCTAAAATGTAGACATTACAGAAAGGAATTAGAATTCTACTCACTTAGTCCGTTCTGTTACAAAAGCAGAGAAATGTTTATTTGGCTATATAGAAGTGTTTTTAACCTTTTTATCAGTCAAGGCACCCTTTAAAAATGGACAGTCTCAAGGCACGCATTCTAAAATGTAAAGACTCTCAAAAATGTCCAATAAAGTTTAAATAAAAAAAAAAAGTAAAGATGATTTAATTAGTTTTATATAATGCAGCAACATCCACACAAGTAGGGCACCCAACGTCAGATGTGACTTATTTGTCCAAATCAAATACACTTTTGCAAACTGGTGCTGACTAGTATTCTAATGTTTCCTTTCTCCCTGAGCTTTTCTCCATTACTCACCTAATGTGACCCCAACGCTGATGGAGAGGGACAGGAGAGGGGAATACAAGGATGCTGTGCATGTGACTGACATCATCCATATCAACTGATGATGCCATTGGTTGTTAGGGCACCAGCAGCTAGAAGGTTGCAATGGTGCACAATGAAAACCTGTGGCTTTCTGCAACTAAGAGGCAGGCTCAATCCACCCGCTGGCTTGTATACAATTTATGGGCAATTTTCTGGCATTTTTTCAAGGCACCCCTGAATAAATCTCAAGGCACCCTGGTTGAAAAAGGCCGATATAGAATGGCAATGGGTAAAGTACATTTCTATTCCCATCAATCCCTTCATAGATCATGTTTCATTCACCAAAGCTGTACTAATGGCTTTTAGGAATGGAGGAGGTGGATGGAAATAGTCGGGCACACTTGATCAGTGCTTCTCACAACTAGAGGTCGACCGATATATCGGCCGATATTTGGCGTTTTTTACTTAATCGGCATCGGCCGATTGTGCTGATAAAAAAGGCCGATTGTAACTTCAGCCGTGACTTGCAAATGACTTCTGTAATAGAGTCAATGCAAGTTGCCTGAAAGTTATCTTCTCTCCTCCTCTGGGCAGCCTGCCAAGTCTGATAAGTAGATACATTTGTATCTCTTCAAGTTCTTTTTTATCAATAGACTGAACTCCGTGTAGGAATTCTCAGTTTAACCATTTAAAGACTAAATCTTTTCTGACACTTGTTGCTTACAGGTAAAAATCCAGTATTTTCTGCTAGAAAATAACTTAGAACACTCAAACATTATATATATATTTTTTTTAGCAGAGACCCTAGGGAATAAAATGGTGGTTGTTGCAATATTTTATGTCACGCGGTATTTGCGCAGCGGTCTTTCAAATGCAATTTAAAAAAAAAAAAAAATACAGTAATGAATTAAAAAAAAAAAAAAACTAAGCAGTAAAGTTAGCCCATTTTTTTTTCGTCCAAAAGTTTTGATTACCTGTTTTTGTGTATTTAATATTTAAGATAGTTTTTTTTTTTTTTTCTAAATTATACATACAAGTGAACTGATTGGAGGTTTGTTTTGTTTAATGTTTAAATGTAAAAAATTTTCTGTATCACTTATCACTTAAGGTTGCTTTCACACTGGAGCGGGCATGCGTTGATGGTAAAACGCTGCTAGTTTTAGCGGCGCTTTACCGTCATTTTAGAGGCACTATTCGGCTGCTAGCGGGGCGCTTACAACCCAGCTAGCGGCCGAGGAAGGGGTTAAATGCGCCCCCTGAAGCGCCGCTGCCAAAACGCTTTGCAGGCGCTTCAGCAGCGGTGCGCATTCATTTCAATGGGCAGGAGTGGTGGTATACACCGCTCCAAAGATGCCGTTTGCAGGACTTTTTTTTTACATCCTGCCAGCGCATCGCCTCAGTGTGAAAGCACTCGGGATATCACACAGACTGCAGGGGAGCCGTTTTACAGGCACTTTACAGGCGCTCTTTTTAGCCCAAAAGCGCCTGCAAAACGCCCGAGTGTGAAAGGGGTCTAACTGTTAGATTTTATGAGATGAAGGGAAAAAAAAAAAATCGGCCAAATATATCGGCCCAAAAAAAAATCGGCATCACATATCGGAATCGGCCACTGCGATTTCTAAATATCGGCATCGGCATCGGCCAGAGAAAAACCCATATCGGTCGACCTCTACTCACAACCCCTTAGTACCAGATGATTATGGTGGCGGGGTGGTTAGAGGAAGAAGATCTTGGCAAAAAGAGGACACAGCAGCACAAGGGACATTTCTCATCAAAGGTATGCTTTAAGCAATGAGAGAGTTGCCACTGAGAAAACAGGCCCATATCATATATGTGGCTAGCACTTCCGCCTAGCAGCACTAGGGTCATTGGTTTGAATCCTTAATTCCCAAATAAAATAAGCAGGGGGATTTGTAGCTGCAACCAGGCCCATACTGTTTTTGCAGGCGTTAGTAATACTTTACTTGAATGGAATGGATTAAAGAAGTTGCTGTCTGTTAATCTTCTTTGCAGATTGCTTTAAGAAGTGCATGGATTTTGTTTTAAGTGGCCAGACATGTCCTTACTTGAAGAATATGAGGATCAGTCAGCTCCTTTAACTGGCACAGTTCAGGGATACAGCAATTAGATGTTCATCTGGATGCTGCCACAGCTATTGATCCAGGTTTCACCATGTGTGACAGCTAGGTCAGCCCACATCCAGAGATCAGATTATTAATTTCTGATGCCATACACAGCTAATCCAATAGGCATTATTTGCATGGAAAATGGCAGCTCAATACCATCATTAGTTTACAAAAATCATAAGACTTTCCATTATCAGCTTCCAGTTGATGGGATCCCCATGTTGTAGAGCACGTGGACAAGTTTGAACTGCAGAGTCTCTTGAGCTGCCTTTTGCTGCTTTGTGTAAATTATACAATAAAAGAATAGTAGTTGTTGACTCCCATTGTTTTCTGAAATACTGCATTCCCAAAGATCTAATAAAAATAATAATAGTGCGCTAAATTTCGGATATAAACTTAATAATATACTCCAGTGAATATGACACAAACCGTGATCTTAAAAAATAATATATATATGCAAAAAGTCCACACGCACAATGAAATAAATAAAAACTCTTGATTGCTGAAGAAACGTGAATAAACTTAAATCCATGCTCTGTGACAGTCTCTGCAGATATAAGTGCTGATAGGTAATCACCACCACCTCCGTGTGCAATGCCTGCTCACCTTAATCAAACACCCCCTTGGGTCTATTGGCACTTTTATTAATAATCCACAGACGGGTCAGCTTGATCGTACACAAGTTTTCGGCTAATGGCTCCAGGAATACAAGGACCTTTCCATAGACAATTTCTTTCTCCACATTACAGTTTCTCAAAGCAAATAAAACATAAACAAGTATCGGATAAGGTATTAAGACAGCTTTCCTCCTCACTACACATCCAGAGTAACGAGACACCGGAAGTGTCGTCACCGGCTCCTCCCGACGCGTTGCGTCACAGGTCACTTGACTTTCTCAAGGGAAATGAAGCCACGTGACGAACGTACGGTATAAGAGCTATGGTTTGTATATCGGTTACCATGGTGACGCATGAGTCATTGGATCATTTTGCTGTCACTCACACTCATAGTCCACTTCATTGTGTAAACATTTATACATAGTATTGCACAATCCAAAACCATAATGTTATACACTCCCTACAACACTATATATCTAAGTTAAAACTTATATGTGTGTTTTAGAATTATTAAAATAATTATGACCCTTTTTGTTAAGACCCCTTTTTTGAAATGAAAAGAACACTTATATCTAAAAAGACTATATGGCTCCATCTAGTGTATATATTAAAAACGCCTATCAAAAATCAGAAATGAAGCAGTTCAGATCAAAATCAATATTTAACCCCAGTGGCAAGAAAGTATTGAGCTCAAAAATCCATCTTGATTCACTTTTACTCAGCTCTCTAACTTTATTACTTCACCACCAGTGGGGCTTGTATTTATCAATTGCCCAAAACTTGAGGTCCATAGGATTTTTATTATGACACTGTGCAAAATGTCTAGAGACACTGTTTCGGAAAACCGTTCCTAATATTCTGTATGTGTTCTTGTATTCATTGCAACATGTACACTACCCCTTCTGTTCTGCATGATATGAACTCCTTTATTTGGTATTCTTTCTTTGTGGTATTAGAGATAAATTTATTGCATTTTTTGACCATTTAAATTGGTGTTTCTTTACACATAACACCTTTTACAAGGAAAAAAACCTTTTCCCTGAAAAAATGTAAATTCATGTGATTTTTTTTGGTGGATCTGGAACATTTTTTGCTATTAAATCTCTTAATGTGGGTGCCCTTCTGTATACAAATTTTGTTCTTTCTGGTAAAATAGTCCGTAATTGTCTATTCGCTCTAAGGAGTGGCCAAAATTTTTTGAAAATTTGTTCTGTTTATGTTGAATATTATAATTTAAGATCATAGATACTCCTTGATACTTAGTTTCCTTTCTTTCTTTATCCTTAATTAACCAATTAAGGACCGAGTTTCTTTTTGAGATTTGTTGTTTACAAGTTAAAAACTGTTTTTTTTGCTAGAAAATGATTTAGAACCCCTAAACATTATACATTTTTTTTCTAACACCCTAAAAATAAAAGGGCGGTCATTGAAATACTTTCTGTCACACCAAATTTGCGCTGCGGTCTTACAAGCGCACTTTTTTTGGAAAAAATACACTTTTTTTAATTAAAAAATAAGACAACAGTCAAGTTAGCCCATTTTTTTTGTGAAAGATAATGTTACACCGAGTAAATTGATAGCCAACATGTCACGCTTCAAAATTGCGCACGCTCCTGGAATGTCGACAAACTTTTACCCTAAAATATCTCCATAGGCGACGTTTAAAAAATTCTACAGGTTGCACGTTTTAAGTCACAGAGGAGGTCTAGGGCTAGGACTATTGCTCTCGCTCTACCGATCATGGCGATACTTCACATGTGTGGTTTGAACACCGTTTTCATATGCGGGCGCTACTTACATTTGCTTCTGCACTCGAGCTTGACGGGACGGGGAGCGTTTACAAAAAAAAAAAATATATTATTTATTTTACCTTTTATTTTTACACTGTTCTTTTTAAAAAAATTGTGTCACTTTTACTCCTATTACAAGGAATGTAAACATCCCTTGTAATAAATAAAAAGCATGACAGGACCTCCTAAATATGAGATCTGGGGTCAAAAAGACCTCAGATATCATATGTACACTAAAATGCAATAAAAGAAATAAAAATAAAAAATTTTTCATGTAAAAAAAAAAAAAAAAGGCCCTTTAAGAGCTATGGGCGAAAGTGCCTTTTTGATGTTGCTTCCGCCCTGCAATGATATGGAGATGGGTGGGGGCCATCTTCCCGGGTGGGTGGGAGCAAAATATGCACCAAGTGTTGCTAATATTTTTATGTCAAAATGGGAAGAAGCTATTTATTCTGACACTCTCATACAACTGATGTATAAAAGATTCATTGATGACTGTATAATTATATGGAATAGTGATCATGAGAATTTAATTACATTTTTTCAGAAATTAAATGATAATCAGAAAAATATTATTTTAACGTATGAATTTCATCAGAAGACCATTCATTTTTTGGATCTGTAAATACAAATAGAAGAAGATGCAATAACCACAACAACTGTAAGAAACAGTTATAACACCTGTCAGGTTTTTTTTTTGCTATCTGTACCCCATTGGAAATGTATCTTCACTTCCTGTCCCATAGTCAAAACAGGAAGTGAGAGGAAATACTATTTTTTTGCAGATAAAACATCCCAATATAACTATTTCATCTGTTTATTTAGCTGTTTGCTGATGTTCACCTTTAAAGCCATGTTGTGGAAAATCTTCCTCTCTCTCTCTCAGGCATGCAGTGTGTTCCAGTATATACAGGATAAATGTCACAGGAATGTGTAGCTATGACTGAACATGTCACACCACACTGTATATAGCTTAAAAGAAGTCTGTTTACCACATATTGACCTTGGCGTAAAGCAAAGACAGACCTTGGCATAAGAGCACTGCCATTTGTTGAGTCAGTACAAAGTTAAACACATCATTTCTTTTAAAGTTTTCTGAATGTCTTTAAACAACTAAAGCTGGGCTGTCATTGACCTACAGATAATGATGACCCTTTCTCCTCCTAGAAGCATTGTATAAACCATGTATGTCACTTTATTATTTCTCTTACAGCTACATAAAGGGGTTTAAAATAGAAGAATGTTTTTTTTTTTCTTGATTTATACTTACCTAGGTGGATGCAGCATGGGACCGATGCTGCATCTGTCCTCCTGCCGCCTCTGCACTGAGAACTGAGCGATCGAACACCCCTGATGGATCGGTTCTCACAGCTCCCTGAGCAGAGAGCTACTGACTGACAGCAGCTCTCCGCTCTGCCGAACCCACCCCCCCGCTCACTGGAACACTGAGCTGTGGAGGGGCGGGGAGTGGCTGTCTCAGGCTATCAGCGGCTCGCTGAGAGGCTGAGACGAGCATCAGTCAGGGAACCTGGCTGATTCAGACTTTATTGTCGGGATGACACGGTGCCTGGACTGATTCCAGTGACGTCAGCAGAGAGCGGACTTCAGCCCACTCTCTGCTGAAAACGGGTCACAGGAGTGCAAAACGAATTGCACTCCTGTGTCCCATAGGAGAAATACAGCCAAACGAGCTCAGGCTGGACTTCTCCTTTAAGCAAGGAAAATAAAATTACACCAGCCACAATACAGATCTTTCTCAATTACAGACTGAAAATGAAGAATTAAAGAATTCTATGGCTATATTGTACATCATTATATTAATCCAGCAACGACCAATGTAATTATATATTTACCAAACCTGGCTGTTGCCCCTGGAATCTGGAAATCACTGAAGTAGACAACAGTAGCCCAATGATCTCTACTTGCTTCTGGGTCCCATGCTGAGTAGCTGGCCTGATGCACTGTGAACAAAAAAGGTAGGACACTTGGCAGGGGTGCCATTAAGAGAATGCTTTGCGTTTTCTGAATGAATGAAAAAACATTCTCGGATTGGACAAAGTGGAAAGTGTGACATCACCACCCCGCCTCTCCACCTTGTCCAAACAGATAATGCTTTGCATTCATTCAAATGGTGCCGTTCTGAGCAGATGACCTCCTTTATGCAGAATGCATCAGGCCAGCCACTCAGCACACAATCCAGAAGCAAGTGGAGATCACTAGAGTAGCAGTGTCTACGTCAGTGATTTCCAGCTTCCAGAGGGATTAACCAGGTATAGTATATACATAGTTACATTAATCCAAGTTGGCCACCCCTTCATTTGCGAGACTGCTATCTCGGCCTTTGAAGACCTGTTCCCCCAAAGAGCCACTAAAAGTGACAAGCCCATGTTAACAACTACTGACATCTTAATGAGTTTCACCACAGAAACAGATGGAACTTCAAATAAAAATGAGATAGCAAGGTACCACCCACTTCAGAACATATCAATTGTATTAGAAGTCCTTAGTCAAAGCAGCCATTTTTGAACACATTACTCTGTATTGCTTGTTGCTCTCCCTGCATGCTTGTACAATAAATGTCTTTTTTTTATTTGGCTTCAGAATTTAAAGTTACTTTAACCCCTTGAGTTTGGGTTTCCCCAACAGGACAGGTCATCCGTCTGGCAGGGACAGCGATTGAGGTCAGTAGGGGCACACCATCCTTCCTGGATACCTCCCCAATTGGGTACAGACGGGCCAGGCCACATTTCACCCCTCAAGACAAACATGGTTGGCACATCTGAGACCTGCTCTGCTACACACTGCTGTTACATTCTGTGAGTGTTCCCGGATGGGAGCCTTTCCGACAGGCTTGTTGGGAATTACTGAACTTTAACAATAATACAAGTTCTGTTCTCTGCAACTGGACTCTGAGGGGGATATTTACTAAAACTGGTGCACACAAAATTTGGTGCAGCTGTGTATAGTAACAAGGAAAGTTATTTCATACATATGGAAGCAAGAAAATCCCGGACTGCTGCACTCTGGAAACGGACATCTTTATTTAATAGATTCAAATCCAACAATAGCCATCAAAACAATCAGGGAATAGCAATAGCTAATGCGTTTCACATACAAAGATGCTTACTCATAGCTAAAGTGTATATGAATACAGATACATATAAATAGAAAGACTAGATAAAAAGCTGCCAATGGAAAACTGGCAGCAATTAACTGATTAAATCATTAAACAATTACCGATAAAAGGACACACTTGTTAAACATCGCATAGGCCAAACGTTCCAGCAATGAAAAACATATATGAAAAGGAAATGAAACCAAATAAACATGAATGTAAAGCTTAATATAAACATGAAAATGAAAATAAAAGTAAAAATAAAAATAAATATGCTTGCAAAAAACATTCACGAAAAGATTTTGTATTATCTCCATAGTTTCCATAGTTTGAAGAGACCACCTGTAAACTATAAACTATAATTGAGTACGGTAAAGTCTCCCATTAATTTTGTTGTCATAGTAAGGTAAATGATATGATGGTTACGTTATAAAGCATTATAGGAAGGCACAATAGGGAAAAAACGTTTAGTTGCTACATATAATTTCTGGAAATGGAGGCACATTTACGGTGTTCGGTTACACCCAAAAATTGTCATCATCATGTACATGTGTCTATGCCATAAATCCATTAAAAACGGAAAAATCCATAAAAAACGGAAAAACAGAAAACAAAAAAAGATAGAAGTAGAAAAAGCCCAGCATGGAACACCGGGCTCCGCTATTTATGATATAGAAGAAGAAAGAAAAAAGTTATTATTACCAGACAGATCAAATCAAATCTAAAAGATCTTTAGGACTAAATAGATCCCTTATTATATAATATTCTTTGTCAAACAAGAGCCTACACAGAGTTAATTTGAACATAATCAAAATCACCTTCCGTTTGTTACAGTCGCATAATCAAACCATTAACCCGGCAATTGCTAGCCACCTATTATTTACTGTATGTACAATATATACTAAAAAGAAAAGAGAAAAAAGAACAAAAGGGAGGTTTAGCTAAAGAAGAGGTTCAGAAAATAAAAATTAAGAAAACTGAACCTCAAGCAGAGCTGAAAAGCCATGTTTAATACTATGACATATACAAAAGACATCAGTCATTCGTGATGTGGTCTATACAGAACCTCACTATAGTAGCATAAATTTACAACGTAAACTGAACTAACACTGGTGTTAGTGTCTCAATAGTATCAAATTCTTCAAAACTGCCAAACTGGTGCCAAGTACATACTAGCCCATACATGTACTAGCCCGCCCGACTCTGGGGGTGAACAAAGTCCTCCCTCACTTACTGCGAGAGAAACAACGGGTTACGTGTCTCACATACATTGCCAATATCCAAATCCAACATCACTGCAAAAATTAAATTAAATTAAATCAGATTAAACCATCTACCAATGTCTGAAAAATGATTGTATGTAATACTTGAATACACTATCAGAACATGTGTGACTCAAATTGGCTAACCGGGACACAATTGCATTGCATAAAGATAGTAACGTGAATCAAAATTGATGTTGACATAGTATATCTATGGCGTACTATAATGCCTGTATGTAGAAAAGAAATTTGTATATCAAAAGGACTAGATATTCTATTCTATTGTCTCTATATAAGCAATACAATATTCTGGAACAAATAGACGAGTAAAGGCCACAAGGGAGCATAAGTATTAATATACTATTTAATAGGTTGGAGAAATATACTTTACCCAATCATAGATACTATGCAATTTATTGGTAGAAATGGGACACTTCCCATTCGAAGTTAAGCCCGAGCGGGAGCCTGGTGTTCAAAATGAAAATCCACCAGACCTCACGTTTACACAGCAGATTGAACTTATCTCCACCTCTAGGTGGTCTCAAAATTTGATCAATACCTTGAATAATCAAACTAGAGGTATCCCTATTGTGAACTTCATTCCAGTGTCGTGCAACACTCGTGTTATGATTTTTCTCCATATCATAAAGGTGATCATATAACCGATCTTTAAGTCTCCGAATTGTTCTTCCAACTTACTGTACAGAACATACGGTGCAGGTTATGGCATATATAACATAACGAGTGTTGCAATTCACAAAGAAATTAATTCTATGGGATTTGCTTGTTGATGAGGATATTTCATATTTCATACATAACCATAGAGGTCTCTCCTAGGAAGCAAGAAGAAAACCTCACCTGAAGCAATCAGAAGGCTGCATTGTATCTCTGAGGGTTCCCTACAAGATGGTTGAGTTGAATTTTTGTAGTCAAGTGCTCTACACCTTGCAAATAAACGTATATTATTTTGACCAAACGTTGTATTCTTGATGCATCCTGAGCTGTCAGTGGGTGGGCAGGACCTACTCGTCGTACACATGGGGGTACTTCTTTTTTGTGTATGTGCTCACTAATGCCCAGAATCAGGTGAGGCTGTGGTCATGTAAACGTGACATTAAGGCAGGATCTTATACTTAGAAGTCAAGCATACACTTGATGCAGCTGTAATGTAAGCTTCTGGCTTATACAAGCAATGGGGGGGAAAGCGAACTTAGGACTTTAAATGGGACGCAAGGGAAAGTTTGCGCCCCCATCCTTAATATCATGAAAAAGAGGGGGGAAGGTTGGGACTTTGAATGAGGTGCACATGATGCAGCCCAATCACACTCACAGAGGTGCAAACATATGTATGTTTATTAAGGACCAATGATCAACATGGCATAAAAACGCATTGTATACATTAAACATAAAAAAATTGCATATAGACAATAAATCTATGTATATACAACCATAGGACATGGGTAGGTACAATTATGCATCTTAATCCCCCAAGCAAGATAAAAGTCATGTGAAGTTAAGAACATCTGAAAATTGGTCAATGTGTGTTGGATGCATCAAAGGTAGGCCCGACGCTACGTTTCATGGACTTCAATCCACTCTTCAGGAGCCAGATGCATCTAAATTCTATAAAGAATGTATGAAAAGCAATATAGTTTCAGGGTCTAACAAGATCAGCAGAAAAGGGGGAAATTTGGGCATAATGGGCCATGCCAAAAAGGGGTTACTCACATGATAGCCAAAACTGGGACCGTGCGACAAAACAAAGCCAGGGGTGAGCCATGGAGCCTGGCCCGAGAGCTGAGAGGGGGACCTCAACGAGGAACACCGGACTGCGCACACCAACACCCTGCAGTGGAGGGGACTTCTATAATGTAGGAAATATATAAAATGTATCTATGATGATACAAGTAACAAAAAACGAGATGATATAAGCTGCAGATATCACCAAGGTGATTGAAAAAAACACCTGGAAGATTACCTTGAAAAATGCATGTGATGTTTGAGGCCACATAGATGGGAGAGGATCAGGGTTGCATAGGTTGTATCAGTACCATTTCTGAATACCATGAAGCAGGGAGTGAGATGCAGCCCCAGCATTGAACGTCAGCTCCCCCTCAGCGTCACGCAGGCACGACACAGTGGAGCAAAACCTCGGCGAACGCCAGAGAAGCTCACCACATGTCAGCCCAGCTGATATACCGGACGTCTGTGTGTGCGACGCCCAACCAAGGAGGTCACATGCACAGTACCGGGGGCGTGGTGCCGATGCAAGGTGGAAAGATCCGTCCAGCCACTCACCCCCAACCCTGTGGAGGGGAGGTAGGAGGGCGGACACCAGCATGCATCGCAGCTTCCGGGAGACAGGACATCTGCCCACCCACCGACAATGAGTCACACAGACCCAGTCTGGCCACAGGGAGTAAAAAAAATATATAAAGTAGTAAAAGATCAAAGTATGTGAACTGTCAGTGCAAAGAACGTTCCATATCCAGCATGCTGAATTACGGCCGGACCCGGTAGGAATCCGCCATAAGAGAGCGATGGGCTACAATCATGACCACCTCCATCCCTAATCAATGCAAGCAATGGGGGGGAAAAGCGAACTTAGGACTTTAAATGGGACGCAAGGGAAAGTTTGCGCCCCCATCCTTAATATCATGAAAAAGAGGGGGGAAGGTTGGGACTTCCGGCTTATACTGTGAAGCAATTTGTCCCATAATACTGTGCACCTTCTCTCCCTGGAATAAAGCATTTAGATGGGGACACTGCTGAGCCTATACCCTCTACACCAGACCAGTTTTCCTCCGGCCACCTCACTAACCGTAACAAAATGGGGTCCCGCTATGCAGCCAGAGCACCGAGCCCCCAACTACCGTCACCCATGCCTGGTACCACTCTCTGCTGTCTGGCTGCTATTATATTCCCACCAGTTCATGGTTACTCTTAGAAAATACACACTTCCCAACAACTTTTCTGCTGAGTTAACCCTGTGTGATGGCCTTTCACTTCTTCTCTCTTCACCTCCGTAAGTGTTTACCGGCACTGTTCTTCCAGATTCGCCATATACCTTCATGCACCCCTTTCTGAGTAACTTGAGACCAGGTATTAAACAGTTGATAAGACTTTACTGATGATTTTGGCATTACAGTCCAGCAACATCAAGAACATTCTGCGACATATTTTCCTAACTATCTAACAGTAGGCTGCCAGTGCATTCCTTCCCAAGGTACGAGTTCTTAAAGTCCGTAACCTGGCAGAGTCCTGACGAAGGTGCTCTCCATAGAGGGGCTTGTGGGTTCCTGTGGGTTACACCTTCTCCTTTTCTCTGGTCTTGCTTCCCATTTAGGCCATGGTAAAAGAGAACGCCTGAGCAGAGCCTTCCCTCTTTATATCAACACAGGGTGGAGGTTAGAGCCCAGATTATGCCAGAGCAAATAGGGAGATTGGCTTAACCCTTTCCCTTCTGGGCGACCTGCAAAACTAACTAACTCATAAACAACACCTGTAAGCACCTGCATACAAGTATCCACTAAAGAGTGATTTTTTATAAAGAATCATAAGTGTGGCAGTCACAAGTTAAGAAAATAATGTCATCCCTTGCAGAAAATACTAGAGAAGGCAAGAAAAGGTTCTCAAATATTCCTGGTTTCCAACTGCATTCTGCTCCTCCACATGGGATCTGCCTTTTTGGCCAGTGCAAGGAGTAGTCGGAGTTCAGCTTTAATTGTGTTTCTGCTTTAAAGGCCAAGTTCACTTTTTTAATAAAATGAACTATACAGTCAAGGGGCCCCAGTAGGTTAAAATACATTGTGAAGTTTTGTAAAATATTGCTTCATTTAACGGTTATACCTGTAGGCCATTTGCTATAACCCTGAAAACTTTCATACTGTTAGCATTCCCACATCCTGGCTAGTTACTAGGACTTGGCATGCACTCTGACTTGTTTAAGCACAATGGGCTCTCTCCTCCCGAATGGCAGCAGTGGTTGAGCTTGGTGCTGCTGTGACAGGGGACAGCTCTGACACTTTTGTAGTGTAAATTGTTGCCACTATGCCCCATGCCATCACTATGATCAGCTTCCTTACAGGCCAACATTTGAAGGGGCAGAAAGAGGAGGGCAAGCTTTGACACTATGAAAAACTGCAACTGGCCAAATCTACAGGTTTTTTGAAGCTACATCATGTATATGTAGGTACCTCTCTGTTCCTGTACTTTATGCCTGCAACAGTTTTCTTATTGGTTATAAAGACAGGACAATGCTTTTTTTCTAGTTTTCTAGATAAAGTGTAAAATGGTCTCCTCCTCCTGTCATGTCTTATAGCTCTCAGTAGGGTAAATAAAATAATGGTCTATGATCCTACTACTAGACTCTGGTCTGGCCGCACCTGGAGCATGCCGTCCAGTTCTGGGCACCAGTCTTAAGAAGGGATGTGCTCGAGCTGGAGAGAGTCTAAAGAAGGGCAACAAAGCTAATAAAGGGTCTGGAGGATCTCAGCTACAGGGAAAGACTGCAAGCACTGAACTTATTCTCTCTGGAGAAGAGACGCTTGAGAGGGGATATGATTTCAATGTACAAATGGCATACTGGTGACCTCACAATAGGGATACAACTTTTCTGTGCAAGGGAGTTTAAAAAGACACGCGACCATTCACTAAAATTAGAAGAGAAGTGGTTTAACCTTAAACTGCTTAGAGGGTTCTTTACTGTTATGCCCCGTACACACAATCAGAAATTCCGCCAGCAAAAGTCCGATGTGAGCTTTTGGACGGAAATTCCGACCGTGTTTATGCTCCATTTGACTTTGAGAGCAGTCCGATGGAGCATACACACAAAGATTGAGAGCAGGTTCTCTATTCCTCCTACAGAAAAAGTTCCGATTGGAATTTCCGATCGTCTGTAGCAATTCCGACGCGCAAAATTCCTACGCATGCTCGGAAACAATTTGACGCATGCTCGGAAGCATTGAACTTCATTTTCTCGGCTCGTCGTAGTGTTGTACGTCACTGCCTTCTTGACGGTCGAAAGTTCAGAGAACTTTTGTGTGACCGTGTGTATGCAAGCCAAGCTTGAGCGAAATTCCGCCGGAAAAACCATCCAAGATTTTTCCGACGGAAATTCAGCTCGTGTGTACGGGGCATTAGAGCGGTAAGGATGTGAAATTCTCTTCCAGGAGCAGTGGTTTCAGCGAAAGCATCAATAATTAAAAAAAAACCTATTAGATAGGCACCTTAACGACCACAACATACAGGGATATACAGTACAATGTAATATTAACATAAACGCACACACATAGGTTGGACTTGATGTACTTGTGTCTTTTTTTAACCTCACCAACTATGTACTACTAACATACACTATATTGTCTAAAGTATTGGGACGCCTGCCTTATAAACTATAATGGCATCCCCGTCTTAGTCCGTAGGGTTCAATATTGAGTTGGCCCACCCTTTGCTGCTTTAACAGCTTCAAATCTTCTGGGAAGGCTGTCCACAAAGTTTAGGAGTGTGTCTATGGGAATGTTTGACCATTCTTCCAGAAACGCATTTGTGAGGTCAGGCACTGATGTTGGATGAGAAGGCCTGGCTCGCAGTCTCCGCTCTAATTCATCCAAAAGGTGTTCTTTCGGGTTGAGGTCAGAACTCTTTGCTGGCCAGACGAGTTCCTCTACCCCAAACTCACTCATCCATGTCTTTATGAACCTTGCTTTCTGCACTGGTGCAAATCCTTTCCTAGAGGGGGGATTATGGTGTGGGGTTGTTTTTCAGGGGTTGAGCTTGACCCCTTAGCTCCAATGAAGGGAACTCTTAAGGTGTCAGAATACCAAGACATTTTGGACAATTTCATGCTCCCAACTTTGTGGGAACAGTTTGGGGGTGGCCCCTTCCTGTTCCAACATGACTGCGCACCAGTCCCCTGCCCAAAGCTTATTAAAATGGTTTGTTGCAAAGTGGAAAACTGTTCTGTGGCCAGACAAGTTGAAAGTTGACATTGTTTTTGAAGGAGAGGGACCATATGGCCTGTTGCCAGCACTCAGTTCAAAAGCCTGCATTTCTGATGATATGGTGGTGCAATAGTGCATATAGAATGGGCAGTGTGAACATCTGGAAATGTACCATCAATGCTGAAAGATATAACCAGGTTTTAGAGCAGCATATGGTCCCATCCAGACAAGGTTATTTTTTCAGGGAAGGCTTTGCATATTTCAGCAGGAAAATGCTAAACAGCATACTGCATCTATGACAACAGCATGGCTTCATAGTAGAAGAGTCCGGGTGCTTAACTGGCCTGCCTGCAGTCCAGACCTTTCACCAATTGAAAATATTTCATGCACCTTAAAAACGCAAAATATGACAAAGAAGACCCAGGACTGTTGAGCATTTAGAATCCTATATCAGGCAATAATGGGAGAGCATTCTTCTCCCAAAACTCCAGCAACTGGTCTGCTCAGTTCCCTGACATTTACAGAGTATTGTAAAAGAACTTCTTTGAGACGCGTTACTGCCATCAGTTTCAAAATTACTTTATTTTTTTCTTATAATGGTACATTTTCTCAGTTTAAACATTTGATATGCTTTCTGTTTTCTATTGGGAATAAAATATGGGTTTATGGAGATTTGCAATTCATTACATTATGTATCTATGTAGATTTTACACAGCGTCCCAACTGTTTTGGACTTAGGGTTGTATAACTTAATTATACACTACATCATAAGGCTAGAGGATTAAGATGTTAAGTCTGTTCACTTAGCAAAGTGAGCATTCACTTAGCCAACTGACCAATCACAACTCTTTTAGGGCTCATTTACACATGTGTCCGCCCTTGCTGTCCCTCTGAGAAGTAATCCACAGTAGATTGCTTTTTATTGGGTGGTTGACAGGTGTCTGGAAGGCAATATTTCGCCTCATCACCACCTGTTTTAACTCTCAAAGGCTCACACCACTGCACCACAACTGCAAGCATTGCACATGGTTGTAGGACAGTTGTGGCAAGCCCCCCCCTCATTAGGCCTTAGTAACTCAGGCCATGTGACTGTGTCCAAAATATGTAAATGAGAAAGACTGCACCATTTTTCCTGCATTTTGAAATCTAGTTTATTCTGAATCTATTTATCTTGCAAAGCAAAGTGTTAATCAGAGTAAAAGACCAGAGAGACCTGTTTTGCTCATGACTCATCTGTCTAGCTGATAGAGGAGGGGGATTCTCCAGAGAACTTCACAGGTAGAAAAAAAAATACTATTTCAAAGTTTCCATTCAGTTAATAGATAATTTTACAGAATGTATTAAAGAGGAACTGTTGTCTGCTCACATAATTTGTAATAGAAACATCTTTGCCATTCTGAAGCTTCCCTCCAGCCACTTTGCATATTATTTCATATGTACTGTGATTCTGTACTTGCCAAATATGCTGCAGAAATCTCCCTCCACTAAGTCTGGCTGCATCCATTTTAGCCCTCATGCACACAGGCTGTTAAAAAAACGTTATGAAAACGCCAGTATCTTTGCAGTGATTTTTTTTAACTTTTTTCAGCGTTTTTCAGCGTTTTTGCAATAGCGTTTTTGAGCGTTTTTCCGCGTTAGCGTTTTTGAGCGTTTTTTTTTTTTTCAAATTTTTTTTTTTTTCCAATGGATCAAAAACGCTAAAAACGTTGGTGAATGACGTTTTTGAGCGTTTTTCAGCGTTTTTCAGCGTTAGAGCGTTTTTACAGCTGAAAAACGTCTCTTAGAACCCACTGGTCCTGGGTTTTTTTTACAGCTTAAAAACGCCTATGCCACTTGCAGCTCAAAAACGCCTAGGTGGACATGAAGCCATAGACTAACATAGGCAGGCCTTTTTAAGCTGCAAAAAAAGCTCAAAAAAGCAGCTGTAAAAACATCCGTGTGCATGAGGACTTAAATGGGGGCAGCTGAATCTGCTGCCTGTTCACTTCCTGGATTTACACAGACACACAGAGGCACACCTCCAGCTCTGCAGCTCTCATTGGCCCTCATATGTCTCATCCCCCCTTCCTTCCTGGCAAACTCTCACGAGAGTAAGAGAGAGCTGTGCATGATGTCATATGCCTAGGCTTTTTACCAGACAAGAAAGAGGAAGTGGGTTGTATAAGGTATTTACTGTCAGAAAAAAAATGAATGCTAGTCTCCATATTGACAATGAATAGGTAACTAAAGTACAAAAATTCTCGTACGACAGAATAAAAATTCAGAAGTGATGTAATATATTTATATTGTATTTTCGGACGAAACCTGTACGGATTAAACAAAAATCGTATGATCTGGTATAGTAGGAGAAACATTTTTGGGTTTATCCCTTCAGAAAATTTTGGACAAAAGTGAACCAACGATTTTTTGTATGATATTGTGATTGTGTGTATGGGGCTTTAGTAAACCTCCTCTTTTAAATGTAGAGAAGCCACCACAATTTAAGCTGAATTCACATTGGAGCCGAGTGTCTTTGACCATTTTACAGGCTTTTTTGGGGGGCATTGTACAGGGGTTTTGGTAGTGGGTGTCTGAGAACAGAGTTTTTAAGCTATTTTAGCCAATGGAAAACTAGTTACTAATGTTTTCATTTTTAACTTCTGTACGTTTTCTGCATTTACACATTTTTCAGACACTTGAGCTTGTAGCTCAAAAGAAGCTCAAGGACTTTCTCGAGCTACAAGCTTCAAGTAACACTACGCTCAGGCACAACTGAAAACCATGTGATGATGGTTGTTGAGCATTTGGAGCTTTGAGCTACAAAACGTTCAGGTGTGAATGGGGCCTTAGGGCTCTTTCACACGGGCGGATCAGTGATGATCCGCCCCGTGAACACCCGCCGATCCCCGCTGAGCAGAAAGATGACAGGTCCATCGCTGCACGCTGTGCAGCGACGGACCTGTCAGAGCGCCGCTCTCCCCTATGGGGGATCGGATGATGACGGACCGTAGTGTCCGTCGTCACCCGATCCGATCCGAAAACGGATGGAAAAGTAGGTTTTTCCTCCGTTACACTTTTTGGATCGGAGCGGCGTCGGATGTCAGCGGACATGTCACCGCTGACATCCGACGCTCCATAGGGATACATGTATGTCCGTTTTTCATCCGAAAACGGAAGGATGAAAAACGGACATACGGATCCCCCATGTGAAAGAGCCCTTACACAGTTATGCATCAATCTCCACTGATGGAGGTATTGTCGATCTAGGATTTTTAAATGACCAGGAGTTTTATATTTAAAATGAAGTTTCTTTTTATTGCCATACACTGTAGAAGGCCAGATACCAACTTTCCCTTCACATATACACTCTAATGTCCCCTACTACTTTCTTTTACAAAAAGTTTTACTAGGTTTTACAAGAAAATGTAGAAAGTATCACAAAAAAAATCAGTTGTACCATACAAAATTAGAGTGGAATATAAATGTAGCACCCTCCTAGGTAGGTTTCTGGATATCAGTGGAGCACTTTGTGATTGCTTTGCAGGCTGCAGGTTTGATTTCTTCCCCCTGTTTTCTGAATGATTCTAGAAAATAGTGGGTTGGGAGGAAGAAAATCAGCAGCGTGCATATTTATGCAGTCTCAGCCATTCCCTGGGGGAGGATGCCTGGTAGGTGGCTGGGGAGTGCATAAATAGTCTGGGGGCTGGAGCAGTCTTTTTCTTGCCTAGGCGGAGAAGTTCCCAGCCTAAAGGTCTGCTGCCCTTCCAGGCAGCTCAGCTGAAATTTTACCTACAGTGCCTTGAAAAAGTATTCATTCCCAATTAAATTTTCCACATTTTGTCATGTTAGAACAAAAAACGTAAATGTATTTTATTTCGGATTTTATGTGATAAGACCAATACAAAGTGACACATAATTGTGAAGTGGAAGGAAAATGGTAAATGTTTTTCAAAATTTAAAATTTAAAGTAAATATCTGAAAAGTGTGGCGTGCATTTGTATTCAGCCCCCTGTACTCTGATACTGTACCCCTAACTAAAATCTAGTGGAACCAATTGCCTTCAGAAGTCACCTAATTTGGCTAACTATTTATCATTTTCCTTCCACTTCACAATTATGGGCCACTTTGTGTTGGTCTATCACATAAAATCCCAATAAAACACATTTACGTTTTTGGTTGCAACATGACAAAATGTGGAAAATGTCAAGGGATATGAAAACTTTTTCAAGGCACTGTATGCTCATCAACGTCCCAGCTATGCAAGAGCTGGGGAGGTCTGTTTGCTGGAAATCTCAAGGGATTTCGCTGGCTGGGGATCCGGTCTAGAGAGGTCACTGGACAAATGTCTGTCTGAAATCGGAAGGAGGTATCAATGTATCCAGGGAAATTGGAGTACTGAGCTGAATGCAGGATCCTGGAGACTGTTGCCGCTGCCATCCCTTGTGTATTAGTACTAGCGCTTGACTGGCTTGGGATATTTCTCATGGTGTCTCTGTGCTGTTCATTTTTTTGGGCCATTACCAAAGGGACTGCCCTAAGGAGTAGCGACAAGGGTGTCCCCTCATTACTGATCAGTGCTAATGGAACATCCCGCAGCTTCCTATGCCTTATCCAAATTTGTTTAAGAGAACAAAAATCAGGGTAGAGGTCCCACTGAGAAAGGGAGTCACGGGCGGACCAAGCAGCTTAGATAGGGGGAAAAAACTTTATTGCACAAAAAGTATTAACAAATTCCAGAAATTGGGTCCCATCACCAACACCGGAATAAAATTAAAACTAAGACAACGTTGAACTTCCCCTCCTTTGAACAAGCAACCAGGATGGACTAACCACATATAGACGTGATGCACGTTGCAGCGCTCTAGTGACACAGCGACCTGATCTGCAGCGGTCACGCTCTCTGGACGCCGAGCCCCATTGCGATCCTCAGCTTTCCATGGACTCTTCCTCCTCATTGTCTATGACAACAGCAGGAGCCACTGGCTCCCCCTGCTGTCAATCACAGCCAGTGAGCCAATGAGGGGAGACAGGGGGTGGGGCTGAGCTGTGGCTCTGTGTGTGAATAAACATGCAGAGCAGTGGCTCAGGACTGAGCCTGCTTGTTTGTACCCATGGCAAGCTTCTTGCTCTGGGGATACTCAGTAGGAGGGAGGGGCCAGGCATGCCGCTGGGAGACCCAAAAAGAGGAGGATCAAGGCAGCTCTGTGCAAAACCATTACACAGAGCAGGTAAGTACAAAATGTTTGTTATTTTTCTAAACAAAAAAAAATCTGCTTTTAATATCACTTTAAGAATCAAAAAAGTCATGCTAAACAGCATCTTGAGAAATAATATACCAATTTTATCAACAGACCTTTACGAAAAAAGTCATTTGCACTTGGATCTCATAAAGGAATATGAAGATTTCACAGAAATTTCCTGAGAATATGTTGTTCTTGAATCTGCGTATCAGTGTGCAAGAGGCCTTGCAAGATCTGGATTTAGTTCTGAAGAATGCAGGTGGTCAATCCAGGATGACCAAACCTGAAGACATTTTCCATTGAAATCTTGTACTATTTTCGATGTGGAGAAGATGGAAAACCTTATAAACAGCTTTCTCGTTTTTTATCCATGCTTAATAATCCAGTGACAACATTTTCTTAAGAATCAAATAAACCATGCTAAACAGGAGCTTTAGAAATAATATACCAATTTTATCAACAGACTTTCATGGAAAAAATCATTTGCACTCGGGTCTCAAAAGAGAATATGAAGATCCACACAAATTTCCTGAGAACATGCTGTCCTTGCCGGTAAAAGTCGCCTGCAAACAAATTCCACATTTGTGTAAACACGGCCCTGTAGCTGAGTACAGCGTGCAAACAGAAAACAAAAATCACTTAACCTAAAGTATACTCCTTATCTTACATTTACCATCTCAATTTCTCTCTCCTTGTGTTAGCTTACACAACATGAGACAAAACAACTTACTCACATACCTCTAACCTAAATAATAATTTCCTCCTTTCATGGAGCTGAAAGCCAAATTTGCAATGGGAAAAGATTCAAAAATGGTTTTACAGCCATGAAATGCTACTTCCGAGCTCCTTAAATATTCACATTTAATAAATGCTTAATCCACACTTTGACATTTCTGGAGAAAGGAGTTCATCAGAAATAGGAGGTAAACAGCATTCTGGGGCAAGGCCAGTTCGATCAGGGATCTGTTTTGTAAAATCAACATGTTTCACAAGACACATCTGTAATATGGTTCACTGAACTGCTTTAACTTTTCCAGCTAAACGTTAAATAGATGTGATAACGGAGACAGAAAAAAAATCGGTTTACTTCTTGTGAAAAAAACAGTTTGCCTCTTTCTTATCAATGATGACTCATTATGATAGGGTTGAAGTTGATGACACTATGTTAAAGTGGTTGTAAACCTCGGACATAAAATATGAGCAAGGCATATCCCTCTATAGTGTGTACTTGTCTCGATTAAGAGTACTAAGGCTTCATGTACACTACAGGTCCTAAACTTAAATTTGGGAGCTTTTGGAATTTTTTTTGCTAAAGCTCCTAAACGCAACTCCATGTACACATTGGCTTTTAGGATCGTTTAGGAGCTGCTGTCATGGGAGGTTCTGGTACAACAATTTTTATTGTAATAAGTATAACATCTTGACAAACGTTCACCCGCGCCGGGGTTTAGTTCAGTGAGTATAACAATCAAGTAACTTTTATAGGTATTGGCCGTCTACTGGTGACCTAACGGGATAACCCAAAGGTCCATATAAATCTGCAGAGCATAAGGGTTGACCAACTAGGGCCCTAGATGCAGGTGCACTGGATAACAGTGGAGGGTATTGTGTGTACTGGTCCATCCGAGGAGCCAGGGTCACCCTAGAGCAAGGGAGACCAGAGGCGGCCATAGGCACGGTCTCGGTTGCAAAAAGAAGAAGGAAAGAGAAGAGGGATAAGAAAATAAGGGTCAGGATAAAAAGAAAGGAAGGGGGGGGGGATCCTGCAGGAGGGGGAGGTGGCAGGTCTGCTTTCAGGAGGTTAGGGGAGATTCAAACTCTCTCAACCTCTCTCTCCTGAATGCAGACGAAACACGTTCAGGATAGGAACGTTTTGACCACCAGCCAAGGGTCATAATAGGCTATGTGTACATGAAGCCAAAAGCCTCCTACACACGATCGGATTTTCCACCGACAAAACCTCGGACTTTTGTCCTAAGGCGTGTGCCTGGATATTGTCTTGCATACAAACGGCAAGGAATTTTCGGCCAACAAACACGAACGTAGTGATGTACTACGTGGTTTTTCAGCTCTTTAGCGCCACCTTTTGGGCTCCTTCTGCTAATTTCGTGTTAGTAGAAATTTGGTGAGTGTTGATTCGCGCTTTTCATTTCACGCTTTTCAGTTCTCGCTTTTCGGTTTGTTTCTGAGCGACCATTCATCAACCAGACATGTTACAGAATCGGAGGAGATAACGTGTTATTTATTATTGGCCTTGGAGTTATTGCTTTGACCCAAGTCCAGTCCAGGAACAGGAGGAGGAGGATTTCTTACACCAAAAAATTGGTTCCTTTATTAATTGTGACCAATTATGTCATATGCCTTTGCTGTGGGAGCTCCAGGAGAATAATCCAGATGATTTTCGGAATTATCTCCGGATGACGGACCCCTGCTTTCACCAACTCTTGGCATTGTTGACCCCCTATATTAAGAAGCAGGACACACACATGAGGCTTTTATTTTATTCTTTGGTTTAATAATCTGATTTGGTATATTTTCTATATTTCTGGATGCATAGAATGCACTTTTTGGTTAAGTTCTATGGGCAGATAGCATGTCTAATTTTTTTTGTTTTCTTTTTTTAATGCACAATAAAAAAATTGTGTAGAATAATACTTGGCTATGTGTTTTACTTCAAATGACAGTTTGGGAGTAGGCAGTTACATTTTAAAAAAATACAATGTAAAATTAACAAGGGACACCAACATAGTTGTATCTTTGATCTTAAAAACTACGGGATAATGGTGTTTTGGTAACTTGCACCAAAAAATAAATAAATAAATAAATAAATAACAAGCATAATAATATTATTCTTGATATCACTAGAAAAAAAAAAGCCTTTGAAAATTTGTTTGCAATAACTCCATCAGTATCACCAGCAAAGCAGCTTCATTACTATCCCATTAAAGAAGAAGAGATTGTGCGCTGCATTTCGAGACTTCATAATTTGCCACGACACGAATGTTAATTCTCCATTACGAAGGCTAGTTTACAAGACTCGTCTGGCTCGTCCTTGCTTCCGAGCATGCGTGTTTGTACTTTTGTACACACGCTCGGAAAATATGACAGCAGACATTTGTCCGCGGAAACTTTTAAAGCCTGCCATCCAACATTTGTCCGCGGAAAATACGACAACAATTATCCGATGGAGCATACACACGGATTTTCCGCCAACAGCCGGTCATCACACATTTCCTGTTGGAAAATCCGATCGTGTGTATGCGGCTTAAGTGTAATTTCTCTCTGCTGCCTTGTTCCTCCACTATTGGCATGAATCATTTCTGACAAGTTTTCCTGACACCAAGAGAAAAAAAAGGTGACAGGGGAGGGATTTCCAGCTGATTGACAGCCTCAGATCTGTTCCTGTGTGCTGTGTGGAGACCAAGGTAGACAGTTACCTGGGGGATCCTTAAGTAGACAGACGATCCTTAAGTAGATGGAAACCGTTTTATGCCACCAAAAAGATCATCATTTTCTTAAAGCAGAACTTTACCCATAACAACTTGATAAAAAAATAATGTTAGCAAGGAACACACATTCCACATAATTATGCTACCAAACTAATGTGTGTTGTACATTGCCTCCAGCATTGCTCCTGTTTCTTCTTGCTGGAGGCTGCCATTTTGTTGAAGCCCAGAGTCCCAGCTGTAAATCATAAAGTGGAACTAAACCCATCGATTTACCGATTTCAAAAACAGTTCAATTTGATTGTGCTCTCAACCAAACTGTCAAACCATCAAATGGCTGGTGTCCTAATGCCGCGTACACACGAGCGGACTTTACAGTAGACTTTGCCCGGCGGACTGGATTTCGTCAGACAATTCGATAGTGTGTGGGCTCCAGCGGACTTTGTTTTCTCAAAAGTTGGACGGACTTAGATTTGAAACATGTTTTAAATTAATCCGTCTAAATCGAGTCCGATCGAAAAGTCCGCTCGTCTGCATGCTAGTTCGACGGGCAAAAAGCCACGCTAGGGCAGCTATTGGCTACTGGCTATGAACTTCCTTGTTTTAGTCCGGTCGTACGTCATCACGTACGAATTCGACAGACTTTGGTGGACTGTGTGTAGGCAAGTCCGTTCATTCAGAAAGTCCGTCGTAAAGTACGTCGAAAAGTCCGCCGAGCAAAGTCTGCCGTAAAGTCCGCTCGTGTGTACGCGGCATAACTGATCACATGTGCAGCACCATGGCAGTTGCAGTTCAAACAGAAGCAGCTTCCTTGGCTTTAAGGCTGTCAGCAGATTGGCTTCTAAGAACTCAGCAGTGCCTAAAAATGGAGAGCAAATGAGCATGTGCAGAACAGGGAGAGACAGTGTATTACTGGATTTTAACCACTTGCTTACAGGGCACTTAAACCCCCCTCCTATCCAGACCAATTTTTAGCTTTCAGCGCTGACGCACTTTGAATGACAATTGCGTGGTCATACTACACTGTACCCAAATTACATTTTTATCATTTTTTCACCACAAATAGAGCTTTCTTTTGGTGGTATTTGATCACCTCTGCAGTTTTTACTTTTTGTTAACAAAATGTAAAAAACTGAATTTAAAAAAAAAAATGTTTTATTTTTTTATATTTTGTTATAAAAAATTTTAAACGGGTAATTTTTCTCCTTCATTGATGTACGCTGATGAGGCGGCAGTGATGGGCACTGATAGGCGGCAGTGATGGGCACTGATGGGTGGCAGTGATGGGCACTGATGGGTGGCAGTGATGGGCAGCACTGCCAGGTGGCACTAATTGGCACTACAGGTGGGCATTGATAGGTGGCACTTGTGGGCATTGATAGGTGGCACATGTTAGCATTGATAGGTGGCACTTGTGGGCACTGTTAGGTGGCACTGTGGGCACTGTTAGGTGGCACTGTGGGCACTGTTAGGTGGCACTATTAGGTGGCACTGATGAGGCAGATGTGCCTCTTCCACTTGGGGACCGATGTCCCTCACATCCCAGCCGGAGATCGGCTTTTTTTTCTACTCACGCTGTCAGCGTGAGTAAAAAAAAAACGATTACCGATCTTTTGTTTACATCGTGTGATCAGCTGTCATTGGCTGACAGCTGATCACATGGTAAGGGGCCGGGATCGGCCCCTTACTCGGATCGGTGATCAGCCGAGTCTCAGTGACTCGGTGATCACAGCGCGCCCGGCGCCCGCCCTGCAGGGCGCGCGCAGGGAGCGTGCACCGGGGAGGCCGTCATATGACGGCCTCCCGGGAATTCAGGTCTGCGCTGTGGCCGTCATTCGGCCATACCACGGATGTGTAGTGGTTAAACAGTATAAACACTTATTTGTAATGTTTTACATAGCTATATCTGCAAAAGGGACCAGCCTAAAAGGATCTAGCAGGTCTTAATTTTCTCACTATAGTTCCACTTTACGCTATTCCCATTTCAAAGTGGAAATCCATCGATTTAACAGTTTCAAAAAACAGTTACATTCTGGCAAGTGCCGGGAAAGCCAACGGTCACATTGGTTGTGCTCTCAACCAAACTGTCAAACCATCAAATGGCTGGTGTCATAACTGATCACATGTGCAGCATCATGGCAGTTGAACATCAAACAGAAGTTTTGATGGCAGCTTCCCTGGCTTAAAACGATATGAGGGTTTAGTTCTGCTTTAAAATTTTAACATAGAAATGTCCTATCAATACATAACTTTGGTCAGAATGAGTGGGAAAGCATTTAAAGTGACCCTTTCCTCTGCCCATGCAAGTCAAAGAAAAAAAGGCCACTTGATCCCCCCCAAGCAGCACGTTTTCACCATTCCTCACTCCCATGTCACTATATTCTATTGCCGGGAACAGGAAAAAAGCCCAAAGTGACTTACTGGAGCTTATACTGAGCCATGAACAAGGCGTCATTAATGTAACACAGGAGAAAGGAGGAGAAATACAGGAGAAATACAGTAAGACAAGGCGAGTATAAGCTGCTGGATAGTAGAGGGTCACTTCAAAGATGGCTGATGTTTTCCATTATTGGAAAATTAACAATTGTCCTAGTGTTCCTATGGACAAGATACAGAAGGATTACCACAGTAATCGCTTAGCTTGGCTACTGGTAATAAAGAAATGGCTTTAACGATTGGCTTTAATGCCTCTGCGATTAAGCCACGATTAGGTGAAATGTGTTAGAGGGGTGGTCCTAGGGCAAGGATGCCTTTGCCATGTCTGTGTACAGTTTCTACATTAAACATTAAACACTTCTTTCACTTGTGGCTCGAGAACGTGGATGGTTTGGGATGCTTTTTGAACCTGGAGTTTGAGTGGTACCAGGGAAGCAGCTTGGAGCACTCAGTCCTTTTTCCAAATGGCTTTAACAGATGAGCACTACTATAGGTTGCACTTGGTACTGGAATTTACTAGGCTTAAGCATGCTCAAAGCAATATTTATTGGATCCTTCTTTGAGTGGATAATCAGAAAAGGCCAAGCAGGACAAGAAATACGCAGAGAAATATAAGGATGATCCCTGGTGAATTAAGAAAAGCAGAGGGAATATCTCCCTGAAATCAGGAGAGTAGAGTAAGCTCACATCCCACAACTCTCTGAGATGAGGAAGAGGGTCAATTTTTAGCACAATATATGTAAGAAAGGATGTACCTCCACTACACCTCCAGTTATGAAGACCATGAACTATTGAATTGAAAAAAATCACTAATTAAACTCAAAAGTTCCTTATTAAGTCACTTTTTTCTTTATTTATTCTATATACCCAATTTATACATATATATATATATATATATACAGTTATATTTTTCCCATAAAATGATGCTTAATTTAGAGGTTGGATTAAAGATTTAGTAAAGTAAAACACGCTTGGTAGTTATATAGTATAGTGGTCACCAACCAGTGGTCTGTGGACCACTGATGGTCCATGAGAAAAGAGAGCCGAAGCATTGTGTGTATAAAGCAGAAGTGTGATCCAGGGGGCATTGTCATTTTAGTGGTCCATAGGAATCTAAATTGTGAGTTTAGTGGTCCGTGAGGTCTGAAATGTTGGCGACCACTGATATAGTTTTACAGGTGTACACATCAGACCAAAAAGAGTGACAATCGAGGAATCAGAGAGACAGGGGTATTCGATACCACACAAGGGGACTCTTTAAAAATGAGGGACACAGCTGGGAGCCATGATTAACCTGCGTAATTGGAGGGGAAGAGCTGTATCCAGCCACAAAACAGGAGAGGTAATGGTCCATCTTAAGAGGCTCTACTTTTGATGATTTAATTATCTAATGTTGATGTAAATTTTACATGTGTTCAGGGTTTTTATCTTATTGGGCTTCTCTGTGTGTTTCCTCCATGATAAATTTTATTTGTAAAAATATTTTAATCCTTTGAGTGTTGAAATTTCTTGCCATACCACCCAGCACCTACATAAGAGTTTTGTGAAGTGTATTCCAGCAAAAGAAAGCATTTTGGACAAAACAACCACAAAACTAATGTTTTGCATGGTACAAGTCATCAAAATGTAACGGGATGTACATTTGGCATCAGAGAGGGACTTCACACAGAAGCTTTCTGTAGGTCTACAAAAATGTACCATTGATGTAACTTAAGTGGAGAGAAAATAAATGACTGGTAGAAACAGACAGCCTGCTTTCAGAGTGTGCAAATATAAAGCCTCATCCTGCTTATTCATGGTAGGCTATAATTATACTACCTTGCCATCCAGCAACATATGGTTGTATTTAAAGGACCACTAAACTACAAGTTACTTTGTGCAGAAGTGGGACTAATACAACGTAGAAGCCACATTAAATACAGAGTAAGTGTAATTTATGAATGGTGGTGCAATATAAATATCTTCCATGCCTATATTGTAAATACAGCTGTCTTTATATAGAAACACTATAGTTATTTTAGAAACAAATCCATGTAAATATACAGCGGGTAAAATAAGCATTGAATACGTCACCATTTTTCTAGGTAAATAGATTTCTAAAGGTGCTATTGACATGAAATTTTCACCACATGTCGGTAACAACCCATGCAATCCATACCTGCAAAGAAACCAAAACAAATAAGTTCAGAAATGTAGTTATGTGTAATAAAATTGAATGACACAGGGAAAAAGTATTGAACCACGCTAACTGAAGTTTATTTAATACTTCGTACAAAATCCTTTGTTGTAATGAGAGCTTCAAGATGCCTCCTGTATGGAGAAACTAGTCAAATGCATTGCTCAGGTGTGATTTTGGCCCATTCTACCACACAGTTTTCAAATCTTGAAGGTTCTGTGGGCCTCTTATATGAATTTTGATCTTTCGTTCTTTCCATAGATTTTCTATTGGATTCAAGTCAGGTGATTGGCTGGACCATTCTAGCAGCTTTATTTTCTTTCTTTGAAACCAATTGAGAGTTTCCTTGGCTTTGTGTTTTGGATCATGAGATGCTGAAATGTCCACCCTCGTTTCATTTTCATTATCCTGATAGATGACAGCAGATTTTTATCAAGAATGTCTTGGTACATTTTTCCATTCATCCTTCCTTCAATGATATGAAGTTTGCCAGTATCATATGCTGAAAAACAGCCCCACACCATGATGTTCCCACCTCCAAACTTCACTGTTGGTATGGGGGTGTTTTTGGGGTAATGTGCAGTGCCATTTGACCTCCAAACATGGTGTGTGCACTGCACAGAAACACTGTGTGTCTTTGGCTCCATTTCAGGGCCGAATTCAGGCCTAGAATCGTCCCTGATTCGCCCCTGAAACGGGGAACAGGGACGCACATCCTGTGCGATCAGCAGCGGGTTACAGTGTGAACCCAGCCTAAATGTTTTGCAAACTTTAAATGAGCTTCAACATGCTTTTTCTTCAGCAATGGAGTCTTGAGTGGTGAGCGTGCATACAGGCCATGGCGGTTGAGTGCATTACTTATTGTTTTCTTTGAGACAATTGTACCTGCTAATTCCAAGTCTTTCTGAATCTCTCCACAAGTGGTCCTTGACTCTTGGACAACTCTTCTGATAAATCTTTTCACTCCTATGTCAGAAAGCTTGCGAGGAGTACCGTGTCATGTCCGGTTTATGGTGAAATTATGTTTTTTCCACTTCCGGATTATGGCCCCAACAGTGCTCACTGGAACATTCAGAAGTTTAGAAATCCTTCTGTAACCAATGCCATCAGTATGTTTTGCAACAATAAGGTTGCAAAGGTCTTGAGAGAGCTCTTGACTTTTACCCACCATGAGATGTTTTGTGTGACACCTTGGTAATGAGACACCTTTTTATAGGCCATCAGTTGAGACTGAACCAGCTAATATTAATTTGCACTGACCAGGGGCAGAATTGTTTTCTTTTTATTTTTTTTATTTTTTTATTTAAAGATATGACATTGCATTTAAACTGTAATGAACACGTCAAGTATAACAGTCAGAAACTTAACAGTTACAGTGAGTGAAGGTCATTATTCAGTTAGACTGAGATACCACTTGCTGAAGTCTAATATAATGTAAACTTAAACATCTGTGCCCATCACTTTTTGTGTCTTTTTTGTAGAAAGAGAGAAATAGTAAAGATAGAGAGAGAAGACAGAGGAGAGAGAAAAAGAAAGAGAGATAGAGAGATAGAGAGAGAAAGAAAAAAAAGGGGAAAAAAATTAAATAAATAAATAAAATAAAAATTAAACAAACAACACTCCTGGGGGGGGGGGGGGGGGGGGGGGCGGTTGCCCCCGGGGAGCCAAATTCGGTAATGCTGAACTGTCGATGGGGATCCTAGATGATGGATCCTGACAAGTATTGGTGGAATTCGTCGGAGAAGCGAAAAAGGTTCCAATGAAACCATCTGGACTTATGTTCCTCCGACTTATCCGAATTGTTTTCTAATTATTGATAGATTTCAGCTAACATCTTGGCTTTCAATGCCTTTTTGCACCTCCCTTTCTTTATGTGTTCAATACTTTTTCGCGGTGTCATTCCATTTTTTTACACATACCTTCATTTCTGAACTTGTTTTGGCTTCTTTGTGTGTATGGATTGCATGAGTTGGTACTGACACATGGTGAAAATTTAATGTCAATAGCACCTTTAGAATTATATTAACCTAAAAAATGGTGACGTGTTCAATACCTTTTTTACCCTCTGTATAATAAACAGCCTCTTGTTCATTTAAAGTGGACCTACACGCAAAAAAACACCTTTACAGCATTGAAACCTTCCCATGTGCCGAATGCTTGAAACATTGACACTTTTAGGTTTGGTTACCTTTTTTAGGGTAATTTTTGTTCCACCTCACCCCTGCCTCCAATCTTACCTAGGTGAGAATGACACCAACCAGTACTCCATGGAATATCTACTGCATATATCCCAGAAGGAATTGGCTTCAACCCAGCACCTGGATGGGGAAGGACCCAGCTGTGCATCATCAGGAGGCCAACTGAAAGAACCTGAAAGTGACAGCCGGCTCCCAGTGACACATAGAAAGAAGACAGGACCTGGCATGTGAAAGCAGAGCACCACAGGACAACACCAGATTCTTTGGGCATGTATGTTAATTGAGCATAATCAAGCGCAAAAAGTAACAAGAGGTTAAATTAACCCGGGGTGAAGTTTTTCTTTAAGTCCAATTGAAATCACAGAAAGAAAGTGTCAGAATATCAGATGGGCACACATTAACAAAACTGGCCATCTCTTCCTTGGCAATACAAGTCTGTTTGAGGACACATGCTGAGGGGTGTGGCTGCTACTCAGCTCTGCCAGCATACAGCAGGGATCTCCACACTACGGCCCTCCAGCTGTTGCGGAACTACACATCCCATGAGACATTGTAAAACTCTGACATTCCCAGACATGACTAGGCATGATGGGAATTGTAGTTCCTGAACAACTGGAGGGCCGTAGTTTGGAGACCCCTGGCATAGAGGACTGGAGTGGGAGAGCATAAAGCACATTTCAACTGAGAGGATCATTAAAGGTATTTCCAAGCAAAAATTCAGTCACAATTCATAACTGTTGGAAACCAGTCTATAAAGAAATACAAAATGTTTGTGTCTTCAGTTGGGCTTTACATTTGTTTTAAAGTGGTATTAAACCCAAAAGCAAACATTTATTATATTGCAGATTACCAATTCTTAGTTGTGATGGTTGCATTAATTTTCTTTTTTAGTACAGTGAAACCTCACATTGCGAGCATACTCCGTTCCAGGAGAATGCTCGTAATCCAGAGTACTCGCATATCAAAGCGAGTTTTCCCATTGAAGTCAATAGAAACGAAAATAATTTGTTCCGCATTGACTTCAATGGGATGCAATACCGCATGCAGCCAGAGGCGGGGGGGGGGGGGGGGCGCCGGAGAGCCTAGGAAACGGGCGAAAAGGCCCGAATACACTTCGGCTGACCTCGGCAAACCTCGGAAAGACTTCCTACCTGAGATTTGCCGAGGTGAGCCGTGCTGTACTCGGGCCTTTCCGTGCATTTCTCGAACGACGCCGATCGGCTCTCCTCGGTGTCGGCGCCCTCCCACCTCATGCCAAAAGCGGTACTGCACACCACTTTGGCCTGAATCGTGCTCGTTTTGCGAGACAACACTCGCAAACCGAGTTACGATTTTTAAAAATACAGTGCTCGTATTGCGAAACTTAACCGCGTTACTAGCAATCCAAGGTTCCACTGTATTTAATTCTTCTATTTTCATCTGGTGGTCCAGCCAGTAAGTCTGTTGTTTTTCAAAAGAACAAACTTTCCAGCAGAGTCTATCAGTTTATAGAGATGAGACAAACCATTTAACACTGGCAGGAGCAATTAAAATGATCAGCTTTTATTTATGTAAAGCCTCCCCCCCCCCGCCCCAAAAAAAAGAAAAAAAAAAAACTGTTGCTGTAACGCATTATAAAATGTGAGCTGGAGTTTGGCTTCAATTTGTTAGTGTATTTAAATCTGCTAGTACATTCAACACTCTCCAACTCCCAGACTGACAATGCTGCTGTCTGCTGTGCTCCTTCATCCAGAGTGGAGACATTCTAATACAGGAGGTGTGTTACTGGCCAGATCACCAGGTGAAAATAGAGGGAGAAAAGCCTAAAAAAGCAAAACAAATGCAGCCACCACATCTAACGATTGGTAAGCTGCAATATATTACATTTTTGGTTTTGCATTTATTGCTGCTTTAATGCGGACAGTGTACTAAAAGTTTGCACATATTGAGTTGACAAATGATAGCTGTTACATTATAACAAAAGTTTTGTGTGAAATACATGGAGTGAAATATACCTGACTGATCCTGCTTCAGCTATCCTCTCCCGTCTTCTCTGTGTCCCCACTGCAGGCTGAGATTGTGTAGACCAGCTGGTGTCATTTACAGAGCATGCTCTGTAATTTCAATTCTCTTCTTCATTTTCTTATCTGTGTAGCCCACATGACTATATAGAGTCACACATATGGGCATATACACACTGCCCTCCCTCCCTCCCACTCCATATCCTCCTATTGCTAAACACTATGGGGGCGGGATATAGTATACAGATGGATTACATTCACATAAAAAACAAAAATGCTTAGTTTTAATATAAATCATTAATAAATATATCAAATGTAATTGCTAATACCTATACAATAAAAAATGCCTTGGATGCAGATGTTGTCTCAACAAAATGAAAACTAGTGTCAGTCATTTAAGACTCCGCCTACACAATATTAACCACTTCTGGGCCGCCCTATAGAAGTTTTGCTACTACGGGGCAGCACCTGTGCGGCGGATCAGGTATATATATACGTGATCCAACACTTCCGAATAGGGGGCACGCATGCGTACCACTGAGGGCTCGCTTCCGCTGTCATTATACACAGCAGAAGCTGATCAGCAGGTATTGGGTACTCGATGACCTCCAGCACCCGCCGATCGATGGGGAGACAGACAGAACTGCAATCTTCCTATGTAAACAAGGTAGATCGCCGTTCTGACAGGGGGTATAGAATTTGTGTCCCTGCAAAGCAGGAAATAAGTTCCATCTCTTCCCCTAGTAAAAGCGCCTCACACAGTACACATAAACACTGGCTAAGCACGCAGTTAACCCTTTGATCGCCTCTGATGTTTACCCTCTTCCCAGCCAGTGTCATTAGTACAGTGACAGTGCATATTTTTAGCACTGATCACTGTATTAGTTTCACTGGTTCCCAAAAAGTGTCAGTGTCAAAATGTCCACCGCAATATTGCAGTCCCGCTATAAGTCTCTAATCACTGCCATTACAAACTTTTGCGCAAATCAATCAATATACGCTTACTGGGATTTTTTACCAAAAATACGTAGCACAATACATATTGGCCGAAATTTATGAAGACATTAGATTTTGAACATTTATGAATTTATGAAGACATTAGATTTTTTTCAATTTTTATATTGGATGTGTTTTATAGCAGAAAGTAAAAAAATATTGTTGTTTTCTTTTTCAAAATTGTTGGTCTTTTGATGTTTTTAGAGCAAATAATAAGAAACACAGAGGTGTTCAAATACCACCAAAAGAAAGCTTTATTTGTGGGGAAAAAAAAAACCTTAAATTTTATTTGAGTACAGTGTCGCACGACTGCACAATTGCCAGTTAAAATAATGTAGAGCCGTTAGTGGCGTCACTGGGGGGGGAGTGCCAGAGGGGTGACCCACGGGCAGCGGCACAGCTAACACCGCACCCCTACACTCGCCGGGTCGTCGGCTGTCTCTCTGTCTCATGGAGCAGAGCGCACCAAAGATGCCTTCCCCTCCTCTCTGTTTACATCTACACAGGAGGAGGGAGGTCCGAGAAACACACACCGTTGTGCATATCCTGCGCTATTCTGAGGTTTGTACTTTGCATTGTAATGTAGATGGACAGAAGAGGGGGATAGTGGCCAGGAAGGGGGGGCAAGTAAAAAAAAAACCATAGGAGGGACATGTGCTGGGGGGGGGACACTAGGGGGATCTATACTGATGGAGGGGGGTCTGCACTGAGGGGGGGGTCTATACTGATAGAGGGGGGTCTGTACTGAGGAAGGGGGATCTGTATTGAGGAGGGAGGTCTATACTGATGAAGGGGGGATCTGTGCTGAGGGAGAGGGGTCTATACTGCGGGATGGGGGTCTGTACTTAGTGAGGGGGATCTGTACTGCGGGACGGGGGTCTATACTTAGTGAGAAAGGTCTGTACTGAGGGAGGGGGAGATCTATACTGTGGGAGGGGGGTCTGTACTTTGTGAGGGGGATCTGTACTGCGGGAGGGGGGTCTATACTGCGGGATGGGGGTCTGTACTTTGTGAGGGGGATCTGTACTGCGGGACGGGGGTCTATACTTAGTGAGAAAGGTCTGTACTGAGGGAGGGGGAGATCTATACTGTGGGAGGGGGGTCTGTACTTTGTGTGAGGGGGGGCTATACTGAGAGAGGGGGGTCTGTACTTAATGGAGGGGGGTCTGTACTGAGGAGGGGGTCTGTAGTTAGTGGGGGGGTCTATACTGAGAGAAGGGGTCTGTACTTAATGGAGGGGGGTCAGTAATGAGGGAGGGGGGAATCTATACTGTGGGAGGGGGTCTATACTTAGTGGAGGGCAGTCTGTACTGAGGAGGGGATCTGTAGTTAGTGGGGGGGTCTATACTCAGAGAAGGGGGTCTGTCCTTAATGGAGTGGGGTCGGTAATGAGGGAGGGGGGAATCTATACTGTGGGAGCGGGCCTATACTTAGTGGAGGGGGGTCTGTACTGAGGGAGAGGGGGTCCGTACTGAGGAGGGACTATAGTTGGTGGAGGGGGGTGACACCATGTTTTTCCACACCGGATGACCAATCCTAGTGACGCTACTGAATGCCGTTTCCCAAAATCTTCCGGAGGTCAAGTGGTTAATGCACAAAAAAAAATCACATTCGACGTTCAAGAGAGATTTATAGGGAGTTGGATACAGTTATTTGATATTTATAAACTAATTTGAATTGCTCTTTTGAAACGGATTTTATTTAGTCATGTGCCTGGCACTGCACCAATCAGGACTGGCATACATCAGCAGAGTAATAGAAGCCCCTCCCAGAGATTTCTTCCTGCAGATGCCAAAGTCCAGGGAAAGATCATGTGACCACACAACAGTGGTGCAGGAATAAATTACTAAAAAGGATAAAAAAAACTACGGTGGCATAAAATATATGATTTATGGGAATTAATTATGGCAATTACCACCTCTCTGTTTAGTATCACTTTAACTACATTATTCTGAAATGTTGCATTGGCTTTGCTTACTGACTACTAGACTCTGGTACACAGAGTATGATTTTAGGGGGAAAAAAAAATCATTTTATGACTTTTTATAAATTTGCTGTAAAGCAGCTTGTAAAATTTAACAGCGTTCACGCTTACACTCATAAATGCTGAATGTCATGTTCGTAATTCGGCATGTTACATAATCAGCAGATGGAATTGCATTCTCAAACAATAACGATCTCTATTTACAATACCAGAAGTGGACTGGTTTTAGCTGGAAATTTAATATACCAGTAATCAAATAAATGGCAAAATAATAATAAAAACGTTTGAGCCTAGGTTCACACTGGCTGCAGGAATGAAATTGTGCATGTTCAGCTGAACTCGCACAATTTCATTCCCGCATGTCAGTCCCGACTTCGGGGGCGATTTCAGAGACATCTGTGCGGGTTTCTGCACAGAAATCGCCAAAAGTAGTACAGAAACTACTTTTCGGACGCTGCCATTGTCTGCAATTGCCGCAGACATGTCAAATCGCATCAATGTGAACCAGGGCTAAATCACATTTGTGTTTTGATGGCCTGCTCGTTAACAGTGGTTTGTTTACAGCCCAGGAGCCTTGTAGGAGAGAAATACTACACACCTGGCATGTAATCGTTATGTAAGTTTATTGGTTATTTTATGCTGCTTGGAGTTTTTCTACTTAACTGTTTGAAGTCCCGAGCAACTACTTGTTTTGCATGCATAGTAACATCTGCATTTTTGCTAGACAATTAATTACCTAAAACTCTCAAACAATTGTATATTTTCTGAAAGCAGAGGTCCTGCAGAATACATTGGTAGTAGTTGCAATTTTTTATGTTGCAACTGTTTATCAAACGCATATTTTCAAGAAAAAAAAACTAAAATGACTTGTAGTGCACACAAACACAATACGATACTCACTTTTCTGGTAAAATATAAAAAAGATTTGTGTGGTTTGTGTTGAGTAAATGGATACAGAAACATATCAGGCATGTCTGTTATCTGGGGTATAAGGGGTGACATTTTTTTTTTTTATTATTATGTTTATCTGACTTATTATATATTTTTTTTAACACTTTATTTTTTATTTAAATGTATTGCTATCACAAGGGGTCTACCAAGACCCCTTCATGATAGCATTGGCAGGTTTTATTTATAGAGACATTACGGGGTTAATTTGCTAAAGGCAAATAAACTGTGCACTTTGCAAGAGCAGTTGCTCCAGAGCTTAGTAAAATCAGCAGAAGCTTTGCTGACTTCCATCATCCAATCATGTGCAAGCAAAAATGGTGTTTTTTTCTATTTTCCTTGCGCTGGATTGCGTATTCTTTGCAAAGTGAAGCTTTACCTCATTTACTAAACTCTGGAGCAATTGCACTTGCAAAGTGCACAGTCTATTCACGTTTAGTAAATCAACCCTTTTGGGTCCATTAGACCCCTAATGTCACCTCTACCCTCCATTGCAGTTAATCAAGCATAGATCTAAAGGCTACACATACCACAGCCTAGAAATTAACCAATCAGGAAGTTTTAAGGTCAAGGTATGAAGAAGCTTCTATTCCATCTGGAGCCAGTTATACCACCGAAATTCCCCGGTAAGCGTCTGTCTAAAAATCTGTAATAATGTCATGATCCTATCTTCTAACCATCTTTATTTATGCCAGGGAAGTATGGGACCCTGACATCTACAGAAAGATACAGAAAGAGAGATACACACAGGTATAACATATATGGATACATACATTCACACATATATTTTGTAAATACTGCATAAAATTGTATATTCTGCGTGTTCTGTCCCACTTATTTGCATTTTTTCTGCGTTATATTGTATAATCCTTTCATGACTAAGCCTATTTTTGAAATTTGGTGTTTACAAGTTAAAATCCATATTTTTTGCTAGAAAATTACTTAGAACCCCCAAACATTATATATATTTTTTAGGAGAGAATCTAGAGAATAAAATGGCGATTGTTGCAATATTTTTTATCACACGGTATTTGTCCAGGGGTGTTTTAAATGCAAGTTTTTGGGAAAAGGGACACTTTTATGAATTTTAAAAAATCCAAACAGAAAAGTTACCCCAATTTTTTTGTATAATGTAAAAGATGATGTTATGCTGAGTAAATAGATACCAAACATGTCATGCTTTATAATTGCACGCACTCGTGGAATGGCGACAAACTACGGTACCTAAGAATTTCCATAGGCGACGCTTTAAATTTTTTTATGGTTACCAGGTTACAGTTACAGAGGAGGTCTAGTGCTAGAATTATTGCTCTCGCTCTGTCGATCGTGGCGATACCTCACATGTGTGATTTGAACACCGTTTACATATGCGGGCGCGACTTCGGTATGCGCTTTCTTTGCTGCGCGAGCTCGCGGGGACGGGGGCGCTTTAAAAAAAAAAAATTTTTTCTTATTTATTTTATTTACATATTTATAAATTGTGTTTAAAAAAAAAAAAAAAATGTGATCACTTTTATTGCTGTCACAAGGAATGTAAACATCCCTTGTGACAGTAATAGGTGGTGACAGGTACTCTTTATGTGGAGGGATCGGGGGTCTAAAAGACCCCCGATCCCTCCTTTGCACTTCACAGTATTCAGATCGCTGAAAACGGCGATTCTGAATATTGTGTATTTTTAAAAAATCGGCGCCATTGGCAGCCGAGTAAACAGGAAGTGACGTAATGACGTCGCTTCCACGTTTACAATTAGAAGGCTGGAACGAAGCCACCCACAGCTTCGTTCCAGCCCGCCCCCAGCCACCGGAGGCAGCCGATTTGTCAGCGGGCCTCCCGATCGAACGGGAGGCCTGGTAAGAGCGGCGGGAGGCAGCGGGAAGGGGGGACGTCCCCTCCCGCTCCTCCGGTATAACAGCCGCATCGGTTGTTATATTCGGATAGACAATCGCCAGCTCTAAACAATGGTACCGGGATGATGCCTGGCGCTGCAGGCATCACCCCGGTATAACCCCTGAAAGCCGAGTAGGCACATCTGCGTACGCTTGGCGGGAAGGGGATAAGGTTTCCTTTGATGAATGCTGACATCTAGTGGCAGTTTTGGGCCATTACATTTTGTTTACTATGTAATTTGAGTTTCTCCCTCTGTGCCCCCCCCCCCTCCCCTCCTGTTTAGTGCCAGTTAGTTCAGTCCTAGCCAGACTTTCCCTATCTCTTCCATTTCCCCTCATTCAAATTTAGTACTTTGCAGACAGGGCTTAGGAAAGTCCTTATCTGCTTATACTTCATATCACTGGAAAAACATCCCCTGTACTGCAGTTGTCTGAAATGCAATTGTGTTGGAATCAACTCGTGTGTCTTATTGAAGAGTTAGGCTGGGTTCACATATGCGCACGCAGCCGCTCACAGCAGGAGTCCGGTGCGTCTCCATTCACCGTTTCAGGTCCGATTTCAGCCCGAATTTTTGGCTGAATTCGAACCTGAAAACGGACCAAAAGACGCACAGGACCCCTGTGCAGATCACAACGGAGCCGCTCTGGAGATATGTGAATCGGCTTCATAGATTGCCGGTCACAATCTCCTGCTGTGCGAATTGGATGCGGAGAAACCCACATCCATTTTGCAGTAGTGTGAACCCAGCCTTAAAAGGAGAAGTATGGCCAAAGCTTTTTTGGCCATACCTCTCTGCTATGGATCACAGGAGTGCAGTTTGTTCTGCACTCCTGTGACCCATTTTCAGCTGACAGCTAGTTAGGATCCACCCAGATGCCTTTCATTGATCCGCTGAGAGCCTGAGTCAACCCCTCCCGCCCCCTCCACAGCCCAGTGTTCCAGTGAGCAGAAGAGCAGAGAGCCACTGACTGACAGTCACGGCTCTCTGCTCAGAGCGGAGGGGGAGAACTGAGCGAGCAGCAGTGTTTGATCGCTCTGTTCTCACTGCAGAGTCAACAGGGGGACAGATGCAGCATCGGATTGATGCTGCATCCATTTAGGTGAGTATAATTATGTTTTTTTTTTAAATCCCGAACTTCTCTTTAAAGGAGCCTGGTACAGATCAGCAGGTGACCTTACTGTCTCGACGGACTGAGTCTAAAGGAGTATGTCAATGCATAAAGCAGCATTTTAAACTGGATACTGCACATATTATTATTATTATTATTATTATTATATTATTATCTACAAATAAATGCCTATAGATGCTCTCTAAAAGCAACCCATTGCAAACATTGTAATATCCTTGTGTGGCTTTAGGTCTCATATTTGCACAACTGAATAAGAATAAGCAGCAAATGCTTTCCAAGGCCATTTGTAAAATCTTGGATATGTACTGTGTAATCTTTTGCAGACTAAAGAACACTTGGTAGAACATAAATCACACGCTGGCGCAAAGTAAAGCAATAACAGACAGCAAAGATAAACAAGGAAACCTAAAATTTTATGGTAACGAGAAACTAATTGCTCTTTTTCATCTGCCCATTTTTCGATCGACATAAACCCTGTTGCTATCCTATTCCTGGGCTTGCTCCATGGGCATCTCCATTGTAGACGCTGTGCTGTGCATAGGAGAAGCATAAGAACGGCCACTACCGTAGACTACTTCAGATACTCAATTGCTGGTTTCAGCTTACAGTTTGGAGTGAGACGACTAGAAAATAGGCACAGTAAGGGTTGAATCTCAGTGAAAAAATACCTATGTAGCACTTCTGAAACTTTAATGGCCTTGTTGAGGAACATGGTGTGGTCACGGTGTTCCTCAACAAGGCCATCTAAACTGAAGACAAACATAAAAAGTGTGAGTTGTCAGCACATTCATTAACAATGGCAAATGGCTTAAACATACATTCTCTAAAATATTTCCTGAGATTTCTGCTTACTGTATTTATCGGCGTATATAACACACACATTCATTTGAATAGGGAAGTTTCAGGGGGAAAAAAAAAAATTTAAATAAGGGTCAGTGCCCATCTGCAGCCTCACCATTGCCATCAATGCAGCCTGATCAATGCCCATCTGCAGCCTCACAAGGGCCATCGATGCAGCCTCATCAGTCCACATCAATGCAGCCTCATCAGTCCACATCATTGCAGCCTCACAAGTGCCATCAATGCAGCAGCCTCACCACTGTCATCAATGCAGCAGCCTCACCACTGCCATCAATGCAGCAGCCTCACCACTGTCATCAATGCAGCAGCCTCACCACTGTCATCAATGCAGCAGCCTCACCATTGCCATCAATGCAGCAGCCTCGCCATTGCCATCAATGCAGCAGCCTCGCCACTGCCATCAATGCAGCAGCCTCGCCACTGCCATCAATGCAGCAGCCTCGCCACTGCCATCAATGCAGCAGCCTCGCCACTGCCATCAATGCAGCAGCCTCGCCACTGCCATCAATGCAGCAGCCTCGCCACTGCCATCAATGCAGCAGCCTCGCCACTGCCATCAATGCAGCAGCCTCGCCACTGCCATCAATGCAGCAGCTTCACCACTGCCATCAATGCAGCAGCCTCACCACTGCCATCAATGCAGCAGCCTCACCACTGCCATCAATGCAGCAGATTCACCACTGCCATCAATGCAACAGCCTCACCATTGCCATCAATTCAACAGCCTCACCATTTCCATCAATGCAGCAGCCTCACCATTGCCTTCAATGCAGCAGCCTCACCATTGCCTTCAATGCAGCCTGATCGATGCCCATCTGCAGCCTAGAGGGGACAGGGAGGGGGCGGGACGAGTGCCGACAGATTACATACAGTGAGAATCTCCTATGATAGACAGAACAATGGTCCAATGGCGGGCCAGGAGGCAGGACTTCCTATTACAGAGACCGCCAAGTAAACAGGAGATTCTCACTGTATGTAATCTGATGGCGCTCGTCCAACCCCCCTCCCTGTCCCCTCCGAGGCAGCTAAAACTGAAGTATTGGCGTATAACGTGCACACGCTATTTGTACCCAATTTTCAGGGTGAAAAAGTGCGCGTTGTACGCCAATAAATACAGTATATCACAATACTGTATATTTTGTATATACAAACAAAAAAAATCTTAGCAATATATAAAAAAAAAAAAAGCAATATAAAAAAAAAAGTTTTTTAAAAAATGTGCTAATTTGTTTTTGTGGGATATGACACAAAGTAGTAAATTGTCCCTCCAATGTACATTTTTTTGTTGGCTGCAAAATTCCAGGTTTCTTTTACCTCCAATCTGTCTTCATATTAAATTCCCAAAATTTTCAGCTAAAACTTTGAAAAATGTGTATAAATTGCTGAAATGTGAGAACTGAGGAGGCGCAGGCCTTAGAAAAATGTGTAGCGTCTCCTCCCTGTAGGTTCGGTAATGTCACCTCACATGCACAGGTGTTGTGTGGGGTACAACAAGGTCAGATAGAGCTCACGTATATGTACAGAGTTTAGACTCTTGAATGAATAATTGCAGCCTCAGAGAATGGGAGTCTCAGTTTTCGGGGAGTAGAATCCATAATCCACAGGAGACTGGAAAAAGCATGCAATGACTACATAGAAAAAAAGAACACATTTTATAGGAGTATAGGAGGCAGTGACTGTTAAAACAGATTGCAGACAGGTCTGAGTGGCTGGAGTGTCTCAAGTGACATTGCTGGCAGGACAGTTGAATTTTTGCTCAAAAAATCCAGGAAGCATTGCTGCCAATTTGTAAAACATTTGCAGTTAAGATGAGAAAAGATGTAGTCACTGCATGCAAGTATTTACCTAATGACTTTTTATGGTTTACATATAAAAATTATGCAAAAATAGAACAAATAGATCCGGATGGCCGCACTCCAATGAAAACGATTTCTTTATTGTTATAATAAATCCATACAGCAAGGATAAAACCACTAACGCGTTTCACTGCATTATAGCAGGTGCTTATTCATAGCTCAGATCTGATTTCAGTTCTGTTTTTCAAAGGTTCATGCTCACAGTGCATAAATATCAGTAAGCTCCTGCTGCGCTCAGATCTGTAAAATCTAAATAGAAAAATCTGTTCAAGGTCAGCATACACATATAAACATGTGTACACATGTAAAACACATGTAAACGTAATAAAAGTATTCTATGCATCTAAATGCTGTTCAGATGTTTACACATCTATACACTTGCATACACAAGAACTTTAAAGACCATTCCATGGCAGTATGCATGTACTGATCCTTCAAAAAAGCAATAGCTGGCCAATCCTTATGCCCCTAGAAAAGGAGATTGAAAAGAGAACAGCAGTGACAGTGGGGTTCACTAACTAAAGGCAAATAGGCTGTGCACTTTTCAAAGGCATTTGCCCCAGTGAATGGGATGAAGCCCTGCTGATTTCCATCATCCAATCATGTGCAACCAAAAATATATATATTATTTTCCTTTCACACGAGCGAGTATTCTTTGCAAAGTGAAAATTTATCATTACGCTCTGGGGAAATTTCACTTGCAAAGTGCAACTTCTACTGCAAAGTGCAGCCTATATGCCTTTAGTAAATCAACCCTGCTGTTTCAGAGGACATTCCCCCATCTGTTTATACTCACCTTACCTGCACTCTCTTGCAGCTCCTTTGCCTTCCTGCTGCTGCTGAAATGGACTATGTCAGCGATTTAGGGGAGCAGTGATGTCACTCCCTCATGCGACTTGAGCTTAGCAATTCACTTCCTATCTCAGGGGAGCATGTCAGATGTTCCTCCATACATAAAAAAAAGCAGGTATTCTTGTTGGCTGCAGAAAAGCAAGGAGCTGTGAGGGAGCCCACATAAAGTGAAGAATGCCCTTTGCAGAGACATGGTCACTTTGCTCTGTATGGGCAAGGGGACTGTAACTTTTTAAAGGCCAGCTCTATCCAAGATAAATATTTTGGGCAGAGAGAGTGCAGGTGAGGATGTTTGAATCAGAGAAAGAACCCCTGTGATGGTGATGTCAACGTCTAATGCCGCGTACACACGGGCGGACTTTTCGACCGGACTTCCAACGGACTTTTGAACGAACGGACTTGCCTTCACACGATCATTTCAAAGTCCGACGGATTCGTACGTGATGACGTACGACTGGACTAAAATAAGGAAGTTGATAGCCAGTAGCCAATAGCTGCCCTAGCTTCGGTTTTCGTCCGTCGGACTAGCATACAGACAAGCAGATTGTTTGACCGGACTCGAGTCAATCGGAAAGATTTGAAACATGTTCCAAATCTAAAGTCCGTCAGATTTTCCATTGAAAAAGTCCACTGCAGGTCCGATGGAGCCCACACACGGTCGGATTGTCTGCCGGATTCGGTCCGTTGAACCAGTCCGGTCGAAAAGTCAGTTTGTGTGTACGCGGCATTAGGTGTTTTCCACTCAGGCTTCACGAGGTGCGTAAATGGTTTAAACCTATAGCAAGGACATTATTCAACTTTGGTCAAAGCTGCACAGTTTGTTTTTAGCTACAGATGTCTCTTATCTGCATAGGCAATTTTTTGGTAAAGGTGAACTATGTCTTTAATATGCCAAAGCTGTTTTACGGTATTGTTCTAGCCCTGAAGAGCACTATAGATATAACACTTGCTGCATTTTTTGGCAACCTTACTGAGATTAATGCTGTAACATTTTCTATCTAATAATGCTGCTTATACATAGCCCAGAGCAACACAATTATACAAGTCATGCTGTCAACCTGCCAAAAACCACCATCTGGGTAGACACAGGGAAACCGTCTCCACTATGCTGCTACTTTACAGCTGCTTGTAACTCCACATTAGCCGCCTTTACTACACATTAGTGCAGCTTTACCAAAGGAAATAATGTCTATATTCACAAGGTTAAAATAATTGATAATAGAAATAATTATCTTGGCAAACCTAATATAAACTGGATCTCTAGTTGACCTATCAAGTAACCCTTGCAGACTAATAAAATATGTATTACTAAAACGCTATAAACAGTAACAATATATTTCTGTTGCACACTTATGTCGCGTACACACGACCGGTTTTGCCGTCAGGATTTAACTCCGAAGCTTCCTCCGACGGAACTCCGACGGAATTCCATTCAAGCGGTCTTGCCTACACACGGTCAACCCAAAGTCCGACCAAAGTCCGACCGTCCAGAACGCGGTGACGTACAACACTTACGACGGGACTAGAAAAAGGAAGTTCAATAGCTTCCGTCTTGTATTTGCTTCACAGCATGTGTCGTTTTTGGTCCGTCAGACCAGCATACAGACGATTGGTTTTCCCAATAGGAATTGGTTCTCTCGGAAATATATAGAACATGTTTCATTTTCTTGGTCCGTCAGAATTTTCGAAAAAATAAGTCCAATGAGGCCTACACATGATCGGAATAGATGATAAAAAGCTTACGCCTGACTTTTTCTGTCGGACATTCTGCTTGTTTGTACAGGGCATTAGGATCAGCAACCTCATGAGCAATGCACACCAGAATGCTTGAAGGTGATTGTCATGAAAAATAGGTACTTGACTATAGCTCGCCCATGGCCAAGAGAGGACCGTGCTGGTGGGAAAGGGTGGCATTTGCCCCCTGGACCAGTATTAAGAGATGTTGCGCTGATGGCCTCGAGTGAAGACACTTCACCATTTATACATCAACCATAGAAGTATTCACAGTCACTGACACATGGTGGACATTATATAGCCACCTGGTTCAGTCCTGTGATCTAGCACCAAATCCCTTTGTGGCTCTGAGATGTCCTGTGACCAAATATCAAGAGCAAAAGAAAGTTGATGCTGGAAAATCTAATTAGGTGTGCCACAATAAACCATGTCCTTTAGGAAAATATTAACCTTCCCCCATGCCCACCAATTATGGAAGCACCGTGGCACACTTTGTATGGTACATTTTCTTTTTCTCACATAAATCTGTCCCTACCAGGAAAACGCTAGTTATTGGGGTTAATTTACTAAAGGCAAATATACTGTGAACTGCAAGTGCAGTTGCTTTAGTATAGTAAAAGAGAGTAAGCTCTGCTGATTTCTATCATCCAATCATGTACATGCAAAAATGTTTTTTTTTTTTTTTTTTACCTTGCATGTAATTGGGTATTCTTTGCAAAGTTAAGCTTTAGCTTATTTACTAAGCTCTGGAGAAACAGCACTTGCAGTGCACAGTATATTTGCCTTTAGTAAATCAACCTCATTGTGTTTGACACTCGTGCCAAAGGTTCCCAAAACTCCCGTGGACCCCCCTCCAAAAAAGTCCTCCCTAGAAAGCAGCTTTAGGATCTTATACCCGGTTGCTTATTAGTCATGTAACAAAACGTAACAAAACATGGGGGACATTAATAATTTTTAATAAAGGACAGGTCAAAAACTGCAACATGTTTTTTGTTACAATACACAGTTTTCTTTTTGGGGTGAATGGGTAGGGGTACTAATAACCCCATACTCATTCACATGGGGGACACTTTGGGGTGGGGGGCTCAGCACCCCCCCACGTTGAGAGAATGTGGCCTGGTATGGTTCAGGAGGGGGGTGCTCCCCCCCCCTTTCCTGCCCTGCCAGGCTGCATGCTTGGATAAGAGTCTGGTATATATTCTGGGGGGACTCCACGCTGTTTTTTTTTTTTTTTACATTTCGGAGTGGGGTTCGTATCAATAGCAGTCGTACCGATGTTGGACCGAAGTTGCAGGGCAAAGTCTGATCGACAGTTGCACGATTTTCATGTCGCACCAGTGTGAATCGGGCCTTAAACTGCGTAGAGGGTTCTTTACTTTCAGGGCTGTGAGGATTTGGAACTCCCTTCCACAAGTAGTGGTATCAGCAGGGAGCATTGCTATATTAAAAAAGTTTAGATGGACATCTTAAAGATCGTAACATACAAGGATATGGGATTTAATATGGACATAAACTCAAACACACACACACCACAGGTTGAACTGGATGGACTTGTGTCTTTATTCAACCTAAACAACTATGTAACTGATTTCAAAGCATGTGACGTGTTCCCCTTAAAATGCTCAGCAGAAAATCGAAATCTGTGAGCTTTACAAGAAATAATATCTGTTCAATGTCCCAAGTGTGCATTCCTCCCTAATACAGCCATTTAGAAAGAAAATGCTACCGTCCACTGTAAGTCCGCGTATAAACCCTTTTTATGAGCTGTCTTGTTTATTTGAACAGAGCAGCTCCTTGTAATGGGCCCTGGCTCTGATTACCGAAAATTGTCTTGTACTTAATTCTGGAGATGCCATTACAGACTATGGCCATGTGATCACTGTCGCAGCTGTTCCGCATATATTATATTGAGAGGATGGTTAACGACATCTCATGTTTCACGTTTACTAGAGATTAGCAGTAAGGATGAGGTCTACAGCTCTTTTTTTTTTTTTTTTTTTTTTCAGAAGGATCATCAACTGTCATGAACAATTAATGGCTGTTGCATTTCAGTGAGTGAAAGCACAGAGGATGGGCTTTCTTATAAAAGGCTAAGATGACATTAGGCTGTGCAATAAAGATGTCTAAGTGAACAAGCAGCTACTGAAATGGGTCATGTGTGCCATTGATATTTGCCATTTGGAATGGGTTATGTGAACTCTAATCAACAGCCACTTAGTTCGTATTTAGATGAGCCCTTAACATCCCTTTGCAATTTCAGAGAAACAGGAACCCTCTCTGTATATAAACATTTACTGCATTGGGGGATTGCCTGCCTCTCGTAATCTCTGAAATACATCCTTCAAAAATGTCGAACACATGTGTGGGTGTTTCTACTGCTCTCTATGTCACTGCTGTCAGGTTTGATCCAAACAAAAATATATAAAAACTGGTATCCCTTGCCACCTATCCAATATGAATGGGCTGTGCTTCTATGCTCAACAAATAAATGGTGATCTGCATATAAATATGTAAGATAAGCAGCTCCAGTAGGAGAAGAACATGTAATACAGAGTCTGAGGACACCAGATCTTATGACCATGAGAATGAGGACATCCCTTCAGACGTTTCCTGTGAGAGATATGCCTAATGCTACAGCATACAAAGTTATTTTAGACAATTGTGTGCTTTGACCATATGGTAACAGTTTGGAGAAGGCCCTTTTCTGTTGCAGCATGATTGTGCCCCTGTGCACAAAGCCAGGTTCATAAATATATTGGTGAGTTTGGTGTGGAGCAGTGGTCTCCAAACTGCAGCCCTTTGCTTGCCTTCATCTGGTCCTTGGGGCAATATTTCATCCTGGGGCACCGTTCCTCCCAATGAGACCAACAATGAGACACTGTTCCTGCCAGTGACACCAACGATGGGGCATGATTCTTCTAACTCAATGCCACAAATGATGGGGCAAAATTCCTCTCACTGACACCAAAGACAGGGCACTCTTTACTCTTGGGACATTTTCTACTTCCAGTGGCCACAGTCCAGCCCTCCTCAATATGAAGGACAGTAAACTGACCCTTTGTTTAGAAAGTCTGGAGACCCCTGGTGTGGAGAAACTCAACTGAACTCTGGCCTCGACCCCACAGAACACCTTTAAAATAAAATGGAACGTCTTCTTGTCCAACATCATTACCTGATCTCACAACAAACTCCAATATCTGGTGAAAAGCCTTTAGCACAAACTGCCCATGGTTTGAATGTCCCAAAGTTCTGGCCATATAACCTATACATCTCCCTTCTTTTCATCCTTGAGGACTGTAGTGAATAATATCAAGTTTGGAACAGATGGGTTTGTCATATTTAGGGTTCTGGTAGATCTCATTTGTAGTACATTATGTTTATTGTCAACAGTTCTGCAAACTGTTGCAACAAGGTTGGAAGTGCACAATCTGGTTCAGCTGTGCATGGCAGCCAATCAGCTTCTAACTTGAGCTTGTTTATTTAGGCTTTGACAATAAAACCTGGAAGCGGATTGGTTTCTATGCAGAGTTGCACCAGATTTTGCAGTTTTAGTAAATAACCCCTATAGTGTACCCTTATTTGTACTGTTGGTACTTAATAATTAAATAATATTATTCCTGTATAACACCTTGGGCAGACACATATCTCCAAAAGTACATTTCTTTTATACTATATCCACAGGAAAGTGTCTGTTGCGCAAGATGCTCCAAAAGTTCTTTAAATACTTTGCAATATGGCTTCACCTGTTTACTGACTGCAATGTGTCTGGGGACATTGAATGAGCAATAATTATGCCAAGCCAATATCCCAGTGACAGTACAACCAAATCAGACTAGGTAAGGTTAGTCTGCATAAAGGGCACCTGATTAGGTTTCAGGTGAATTTTTGTGCAATTCTTTATCTTTTGGCTTTCAATATTTGCCCTATATCGACCGTTAATCCAGACATGCATATTTTTGCCAGTCTGGCGTGCAAATGTTTGCTGTGATTTTTGTTAGTCTCGGTAAGATGCCAGCAATTATACAAAGTTTATTTCAAGGTAAAATAAATTCCCTTTATCTAGAAAAAAAAAGATAAAAAAACTTAACCACTTCCGGACCGCCGCACGCTGATATACGTCCTAACTTTGAAGAGGAATATCGTTGTTATGTTAGCAGCTAGCTGAGGTATCCTTTTCTTTGGCCTGATTTACGATAATAGTGGTCTCTGCATCGGATTCGCTGCGAGATCACTTTTATCGGCGGCGGGAGAGGGCCCCCCCGCCGCGCTCCGGTGCCCTCCGCTGCTTACGGGAGCCGTCGGCATCGACGGAGGCGATCGGATCTTCTTCCTTGATGGGTATGGAGTCGAGTGAGGGGAAGATGGCCCCCACCCCTCTACATACCATTGCAGGGCGGAAGCGAAGTCAAAACGTCACTTTCGCCCATAGCTCTTAAAGGGCCTTTTTTTTTTTTAAATGGCAATTTGTTTTGTTTTTTTTATTGCATTTTAGTTTAAATATCAGATCTGAGGTCTTTTAACCTCAGATCTCATATTTAAGAGGTCCTGTCATGCTTTTTTTCTATTACAAGGGATGTTTACATTGCTTTTAAAAGGAATAAAAGTGACCCTTTTTTTTTTTAAAGGAACAGTTTAAAAATAAAAAATAAAAGGTAAAATAAATAAAAAAAAAAACAAAATTTTTAAACACACCCTGTCCCACCAAGCTCGCGTGCAGAAGCGAATGCATATGTGAGTAGCGCCTGCATATGAAAACGGTGTTCAAACCACACATGTGAGGTATCGCCGCAATCGGTAGAGCAGGAGCAATAATTTTAGCCCTAGACCTCCTCTGTAACTCAAAACATGCAACCTGTAGAATTTTTTAAACGTCGCCTATGGAAATTTTTAAGGGTAAAAATTTGTCGCCAGTGTAACATTATCTTTCACAATATAAAAAAAAATTGGGCTAACTTTACTGTTGTCTTATTTTTTAATTCCAAAAAAACGTGCGCTTGTAAGACCGCTGCACAAATACGTTGTGACGTATTGCAATGACCGTCATTTTATTCTCTAGGGTGTTAGAAAAAAAATGTATAATGTTTGGGGGTTCTAAGTAATTTTCTAGCAAAAATAAACAGTTTTTAACTTGTAAACAACAAATCTCAAAAAGAGGCTCAGTCCTTAAGTGGTTAAAAGCCATCCACAAAAATAAGGGGCATAGACAAACACTCTGGTTTGGGTTATAGCAGGGAAGTGAACAGGAACTTATTAAATGCAATAGATGCATCAGTGGACCTGGGTCACTATCAGGGTTATAGAGTATTCCAGCTATTTTTTTAATGTTTGATCAGGCATCGTTGCTTCTGCTCATGTACCCTAGGTTTACACCTATACATTTTTTTAGTGTGTTCTGCAGTTTGCAGAAATGTACTACAGTACATTTAATATGGTTTTGCAGCGGGTGCATTTTTGAAAAGGGCCAGGGAGTCTTAGGACTCCCGGCCAATCGGGTCTCAGGACCCACTTTTTGTTCGGCTGGAAGGAGAAGCAATGACCCGACTCTTCCCTCAGCAAGCTGGAGCAAGGGGCAGAGGGGCAGCAGCAGCCGTTTCAAGCAGCCATACCCCGGATCCAGCACCATCTCATCATCGGAAGGTGAGGCCACGGATCGCCACCTTGGGGGAGGGGGGGTTGTTTGACGCCCACCCCCCCCAAAAAAATATTGAGCACCAGCCACCACTGCTGCCTAGAATTTGTCAGGGCCCATGCTGGAAAAGAAGACTACTGGGACTCTGTACTCTGGAGTGATGAAACCAAGATAAATGTTTTTGGAACTGATGGCTTCAAAACTGTATGGTGTTGCAAAGGTGAGGAGTACAAAGAAAAAAGCATAGTGCCTACAGGGAAACATGGTGGTGGCATAATCCTTCTGTGGGGCTGCACGAGTGCTGTTGTTGTTGGGGGACTGCACTTCATTGATGGTATCATGAATTCACATATGTACTGCTCTATAATAAAAGTGAAGATGCTACCATCACTCCGTGCCCTTGGTCGCAATTTTCCAATATGACAATAATCCAAAACACACATCTAAGGCCACTGTTGCATTTCTAAAGAAGAACAGGATGAAAGTGATTTAGTGGACAAGTATGTCTCCTAATCTGAACCCAGTCCAACACCTATGGGGAATTCTGAAGAGACAAGTTGAGCATCACTCTCCATCCAGCATCCAAGCACAAAAAGAGGTCGTTCTTGAAGAATGGAAAAAGATGTTGCAATATGCCGCCAACTTGTTCATTCCATGCCTAGAAGACTTGGTGCTGTCCTAGTAGTTTTTGTTGTGGGGTGTATTCAATTTTCCATCAACTAATTTGAGTAAAACTGAAGATTTTTGTAATATAAATTATATTATTAACCTTACGTTCATGTAATGAGCTAAACAAATGTTCTATAAAACTCAGTTTTACCAAAATCTTGTAAATTGCCCTCGTTCATTGAGATATTGATTAAAATCATACTTTTCAAAAGGGGTGTCTTCATAAATGCTGAGCACTGTGTGTATATATATATATATATATATATATATATATATATATATATACACACACACACACACACACACACACACACATATATATACATATACAGTCAGGTCCATAAATATTGGGACATCGACACAATTCTAATCTTTTTGGCTCTATACACCACTACAATGGATTTGAAATGAAACGAACAAGATGTGCTTTAACTGCAGACTTTCAGCTTTAATTTGAGGGTATTTAAATCCAAATCAGGTGAACGGTGTAGGAATTACAACAGTTTGTATATGTGCCTCCCACTTTTTAAGGGACCAAAAGTAATGGGACAATTGGCTGCTCAGCTGTTCCATAGCCAGGTGTGTGTGTTATTCCCTCATTATCCCATTTACAAGGAGCAGATGAAAGGTCCAGAGTTCATTTCGAGTGTGTTATTTGCATTTGGAATCTGTTGCTGTCAACTCTCAATATGAGATCCAAAGAGCTGTCACTATCAGTGAAGCAAGACATTATTAGGCTGAAAAAACAAAACAAACCCATCAGAGAGATAGCAAAAACATTAGGTGTGGCCAAATCAACTGTTTGGAACATCCTTAAAAAGAAATAACGCACCGGTGAGCTCAGCAACACCAAAAGACCCAGAAGACCATGGAAAACAACTGTGGTGGACGATCGAAGAATTCTTTCCCTGGTGAAGAAAACACCCTTCACAACAGTTGGGCAGATCAAGAACACTCTCTAGTTGGTAGGTGTATGTGTGTCAACAATCAAGAGTAGTCAACAATCAAGAGAAGACTTCACCAGTGTGAATACAGAGGGTTCACCACAAGATGTAAACCAGTGGTGCGCCTCAAAAACAGGAAGGCCAGATTAGAGTTTGCCAAACATCTAAAAAAGCCTTCACGGTTCTGGAACAACATCCTGTGGACAGAGGAGACCAAGATCAACTTGTACCAGAGTGATGGGAAGAGAAGAGTATGGAGAAGGAAAGGAACTGCTCATGATCCAAAGCATACCACCTCATCAGTGAAGCATGGTGGTGGTAGTGTCATGGCGTGGGTATGTATGGCTGCCAATGGAACTGGTTCTCTTGTATTTATTGATGATGTGACTGCTGACAAAAGCAGCAGGATGAATTCTGAAGTGTTTCGGGCAATATTATCTGCTCATATTCAGCAAAATGCTTCAGAACTCATTGGATGGCGCTTCACAGTGCAGATGGACAATGACCCAAAGCATACTGCGAAAGCAACCAAAGACTTTTTCAAGGTAAAGAAGTGGAATGTTATGCAATGGCCAAGTCAATCACCTGACCTGAATCTGATTGAGCATGCATTTAACTTGCTGAAGACAAAAAAGGGAAAATGCCCCAAGAACAAGCAGGAACTGAACACAGTTGCAGTAGAGGCCTGGCAGAGCATCACCAGGGATGAAACCCAGCGTCTGGTGATGTCTATGCGTTCCAGACTTCAGGCTGTAATTGACTGCAAAGGATTTGCAACCAAGTATTAAAAAGTGAACGTTTGATGGATGACTGTTAATCTGTCCTATTACTTTTGGTCCCTTAAAAAGTGGGAGGCACATATACAAACTGTTGTAATTCCTACACCGTTCACCTGATTTGGATATAAATAATCTCAAATTAAAGCTGAAAGTCTGCAGTTATATATATGTGTGTGTATATATATATACACACACACACACACACATATACACATTTTTTTTTTTTTTTTACATATTAACATTTTGATACACTACAAAAGATTCCTATACCACATCATAGAAAGCTTGCTTTGTATTTCCACTCCCGTGATTAAAATGTCCTACTGAACCCTTTTGATAAGGAATTAGGACCTGCCGTGATAACTCCAGTCTGTCAGTGATTCCAGTTCTGTACACGATTGGCTTTTTTCAGCAAAGCTGACAGTTCAAATAGCTTAATATATGAAAAGGACACTAGAGTACCATCTGCTGGCCAGATAGAGGACTGCATATTTTTACTATACTATATTTATTTAGCTGACAAAAAAAATGAATTATTCATATGTCTTAATGAAGGAATACATAAATAAAATCATTCCTAAGGAGATAACTAAACCCATTTACTTTCTTAAAAGAAGCTCTAAAGCACTCAAAACATTCAAGCGTCTAAAAGCTACTTTTCTTAGACATGCAAAGGAATGTTTTGCTCTGAATAACACTGTGTACCCTATATACCCATGAATCTTGCTAAAAGCACTTTTACATTAATTGCCTTTTAATTGACTTTTTTAAAACAAAAGTCTAGTGGCCTTTAAATAGATTCTCAGTGCTAATGTAAAACTAAAGAAATGTTCCATAAAAACTTAATAGGTTTATGTATGTGTAAGAACTGCAAGTGATCACAGATAGAATATTATTAATTCCAAGTAGTATATTGGTTATGCGTAAACAGTGTAAATATACAAAACTTGCTAAATATCCTTTTACACTTTATAGCTTTAAGTATAAGCAGTAATGAGTCAGGATGGTGGGTGTATATCAATCAAGTGCTATAAATGAAAGAGCTGAGCCTCCCTGCCTCGCACATTTAATGCATCCGTTTTATTGGACACTAAAGGCCCGTACACACGATCCGAAAATCGGAAGTAAAATTTCGTCTGACGAACGATCTGACGATTTTCGGATCGTTAGTATGGTGCTTTTGACAGCCGATTCCGATTTTTCGTACGACAAAAGCTGGATGTGCAGACTATAAAATGTTTGTTGGATGTGTTGGATGTGAATAAATTTTCCTTTAACCTCCCTGGCGGTATGATTATTTCAGATTTTAGGTGCTGAAAGCGGTACCATTATTTTTGCATGGAAATGTGGCGTTTTATATTGTAGGCCTGTAATTCTTAGGGATAACTCACTGAAATCTGTCCAAACAAGAGTCTAGTAGACATCCTGGGTATGATAAAGTTTGAAACACAAAATCATAAATTATAATATAATAAATAACTATAAATAATACCAAATAATAATATAATAGTAATAATACTTTTTATTCAATACATTTTAGTAAATAATATAAATCAAAAACACTGACATTTTTTTTGGCCAAACAAGAGTGCAATATTAGTAGTCATATTGCGTTAGTAAACGTCTCGGGTATGGTAAATTTTAAAACAGGGTACAGCACAAAGTCCGACGTCACAGTCAGGACAGTAGAACCGGGTTTCTTTTCTGCCTTTCCTTCCTGTGTCGTCACGTTTAGAGCAGCAAACCACACACATCCTTGTGGGTGCTGCCTTCTTTTCCGTTGGTGGAATGTGGTCCATAAAGTGTCGACCTGTCAGATTTTCCGGGTTCACAACGCCAGCAGCACGACGTCCAGATCTATTTACAGTGGTGGGTGTTTGGTGCTTCAGAAATATGAGTTCTGCAACTTTCCAAACGAAGTCTGCATGAATCACAGGCCTGTCACTCTTTTTTTTTAGAAGAATGAAAGCGTTCCACAGGCACTGTTCAAGAAGATGCCTGAAGATTTTTTTGTAATATTTTTTTTGTTACTTTCTCATAGCAGGGTAAAAAGTCATGGCCTGGTCAGCTCTGCCAACACCTCCCATGGTGTTGTTGTAGTCCATTACGAGTTGAGGTTTCATTACGTCTTTTCCACCTTTTGTATATACCATGAGAGTAGAGGTGTTGTGAATGGTACTCATTAGGCACACATCTTTTTTATCTCGCCATCTTAGTGCCATCATTTTGCCTTTTTGCCAGGCAACTATTTCTCCTGCCTTGAGCTTTTTATTGGAAAAGGTTGGCGGCATGTCACGCCGGTTAGCTCTAACAGTCCCGTATGCATCTGTCTTGTGTTGTAGAAGGAACTCATAGAGTTCTGGAGAAGTATAAAAATGATCTGTGGTTACACAGTACCCCTGATTCAACAATGGCTCAATCAAAGTGAGAACAGAAGCGGTTGCCATTCCATATTGACTGAATCTGTCGTTGAATTTGGTCCCTTTGCCTGTGTAAAGGACCGAATTCCATATATAACCAGTGCTGGATTCACAGAGCATGAATGATTTTATGCCGAATCGCGCTCTCTTAGACGCGATGTACTGTATCCAGCTAAGTCTTCCTTTGTAGGCCATAAGACTTTCGTCGATACTGACGTCTCTGTCTGGTATATAGGTCTGCTGGAAATTTTTCTGAATAATTTGATATAAGTCCCAAATTTTTTTCAGTTTTGGAGCTGGATGAGAAGTCTCATCAAATTCGTCATTATTTTGAAAATGCAGATATTTCATTATGAGAGAAAATTGGTATTCCGACATGATGGTGCCAAAAAAAGGAGTGGCTAATATTTTGTTGGTTGTCCAGTACCATTTCTGCAGGGGTTTCCCCACCACTCCCTGGAGAATAATTAGGCCCAGAAACTTCCAGATGTCCTCCTTGGTCACTAGTTCCCATTTTCTGCTCCTTGAAAACCTCTGAGGTATAGCAGCTTGTTGCTCCTGGTATCAGTTTGTCTCCGTAACAATTCTTTCTATGACCTCATTAGTCAAAAAGAGTTGGAGGTATCCCAAGGGGCTGTCATCTTCAACCTCCACTTTGATACCAGGCGCTCCGGTAAACGGGAATCTTGGGGGTGCTGTGTGCTCAGTACTGCAATCAATCGAGCACCAAGTCCACACATCGCTGGGCAAAGTCGCAGGATCATCGATGAAATCGCTTTCCGTGCCTGATGACGAACTTCCCCATGATTCGCTATCACTCACTTCTGCAAGCGATTCTGTCTCGCTGTCGCTGTTTTCCAGCAGGTCATATGTCGCTTTTGAGGTTGAAGCGCGCTTTTTGGATGCCATGGTCGCTCTGCAGTTTCCAGACACAAAGTACAGTAAAACTGCAGGCAGGGGCACTGGACAAAGCACTGGGGGGGGGGGGGGCAATCTGAGGTCAATTTTATTATATTTATTATATTTAGTAATGTAATCCAATAGGATTACAATGTATCAGTGTGTTTGTGTTATATACTATTTGAATTTGCCGCCGGTTCCACCCCCTGCGTCGCTACGCTCGCAGGGAACGGAAGCCAGGGCACACAGAGCACACAGTGCATCGGGCGGAAGATCCGGCCGCCGAACACAGTGTGAGAACATCGCGGGATCCCGGAGACAAGGTGAGTCGCGTCTTCCAGGATCCAGCGATGCGATCCCGAGTCTGGCTCGGGGTTACCGCTTTTGGTACTAAAATCTCACCCCGAGCCAGACTCAGGAATACCTCCAGGGGGGTTAATCAGTACGGCTTTTGTCCGAAAAAAAAAAAATCACAAGAGCAAAACTATTCATGCTCAGAAACGAAAGAATACATACAAAATGTTTTAACACATGACTTCACTTCTGACGTTGTATTCTGTCGTTGTATTCTGTTGTACGAAAATTTTCGTATGGTGAGTAACCTCTTCACTTTCGACACGAGACTAGCATACAACAAAAAAACGGATGAACAGTTGTCCACAAATCTGATTGTGTGTACGAGGCTTTAGGTTTAAAGGGATGGTGACTACTACCATAGAAGTGTTAATTTCTTCTTCTGTGTTCAGTATATACATATACTCAATCACAAAGGTGGCAATATTCTTATACCTGCTGCTGCTAAAGAAATGTAAAAGGTAAGGTCAACCCTACTGAAATCAGGATTTTGCATTAAACAGAATGCACAGGCAAAATATAAAATACCCTTAGGTGGTTAAGGGTTAACATTAGTATATCTATAGCCAGTGATGTGTGTATCACTCATCAGTCTCTATTTTTATTCTGTTTACACAGCGTTCCATAACTGTCAATCACTGGGCTCACATCTTTCTAGCTTAGTCACTGGGAGAGGAGTGATTTACACAAGGGGCTGCAGAGAGCTACTGAAGAATTAAAACCCATGCATCCCGTCTAGTTTATCTTGGGTGCTATATGCTATAAGAGTAAAACTAAACTCTCCGGACACTTTATTAGGTACTCCTGTTGAATTGCTTGGTAACACAAATTGCTAACAGCCAATCACAGGGCAGCAAACTTAATGCATTTAGGCATTTAGATGTGGTGCAGACGACTTGCGGAAGGTCACACTGAGCATAAGAATAGGGAAGAAAGGGCATTTAAGTGACTTTGAACATGGCACAGTTGTTGGTGCCAGACAGGAGGGTCTGAGTATTTCAAAAACCGCTGATCTACTGGGATTTTCACACACAAACATCTCTAGGGTTTACAGAAAATGGTCAGAAAAAGAAAATATCCAGTGAGCGGCAGTTGTGTGGAGGAAAATGCCTGGTTGATGTCAGAGGAGAATGGGCAGACTGGTTCCAGATGATAGAAAGGCAACAGTAACTCAAATAACCACTCATTACAACCAAGGCATACAGAATACCATTGCTGAATGTTCAACGCATCAACCTTGAAGCAGATGGGCTACAGCAGCAGAAGACAACAACAGGTGCCACTCCTGTCAGGTAAGAACAAGAAACTGAAGCTACAATTCGCACAGAATCACCAAAATTGGACTACAGAAGATTGGAAAAACGTTGCCTGGTCTGATGAGTCTCGATTTCAGCTGCAACATTCAGATGGTGGGGTCAGAATTTGGCGTAAACATAAAAGCATGGATCCATCCTGCCTTGTATCAATGGTTCAGGCTGGTGGTGGTGTAATGGAATGGGGCATATTTTCTTAGTGCACTTTGGGCCCCTTAGTTCCAATTGAGCATCTTTTAAACACCACAGCCTACCTGAGTATTGTTGCTGACCATGTCCATCCCTTTAGGACTACAGTGTACCCATCTTCTGAAGACTTGCCACGAGAATGGAGGAGGAGATACTACTAATGATACTATGGATATCCCCCCATTTGTTTATGGGAGGCACATAAATTCATCATTAAGGGTACCCTAATTAATATAGAATCTTATCATAAGAAACTCCTTACCTCCCAAATCGACTCTTTGTTAACAGAAATTCGAGAGCTAGAAATAGCACATAGGATATCGACTGGTGCGCCCAACAAGAAAAAAAAAACAATGGGTACATCTAGAACAGGCAACCGTGGGCATACCGTTATGCCCTGTACACACAGCCGGACATTGATCGGACATTCCGACAACAAAATCCATGGATTTTTCCGACGGATGTTGGCTCAAACTTGTCTTGCATACACACGGTCACACAAAGTTGACGGAAAATCCGATCGTTCTAATCGCAGTGACGTAAAACATGTACGGCGGGACTATAAACGGGGCAGTAGCCAATAGCTTTCGTCTCTTAATTTATTCTGAGCATGCGTGGCACTTTGTGCGCCGGATTTGTGTACACGCGATCGGAATTTCGGACAACAGATTTTGTTGTCGGAAAATTTTATAGCAAGCTCTCAAACTTTGTGTGTCGGAAATTCCGATGCAAAATGTGTGATGGAGCCTACACACGGTCGGAATTTCCAACAACAAGGTCCTATCACACATTTTCCGTCGGAAAATGCGACCGTGTGTACAGGGCATTAGTGGAACTTCCTTGGATTCAAGGAGATGTGATGCCGATAGAGGCCAGTAAACATCCTTTGGCTGGAGCCACCCTTAAGGTTGCAAGGTCTGTTTTTAAACATACAGCCCTTTCACCTTCCCCAAGCCCCCTAATTGCAATTTTGGGTAACCCATCCTTTTAATCGGGAATTAATGATCCTAAATTTGATATACTTATTCGTCGTGGCTCCTCCTGTTTGTTGCATTTTGTTCAAGAAAATCGGCCGATGACAAACAATGAAATAGTAAGCAATTTCTCTGACATTTTGGATTTCCTTCGCTGTGCTCAGCTGGGTGCATATTACCGTAATATATCAGAGATGTTTTCTGAGATAAGAGACCTGAATACATTCAAACAGACCTGCCTTGAAGGAAAGTCAATGAGACATTAATTATCTCATTCATACACCTTGTTAACTCTGGCTAATGTCCCACAGGACCTTCCTTTCCTTCAACATTGGGAAAGGGATTTACAAACCAACTTCACTCAAACTCAAAAATATAGAATTTTATTATTCGCGCATAAGTCCTCTGTGGTAAGCAAATATCAGGAAGGGGGATACAAGCTCCTTACAAGATGGTATCAAACATCAGTTTTACATCATAAGTTTCCTCAGATCTCAGATCCTCAGTTCTCAGATGTCTGTTGGTGCCTTCGGGAATCGGCGGGCACCCTATTATTATTATACAGGACTTATATGGGCAAACATTGCAGTTATCATACAATTCAATACACGAGGAATCAGAGGGCCCTGATCGTTAGAGCTTACAATCTAGGAGGAAGGGTCAAGTGATACAAAAGGTAATAGCTGTGGGGGATGATCTGATCTGGAGAAAGTAAAAGTACAGTTGTTAGGTGGGGCCCGGATAGGCTTCTCTGAAGAGAAGGGTTTTCAGGGATTGTCTAAAAGCAAGCAGAGTAGGAGATAAGTCAGACAGATTGGGGTAGGGAGTTCCAGAGGATGGGAGAGGCTCAGGAAAAGTCCTGGAGGCGAGCATCGGAGGAGGTGACGAGGGAACCAGAGAGCAGGAGGTCTTGGGAGGAACGAAGGGAACGCGTAGGTTGGTGCTTTGAGACATGGTTAGTGATATAGCTGGGGGCTCGAGTTGTGGATGACTTTGTAAATTGTTTTTAGAATTTAGAATTTAATTAGTTGGGTGAGTAAAAGCCAGTGGAGGGATTGACAGAGAGGGGTAGCAGACACTGAGCGGTTGGTAAGGTGGATGAACCTGGCAGAAGCACTGATGATGGACTGAAGGGGGGATAGCCTGTGTAAAGGTAATCCTGTGAGGAGGGAGTGGCAGTAGTCGAGGCGGGAGATGACCAGGGAGCGAACTAGGAGTTTTATGGTATCATTGGTTAGGAAGGGGCGTATTTGGAGATGTTGCGGAGGTTGAGACAGCAAGATTTGGAAAGTGTTCGGATGTGGGGCCGAAAGGAAAGGATAGTTCAGAGTCCAGGGTTACACCTAGAACCTTGGCATGTGGGGACAGGCTGATAGTGGTGCTATTGATTTTGACAGAGAGATCAGGGGCAGAGGCACATGGGGGAGGAAAAATCATGAGCTCAGTTTTGGATAGATTGAATTTGAGGAAGTGATGTGACATGCAGGCTGATATGTATGTTAGTAATTTATGTGATACGTGAGGAAGCTGAAGGAGCTGAGGGGTAGAGAGATAGATTTGGGTGTCGTCAGCATAGAGATGGTATTGGAAGCCATAGGAGGCTGTTACCTGACCCAGGGAGGAGATGTAAATATAGGAGAGGTCCAAGAACAGAACCTTGGGGGATCCTGACAGAGAAAGGGAGAGGAGAGGAGGAGGTAGAGTTGTAAGTGACACTAAAGAGGCAGTTGGATAAATAGGATGAGAACCAGCGAAGAGTACAGTCATGAAGACCAAAGGCATAGGGTTTTTTGAGGAGGAGGGGGTGGCCCACTATGTTAAAGGCAGCAGAGAGGTCTAAGAGTAGGAGTACAGATTAGAGTCCATTGGATTTAGCAGTTAGCAGATCGTTTGTGAGTTTTAGGAGAGCATTTTCCATGGAGTGGAAAGAGAGTGGAAATACTGTGCCAACCTCAAATGTGAGCAGCCAACACAACAATCAGACTAATTGTATTAATAAATACAAATAGTGTAGCGCTTGTGTATAAAACATGATTCAACACAGATAATAAACAGAGGGTACTAGACCCCAATGGTCATTTAGAACAATAAAAATATTGAACACTGAAACTGGTGATAATAGTCCAGAAAAAGTTGAAGTGGAAAGTTGCTCAAAGGGTGATTCAAAGTTCCATGTGAAATGTATTCAAAAAGTCACAACAGTGAGCAGGGTGTGTAGTTGAAGTGAAAAGTACCACAACCGAAAACAATGAGGCTTACCAGAATGTTTGAACCCACAAGAACATATGCTCTGAGTCAAACTGGCTTGTGTTGTATGAATAACAAAATGAGACTGGACACTGGAACGCCCGGCTGTCCTCAGGATGGTGGGTGACTGTACAGGTGTGTCTCATGAGGGATAACCGAATTAACGTGGGTGCAGTAGATGGAATGGAGTGGGGAGAAAAGGGCTACATAGCGTGATTCTGTTTGATTATACAATAACATTTAATGAAGTTAGAAAACTTACATTTAGCTGATAAAAACAGCGCTTTTTCTAAAAACAAATGGCGGCAGTGGAGTCATTCCCAGACTAATGCCCCGTACACACGGTCGGACTTTGTTCGGACATTCCGACAACAAAATCCTAGGATTTTTTCTGACGGATGTTGGCTCAAACTTGTCTTGCATACACACGGTCACACAAAGTTGTCGGAAAATCCGATCATTCGGAACGCAGTGACGTAAAACATGTACGTCGGGACTATAAACGGGGCAGTGGCCAATAGCTTTCATCTCTTTATTTATTCTGAGCATGCGTGGCACTTTGTCCGTCGGATTTGTGTACACACGATCGGAATTTCCGACAACGGATTTTGTTGTCGGAAAATTTTATATCCTGCTCTCAAACTTTGTGTGTCGGAAAATCCGATGGAAAATGTGTGATGGAGCCCACATACAGTCGGAATTTCCGACAACAAGGTCCTATCACACATTTTCCGTCGGAAAATCCGACCGTGTGTACAGGGCATAATCGTATTGTGAAATATAAAACGAATGTGTAGCGCTGGTGATGTATAGAATACACAAGAACCTAACCAGAATGGAAATCTGGAGGCAGATTGTGTTGTAGATACAATAATATAGCACTCTCTAACTGAAGTGTATAAAAGTTACAACCAAAAGAGAACAATTGGATCTGTAAATAAGATATGTGAATTCAAACAAGCAAAATAAGCGATGGGAAATCGCATATAGTCACCTAAACTTACATATAATGAAATATTCAAAACTGAAAAAATAAAATTTGCAAGAAAAAAGTAACACGGTTGAGTTTGCAAATCCAAAGACAACTATTTGAGTGGTGTGAAATCGCATATACTCAGATAAACCTATATATGAATAAAGGAATATGATGTAATGTATCACAGGAAAATACAAACACTATATAAAATGCATGTGAGAAGTGAAAATATAAGTGATTAAATATTGCATCAAATCGCATAAACTCAAAATGTGACAAAAACGTGAAAAGTGTGTTCTAACACTGATTCAAACAGGTATTTGTACATTTAAGTATAAAAAGGGGGCTTCTATATAGCATGAAAATGGCCTAAATGTATACCCAGATATGTCGTGGAAACAGTATAAGTGTATTCCCAAATGTCATATGCAATATAGTAAAGCGCCTAAAAATCCAAGATGTGCTGTTACAAAAGGGTGGAATCGCGCAATAGAGGTACACCACACACAAATAATAACAAATCAAAGTCCATATTGGTGTGACAGAAAAATGTTCAAGCAGACAATTGATGTAATATCTAGATTTCTGTATTGCATTCCAGTGCACTCTATGATAAAAACGACACCCAGGGTAGTGCTTTCACCTTCTGAGGGTAAGGGGGGGGTGGGGTACTCTTACCCGAACTGTTGGACTCAGAAGCCGGTGGCGGTAAGTCAATCGAGCTTGTACCGGAATACGGTAAGTATGGATCAGGTCCAGAAAGACGAGATATTCAGACTTATTCTTGGTTGGTCAGTGAGTAACACAGACCTTAACTCACCACAGAAGTACACCGGACATGGATGGAATTCAGAAACCGGAATACTCTGCTTTCTCATTCACCAATCGATCGAAGTTGTCACATGCACCGATCCTCATCTCCAATCCTCTTGATAATGGTAGTAGTTTTCAAAATATGAACAGAAGAGAGTACCTCCACATAGTGTAGATCCAAATACGGATAAATACGGATAAAAAATGTATTCCAAAATTAATTTCCAACACCCAAACAAAAGGGTGCTAAAATAAAACAGGTTCAATTGAACAGGTAAAATGCACAGTAAAAAGTGGCTCAGCAAGCATATTAACTTTACGCGTTTCGTCTGCATAGACTTCGACTGGGGTCTATGCTGACCTGCCACCACTGCACTTATACATACAGACATGAATTATAAAAACATTAAACACCTGTTTAGACATTTTGCAATCTAACTTTCAGGTTCGCGGGCATGCATTCCAATCGTGGTCATGTGACATAATAAGTCTATAGGGAAATAGTGTAACGCAACAAGGCAAAGTTCAAACGGGCCTTCACCGACTAGAATATCACCCAAAAGTGCTCAGTAAATGGGTGTCAGCTTACCAGATGGTGTTGACCTAATTAATGACAAAAAGGTCAAGCAGGCTTTAGCAAGGTAATGCTTGCTGCAATAGGGGAGACTGTGGACTGGATTAGCCCCTTCACACCGTTAGCAGTCACAGATGGGATATGGAAAAAATGTGGAGGAAACCAAATAGTGGTCAGAGAGAGGGAAAGGATAGTTGGAGAGGTTGCACGCAGTGCATAGGTGGGAGAAAACAAGGTCAAGGGTGTTTCCGTCAGTGTGTATTCCACATTTTTTGGGAATGTCCGAAGTTGAACGACTTCTGGGATATGGTTAAACATACAGTCAAAGAGATAACTGGTTTGTCTCTTGAGCGGAAGGCGGTAGCATATTCCTTATCCAATAGGAGATATAAAAATAATTTTTAAAACATCTTTTAAAGCATGTATGCCTGCACTTTGGAAGAGCTCAGTTGTGCCGACTAAAGCTCAATGGATGGCTAGAATTAGGGAAATCCAGGTAATGGAAGAACTTATGATGACAATGAAAGAACAGGGAGAGAAATATGGGAGGATTTGGGTTACATACTTATCATATAAAGATCAATCCCTGTAGGAGAGAAAGGAATACTTAGGAGGATAGGTGATATACAGTACCGGAGAGGGATGCCAGGGGGAGGGGGGAGTGGCCCTTTTTTTTTGGTGTTTGGATGGTGGTAGGGTTCTTTTAAAGCGGGAAAGAGAAAACGGAACAATAAGCATATATTTCTATCTTAATGGGGTTAGATAATTTAAGGTAAATCAGTTGAGAAGAATAGTAGTTAGACATTATAGTAGAGAGCCATAGGCTGCAATTGCTAATATTTAGGTAAGCTGGACTTAAATTTGTAAAGTGTATACATTTCTCGTTTTTTTTTTTTTTGTTTTTTTTTTTGTGGGCTGTCTGGCAATACTCTGGATGTGATGTTGTCATTTTATATTATTGGATATAAATAATTATAAAAAAAAAAAATACATGAAAGCATGGACCCATCCATCCTTCCTTGTATCAACGGTTCAGGCTGGTGGTGGTGATGTAATGGTGTGGGGGATATTTTATTGGCACACTTTGAGCCACTTGAGCATTGTTTAAATGCCACGGCCTACCTGAGTATTGTTGCTGACCATGTCCATCCCTTTATGACTACAGTGTACCATCTTCTGATGGCTCCTTCCAGCAGGATAATACACCATGTCACAAAGCTCAAATCATCTCACCACTGGTTTCTTGAATAGGATAATGAGTTTACTGTACTCCAATGGTCTCCATAGTCACCAGATCTCAATCCAATAGGGATGTGGTGGAACGGGAGATTTGCATCATGGATGTGCAGCCGACAAATCTGCAGCAACTGCGTGATGCTATCATGTCAATATGGACCAAAATCTCTGAGGAATGTATCCAACATCTTGTTGAATATACGCCACAAAGAAGGCAGCTCTGAAGGCAAAAGGGGGTCCAACACGCTACTAGCAAGGTGTACCTAATAAAGTGGCCGGTGAGTATATACTTATGCTGGCATTTACTGTCAGATGAAATTAAAAGTTACAGCCCAACTTTTGCTAAATTTCTCCTCACTCACTGACCAGGCGATGGATCAGACATAACAGAAAGCCAGGGGGGCACAGGTAACACCTAAAACCTGACTAATCCTTCCCAAAAGAGTAAAAAAGAAAATTTTGGTCAGAAATGGTCCTTAAAACCTTCCCTCCCACCCTGACGTCCCCCAGGGGGGCAGGAAGGATCGGCAATCATATGACCATGTGTCCAACCATGTGATTGGCTGTCACAGTGGTCACATGATCGGAAGACGGTCGCACTGGTTACCAATGTCTTCTTGGGACAGAGAGCAGTTCAGGAGTGAAGGTAGCCACCCTGTAACAGGAGGTGTGTTACTGGCAGATCACCAGGTGAAAATAAAGGAATAAAAGCCTGGAAAAATGAAAATTAATGCAGGCATCACATTATTAATATTATACAGGATTTATATAGCGCCAATAGTTGGCACAGTGCTTTACAATATAAAGAGAGACAATACAGTTACAATACAAAAAGAACAAGAGGGTTAAGAGGGCCCTGCTCATAAGAGCTTACAATCTATTAAGGAGGGGCAAATGGTACAAAAAGGTAATAACTGTGAGGAATGAGCTGATGGAAGAATTAAAGGTTCAGTTGTTAGGTGGAGGTGGGATAGGCTTCTCTGAAGATATGAGTTTTCAGGGTTCGTCTTAAGTTGGCCAGAGTAGGAGATAGCCAAACAGACTGAGGTAGAGAGAGTTCCAGAGGATGGGAGAGGCTCTGGAGAAGTCCATATCCAATCACTGGTAAGCTATAATATATAAGCTTTTTTGTTTTTGAGTTTAGTTATGTTTTAGGCCCCTTTCACATGAGCGGTCTGATTGGGTCCACCTGTCCAATCTTCAGGCGGACCCCATTGGACCCCTCATGGAGCGGCGGACATAAGCAGACTTGTGTCCAGTTGCACTCACCTAACCCCAATCTGATCCGTCTGGCCGGATCGGATCAGAGGGCAGTCGGGTTTAAACAGACAACCGATCTGTTTACATCCAACTGCCCATAGAGCCTAGCAGGCTATGTCAATGTCCGCTCTGCATAAGCAGACACAGATCTGTCATCCGGCAGCTCCGCTCAGCAGAGGATCAGCAGATAGATCCTCTGCACAGAAAAACAGATCCAGCCCGGGTGAAAGGGGCCTCAACAATCGAATAGTTATTTATAATATATAAATACTGGAGAGGTTACAGATCAGCTTGTTATGGAGTAGATGGTGAACAAAAAGTTGCCTATTCTTCAGTAATATAGTGGCTCCACTTTTACCACTCATGTCATACACAATAATAAATGGTAATGGTAACCATTAAGTTGATGCAATTAAAATCCTTTATCCGTCCTTTAAGGAACAACAATGTAATCGGCACAAACTTGTGAGAGAAGCAACATCTTGAAGAATCCCGTCTCTCTCTCAAACACAAAGGTTGTGTTCAAGGGGTATTTCTTTGCTTCTTGTTCCTCTGCCGGGGAATACTGGTCTGGCTGCAGCTGTACAATAGGGGACTGCAGTTCATCTATGAATTACAATGAGAGCCGTATATCTTTCTTGATAACTGGCTTAAACTGTTTTCAGTAGCATTCTTAACCCAAGGTGAATGCGACAGTACAATGCCACATCAGAATACAGAGGGCACGACAGTAAATCAGGGAATGAAGCCCTGCTAAAGAACCTGTAATTACAGTGAGAAATGGCCAATATGGAGAAGATAGATAGGACAGAGATTGCACAAAGATTGTTTTCCGATTTTGCCAAAAAATATACTTTATTTTCTTATAGCATGGGCCATAGATAAAGAAATGATAAAGTGGTTTTCCTGTTTTTTTTTACCATTTCATTACATTATTATTTATTATTATTAGTATACCAGATTTATATAGTCCCAGCAGTTTGCACAGCACTTTACAACATTAGGGCAGACAGCACAGTTACAATACAATTCAATACAGAAGGGAGATTGGGGTAGGGAATTCCAGAGGATGGGCGAGGCTCGGGATGAGTCCTGGAGGCAAGTATGGGAGGAGATGACGAGGAAGCTAGAGAGCAGGAGGTCTTGAGAGGAACAAAGAGGATGATTTGGTTGGTATTTTGAGTCTAGGTTAGTGATGTAGCTGGGGGGCGAGTTGCGGATGGATTTGTAACTTATTGTTAGTATTTTGAATTGAATTTGTTGGGTGGGTGGCAGCCAATGAAGGGATTGGTAGAGAGGAGGAGCAGACACTGAGCGGTTTGTAAGGTGGATGAGTCTGGCAGCAGCATTTATGATGAACTGAAGGGGTGATAACCTATTTAAAGGTAAGCCAATGAAGGAGTGAATCAGGAGCTTTGTGGTCTCATTTATTAGGAATGGACATATTTTGGTGATGTTGCGGAGGTTGAGGTGGCAAGTTTTGGAAGTGATTGGATGTGGGGCTGAAAGGAAAGTTCAGAGTCCAGGATAACACCTAGCACCCTGGCATGCTGGGATGGGTGGATGGGTATGCCATTGCTCTTGACAGAGAAGTCAGGGGAAAAGGCACGTGGGGGAGAAAATATTATGAGCTCGGTTTTGGACAAGTTGAGTTTGAGGAAGTGGTGTGATATCCAGACAGATATGTCTGTTAGTAAGTTAGTGATACGTGAGAAGACTGATGGAGTGAGCTGGAGGGATGGAGAGATAGATTTGTATGTCGTCAGCGTAGAAATTATATTAAAAGCCATGGGAGACTATCAGCTGACCCAGGGAGGAGGTTTAGATTGAAAATAGGAGATGTCCAAGAACAGAACCTTGGGGGATCCGACGGAGTAAAGAGGGGGGGTGGAGGAAGTAGAATTGCAAGTGACACTGAAGGTGCGGTGGGATAGATAGGATGAAAACCAGCGAAGAGCACAGTCATGAAGACCAAAGGAGTAAAGTATTTTAAAGAGGAGGGGTTGGTCAACCGTATCAAAGGCAGATGAAAGGTCCAGAAACAAGAGTACAGAATAGTGTCCATTGCTTTTTGCTGTTAGCAAGTCATTTGTGAGTTTTAAAAGAGCAGTTTTTGTGGAGTGTATTGTGGCAAAATCTAGACTGAAGGAGATCAAGAAGGTTATTCTTAATGAGGTGGTCATTCAGTTGGTTGTAGACCAGGTGTTCAAGGAGTTTAGAGGAAAAGGGGAGCAAGGAGATAGGGCGAAGATTGTTAAGATTGGTCCAAGGACAGCTTTTTAAGTATGGGGGTGACCAGTGCATGTTTTAGAGAATTGAGGAAGATGCCAGAAGAGAGGGAGGGATTGAAGATATGGGTTAGAGTGTGTAGGATAGAGTCAGAGGGTGACTGTAGTATTTGAGAGAGAACAGGGGACAGGTGGTTAGGTGGGCATTATACAGTAAACTAGTTTAGCAACCTTGTCTATAGTAGCAGGGTTGAATAAGGGGAGTGTTGACATTATCAGGCCATTTCTGAACTGTAAGGGCCTACTCATACCAGAAAATATGTATCTACTGCACATTTTTTTCATCCACATTTGCATGCATTTGATGCATATTTTTATGCATGTGTACATGCATTTTTCCACGCATGTGTGTTTACGTTGGTAAGTGTTTACATGCATTTGCACACATTTGTGCACGTTTGCGATGCAGCTTGCTCTACTTTCAGTGCACTGCAATGGTGTGAACTGTGCCTATAGGATAACGTAAATTTGAAAAAAAAGTTGAAATGCAGTCAAACATGCTTCCAACTGCATCTGGTGTGAATGGGCCCTAAAAGACCAATAATGAGCTCCTCAACCAACGCCTCAGGCATGGAAAATTTTTGGATTTATGGAAAATCCCCCTGTTAGTGGATGGGATGCTTTTTCATTTTATGAATAAAAAGGGAAGGAAGGAACAGAAGTAGGGTGCTGTGCTATTGTCGGCATCGAGCAATGATCATGGCAGGTCCTGCTGTTCATATGAACTGTGTGAAAATGAGCAGATTTCTTATATCTTGTTATTGATTCATCCCTGTCCATGCCTTTGGAATCAGGAACCGGCAGACAAAAAAAATAAACTAAACCGAAGCATATTTTTTTTTTTAGGTCTGGATAGAGTGGAGAAGGATTCAAACCCTTTGTTCGTTTTTTACTGCTATCTGGAACTCCATTAAAGAGATTTCCCCTCTCTAAGGCCTCATGCACACACAGCTCCTCTCAACGCCATTCTCCTGACAGGAGAAAAGCTGTGTTAAAGATATGCCTACAGCCACATGTTCAGATATGTTTAGGTGCGTTTAAATGCATTCAGGTGTGTCAAGTGTTTAAGCGTTCATTCATTTAATTGGCCAGAATAGTAAAAAGAAAAAAGAAAAAATCAAACGCCTCTAAAATGGAAGTTTTTTGGAGTTGCATTGAGCATGAGGCCTTTGAGCCCATTCAAACCACTAGCTGCATTTACTTGTTTTTCATACATTTCAAGGGACCTAACTGGTGTTAACAGACCCTTACTGTCATGGTGACAATGGTTTCACCAGACAGGAAGTGTCTTAAAGTGGAGTTCCACCCACTTTTACAACTCTTCAGAATCCCTCACTAAACTGTGCACTGTAAACGAATTGGATACTTTTTTATTCTTTTTTCTCAGCGCTTACTGTATATCTGCTGTATTCATTTTTCACTTCCTCCTCCCTGGCCGCGGCCCATCGCATCATTTCCTGTTTGCAATGCCTTCTGGGAAGGGGTGGCAACTTCCTCTGACACTGCCGTTGCTATGGAAACCTGACCTGAAACCTATTACACTGCTTGTGCTGCACTTAGCATGTGCGAGATATGAAAGGATGAGATCCAGGAAGAAATACAGTCTGGCTTCAGATGCCCAGACTTAAGATGGCCACAGCCTGCTGTAAGTTTATAAAATAACAAACTACTGCTATAAACTGACAAAACAGACCTTAGTTTACAGACTAACTTTACTAGAATACATTAAGCTTGTGTATTATAGGGGTATTTTTATTTAAAAAGTATAATTTCGGCCGGAACACCACTTTAAGTAGAATAAAGCTGGGGTTGCACTGATACCGGTATCGTTGTCGATACTAAACACTTGCATGAGTGTTGGTACTTTCAGGCTCAGTTCTTTCAGTCGTGAGCAGGACTCCCCCAGTAACAGCCGAAATGTAAAAAAAAAATGTAAAAATTTTTTAAAAAATGGCAATTATCGGTTGTTAAGGAGAGGGGCCGCCGCGTCCTTAACAGCCGATGACTCATTCAGCTGTCAGTGGGGTTCCCCTGTTATCAGCTGAAGTGTAAACAAAGTCCCGGTGTTCTGTCGAGAAGTGCCCCCCATCAAATAGTGCCCGCGCATAAGCAGGACGGGGCCGCACTTCAGCTGATTTGTCGATGAGCTGGAGTGACGTGGCCAGGGCGCAAGCGCACATCGTAGGGGGCATCTCTCGATTTGAGATACCATTTCACAGTCACAATTCAAACCTATACAAACAGCGGGGGGGCGTGACCGTAGTTCTCACATTGTGCCTCGCTGTTGTGGGGCAGCTTTACAGTGTGCTGATGGTCCGGTTTTGTCTGTGTTGCAGGGCTGGTTTGCTGTGTTGAACAGCCGGTTGCCTGTGTGAAAGGGAGGGTTGCAACACAGACAAAGCCAGCTCTTCAACACAGCCACTAGCCGCCCTCCAGGAGCAGCAATGCGCAATTTGAGAACTACGGTCTCCCCAGCTGTTTGTATAGGTTTAAATTGTGCCTGTGAAATGGTATATCCCATCAAGAGATACCTCCTATGATGTGTGCATGCGCCCCGGTTACGTCAGCCCAGCTGATCGGCAAATCATCTGATGTGCTGTTCCGTACGGCGCATGCGCAGTACATCCTGGGCACTATTCAATGGGGGGCACTTCTCGACAGAACACCGGCAATTGGAGCTGTCAAAAAAAAAAAAAGCAGCCGGGCAATGGTGAAACAGAAAGATAAAAAAAAAACATTGTTTCTTTTTGTACCTTTCTGTTTATTCATCTACAGACCAAAGGGCTGAACTTCGATCTGCAGATGAAGTCAGCTTAAAGTATAATTATAGGCAAAACTTTTTTTTTTAATTTACATTTTGGCTAGAGCAAGGAAGGGTTAAAACCCCTGTCAGATTTTTTTTTCCCCATCTGTATCCCATTGCGGACATTTCCCTTCACTTCCTGTCCCATAGCCAAACAGGAAGAGAGAGGAAATCCCTGCAAATTAAGAGAGTTCTTTGGAGACCCCCAGGTCACCAAATCTAGTGTCACCATTGGAAGATTTTCCCTCTATTATTTTTCTGGGGACAACCCAAAATTTGGGGTTCTCTTTTACTTTCACTTTAAATGATAATGGTAAACAGTACAAATAGAGAGGACGAATCTCCTTAATGGGGGCACAGACAGCAATACAAACTGGCAGGTGTTCTTATTCCACTCCTCTATCCCAAACTAAAAAAAAAAAAGTTTTCCCTTTAGTTATACTTTAAGCAACCTGTCAAGTAAAAAAAAAAAAAAAAAAAGTGTTTTTTTTATTAAAATGTTCCTCTGTTTATCCCCTTATTAACCCTTAATTTACTCTAATCAGTCTTATTTAGCTCCTTATTCCCCTTCACCAATTATTTTTTCCCCTTATTCCCCTTCTTCAATTATTATTTTCCTGCTTTTTTATATTTATATGTTTCACATTGAAAAAAGCACAAAATAAAAAAAAAAAATAATAATTTTGTTTGTAGATAACTTTTTAATGCTTTGTACCATTGCTGACAGCTAAAGCGTAAACAAAACAATTGTGGTAGGTATCGGTAATTGGTATAGACGAGTACTAAAAAAAAAAAAAAAAAAAAAAAGAAAAAAAAGTGTCAGTACTTGTAAAAAAAAAAATGGTATCTGTGCATCCCTAATTAAAGCATTTGTTGTCAACTGTTATTGCTGTCTGTGTCCATGTTGCTAATTTCCCCTCTCTTCCCATTTAGTAAAACAGTTTATACATTGATTACCCCAAGGCTTTATGGCACACGGGCAATTCAGCCGCTAGAGACAAATAGCCAGGACTGCTAAAAGGGTTGATTGTGTAACCAGATGCAGTGAGATGCTGTTCTGTCGCTTGCTGAAACGCTGATCGATCTCGATCACTAGTTATGAGAGCAAGATCTCCCTGCTTCAGCTTCAGAGGAAAGCAATGCCATGGGGACAAACAGGTAGCCTTTTACTAATCCTGCCACTGGCGACTTTGACAAACAGAGAGAGGATTGCTAGCGGCAGAGTTGCCCGTGTGTCATAAGCCTAACAGAATAATGAATAACTAATAACTTTAGCCTCATTGCTAATGCATGCATTTAGGGTAATATTGCTAGGAAAAGTGTGCATTGATGCATGCTTGCAAAAGTTTCTATCTAGTGACTACATACAGTATACACACTGTGGGGGTGATTTACTAAAAACTGGAGAATGCAAAATCTGTTGCAGCTCTGCATAGAAACCAATCTGCTTCCAGGTTTCCTTGTCAAAGCTTAATTGAACAAGCTGAAGTTAGAAGCTGATTCTCCAGTTTTAGTAACTCATGCCCGCTGTCTCAGGTGGTAAACTAGTGCTGCAGCAAGGGCCTGAAAGCTCTATGTCCATTGACCTTCTACAGTGAGGGAAAAAAGTATTTGATCCCCTGCTGATTTTGTACATTTGCCCAATGACAAAGAAATGATCAGTCTAATTTAATGGTAGGTTTATTTTAATAAGTGAGAGACAGAATACCAAAAGAATTTTCCAGAAAAACGCATTTCCAAAAAGTCATAAATTGATTTGCATTTTAATGAGTGAAATAAGTATATGACCCCTTCGCAAAACATGACTTGGTACTTGGTGGCAAAACTCTTGTTGGCAATCACAGAGGTCAGATGTTTCTTTTAGTTGGCCACCAGGTTTGCACACATCTCAGGAGGGATTTTGTTCCACTCCTCTTTGCGGATCCTCTCCAAGTCATTAAGGTTTTGAGGTTGACATTTGGCAACTCGAACCTTCAGCTCCCTCCACATGTTTTCTATGGGATTAAGGTCTGGAGACTGGCTAGGCCACTCCAGGACCTTAATGTGCTTCTTGTTGAGCCACTCCTTTGTTGTTCTGGGTCATTGTCATGATGGAATACCCATTCACGACCCATTTTCAATGCCCTGGCTGAGGAAAGGAGGTTCTCACCCAAGATTTGACGGTGCATGGCCCCGTCCACCGTCCCTTTGATGCAGTGAAGTTGTTCCCTTAGCAGAAAATCACCCCCAAATGTTTGACGGTGGGGATGGTGTTCTTGGGGTCATAAGCAGCATTCTTCCTCATCCAAACATGGCGAGTTGAGTTAATGCCAAAGAGCTTGATTTTGGTCTCACCTGACCACAACACTTTTACTCAGTTCTCCTCTGAATCATTCAGATGTTCATTAGCAAACTTCAGATGGGCCTGTACATGTGCTTTCTTGAGCAGGGGGACCTTCCAGGTGCTGCTGGATTTCAGTCCTTAACGGCGTAGTGTGTTTTCAGTTGTTTTCTTGGTGACTATGGTCCCAGCTGCCTTGAGATCAGAAAAGAGGAACATGGGAGCGGACTTTATAGGTACCATAAAAGGAATACAAAATATAATTAGAAAAATAATTAATTTATTAAACATAAATATAAAAAAAAATTGACAGAACAACATTTAAAACAAATAGTATTGGCTTTCAATTGAATAAACCACACATAATATGTATGATGGGCCCTGATGCTGCGTGAATGTGGCAGGGATTTTGTTCCACTCCTCTTTGCAGATCCTCTCCAAATTAGAAAAATAAGTAATTTATTAAACATAAATATAAAAAAAATTGACAGAACAACATTAAAAACAAATAGTATTGGCTTTCAATTGAATAAACCACACATAATATGTATGATGGTCCCTGTTGCTGCTTGACTGTAGCAGGTCGACGTTTCACTTTCTCTGGACCTATGTGCCTGACAACAAGCAAGGGAATTCTGTATAAGAAAGGGGAAACATTCATATTTCAAATATGGACAGTAGGCATAGATATACATATCCAGAGTGAGATGTCTGCTAAGCAGACATACATAAATGATACATAGAGAGGAAGCCACTTACATAGAACAGCAAAGCTCTCATACGTATGACATGCCCCACGCCATCCCGGGGCGCCTAGATTGTACCGAGACTCACAAAGGTACCCAGAAGAATCAATCAGAAATCAACATAATATAAAATATGCATACTAGAAATAACCCAAAGACAGAAGACTTTGAGATAGGGTTAAACTAAAAAAATAATACTAAAGCCCTAGATTCAGCATATACTCACTTGGTTATGGAGATATAACTTTTCAATATCAAGCCTAGCAGGTATAAATATAGCAGTCTGGTGGCCTAGCAGGTGTATATATAGCAGTCTGGTGGACTATAGATGGAAGGACAATAATTGAGAGCTAGAATAGAACAGAGAGGACCATCAGGCGTATGGACAGCTAAAAAACCACTATAGGGTCTACCATCAGATACTGAACAAAGGTTACCTCTAAAAAGAGTGATGAAGCCTCAGAACATATACAAGGAAATTATCTCCACAGGACACAATAGGTGACCATCTAGAGAAAAATGACACAATTAAAGGTATCAATCAGGAGAAAAGCAAAGAATATATTAATATAAATATGCCTAGATACAGACTCACCAGAGGTCTACTGGTAAGTATATTCCAGAGCCCTGTGCTGATCAGGCATAGACACTCATTGAGAAAAATAGCCGTTTACTCCGGATAAGGCTCTAAAAAGACCAAATATCTAGTGTCAATTCCATGATAACAGTCCATCACTGAAACATTAGTGATGGACAGAAAAAGATCTCAGGAAGCAGTACAAAGTTTTTTCCACAAACCTGTCACTAGGAGTCCATCAGAATGCCACCGCTATAATAGGCAAAGATAGCACTGAGCTATATATAATGCCTTCATACCACGCCAAACAGATCTCAAGAAATTATTGCTGACAGCTGTGTCGGCGCTACCAACATGCACATTAGCAGGGGGGGGATGATAGAAAACAAGATAGTAAAAAAGAAAGTGTCAAGATTTTTTAGGAACAGACCATGGGCTGTTCGATCGGCTCTCTCAGATGCACAGTTTTATTACCGCAATCAAAAGAGGGGAAGGGGAGTGCAGTGTCCCCCTAAATAGATAGCCCGGGGCCGATCCACTCTTGCGCACTATGGCGCTCGCACATGCTCAGTGTATCCACAGTGTCAGGGGCTGGATTACGGTAGTGCGCACCTGTGCACTAGCATGCATTCAACACTTAGAAGATAGGAGCTTGCTACACAGCCGCTATGAGTAATAAAGAATAAATAGGAACATAAATGTTCCTACAAGATATTCTAGCTGAAGGGAACTAATTAATTAAGAGTCTTAATATATTGATAGAATGGGTCAGCATCCGCCGGCTCAATTTTTAGGGATAAAAGGGACAAGGCCTTATAGTGACAATTTGTCACACTATAGCCAGATATTTACCATGCAGGGGATCCCCCAATAAAGAACCCACAGGCAACAAAAAAGGAGACTCAGCGCCTGGCCACCACTAGGGAGAAGCACAGAGCATGACATAAGTAGTGCCTCATAATTCAATCACCCATGAAGTATGTAGTCTGCAGATGCCCACTGCCAAACCTTTCATTTCCCATTATAAAAACAATTCACAAACATTTAATCAAGTTATAATGTTAATTAGACCATATATCTATATGGACCGCATACAGTTGAATGGGAGAGGATAGTATCCCAGTTCTCTTCTGAAACATTCAGATGTTCATTAGCAAACTTCAGACGGGCCTGTACATATGCTTTCTTGAGCAGGGGAACCTTGCGGGCGCTGCATGATTTCAGTCCTGCACAGCGTAGTGTGTTGCCAATTGTTTTCTTTGTAAATATGGTCCCAGCTGCCTTCAGATCATTGACAAGATTCTCCTGAGTAGTTCTGGGCTGATTCCTCACCATTCACATGATCATTGAAACTCCACGAGGTGGGATCTTACATGGAGCCCCAGACTGAGGGAGATTGACAGTTATTTTGTGTTTCTTCCATTTGCGAATAATCACACCAACTGTTGTCACCCTCTCACCAAGTTGCTTGGCGATGGTCTTCTAGACCATTCCAGCCTTGTGTAGGTCTACAATCTTGTTCCTGACATCCTTGGACAGCTCTTTGGTCTTGGCCATGGTGGAGAGATTGGAATCTGATTGATTGCTTCTGTGGACAGGTGTCTTTTTTACAGGTAACAAGCTGAGATTAGGAGCACTCCCTTTAAGAGAGTGCTCCTAATCTTAGCTTGTTACCTGTATAGAAGACACCTGGGAGGTCGAAATCTTGCTAATTGATAGGGGATCAAATACATATTTCACTTATTAAAATGCAAATAAATTTATAACTTTTTTGAAATGATTTTTTTGGATATTTTTTTTAATCTGTCTCTCACTGTTAAAATAAACATACCATTAAAATGATAGACTGATAATTTCTTTGTCAGTGGGCAAACGTACAAAATCAGCAGGGGATCAAATACTTTTTTCCCTCCCTGTAGATGCCTCTTTCAGTGGTCATTGCCTTTTATCCTTCCTTCTTGTAAGTCAAGACTCTCTGTAGCTGTATAAGAGGCACTGCACGATGCTTTATAGACTAAATAAAGCATTGCCTCAGTTCCCAACTCACCCAGACTGCATCATTGTAGCCTGCACTTCAAAACAGGCTGTAGCAGGAGGTTGATCAGTGTCAGTTGCCATGCATCTTTATTCAGAAAATAGCATCTTTCGACTTTAAAGTGGTTGTAAAGCCTAAACATTTTTTTTACCCTAATGCATTCCTTGCATTAAGGTAAACAATTGTTTAGGTGTCAGCAACCCCACTCACCCCCCCTTTTACTTATCTGAGCCCTCATTCGATCCAGCGCTGTGCGCATCTGCAGCTCTTCTCTCCCCTCACTTCTGGGTCTCACTGGCTTCCATTGCACAGAGCAGGCAGGTATAGACATGTTTGTTATTTTGAAAAAAAAATACCTTTACAATCACTTTAAGAAAATAGTATACATTAGATTACAAATCAATTAAATTGTTTATTGGTTGGGAAGCAGCAACAATGGTACACATAATTACATGGGTGCTCTTTTCAACCTAGTATAATTTTACTTTAATAGGATACAGGCATCTGTAATTGCTCTGTAGTTTAAAAGCGTAATTACAAGGAACAATACTGTAGTATGGTATAAACAATCATTTAATGAATAAAGACATCAGTCTGCATTAGTCCAATGATTAAGTCCCTGTTTCTCTGAAGAAACCCGATGTCCACATCAATCAGCTTCAAAGTACACTGTCCGTTGTAGCCAATTAATAAACACATTGCAACAACATATTAACAAAAGAAGGTCATTATCATTTGATTAGGCACCAGAACATAACAATTAACTGTTTCATAGTGCCTAGGTCAATAAAATAATCAGTACCATGCCCTATTCAATTCATTAGCAAAATGCTACTCGGTAATTTTTATTAGGAACACTTCAAAGAGTTTATATAAGAAGCATTTCAAAGTTTTGAAGTGACAAGTTTGAATCATCTTGCCTGCTGGCCTCCCCTCTTCTTTATTAATTTAGACGCCATCTACTACAGCCTCTCTCAACGAGGGTTCTGTGGAATCCAAGGGTTCCTCCAGATGTTATTAGGGTTCCCAAAGATTAGCAAAGAGCAATTTCCTAATCGTAGATAAGTAACCACTGACACCAATAATCTTTTATGGTATCTGTAAGAATGGCATTCTTCTCACTGACCACCAGTGTAAGGGGCTTTCTTCCCACTGACTACCAATGTAAGGGTTGCATTCTTCCCACTGACCACCACCCCAATTGGTATTCTTCTCACTGCCCTCCAATGTACAGAGCATTCTTTACACTGACCACCAATGTAAGGGGGCATTCTTCCCACTGACCACCACCGTAATGGGTATTCTTCCCACTAACCTCCAATGTACGGAGAATTCTTCACACTGACCACCAATGTAAGGGGGCATTCTTTCCACTGACCACCACTGTAATGCCCCGTACACACGGTCGGACTTTGTTCGGACATTCCGACAACAAAATCCTAGGATTTTTTCCGACGGATGTTGGCTCAAACTTGTCTTGCATACACACGGTCACACAAAGTTGTCCAAAAATCCGATCGTTCTGAACGCGGTGACGTAAAACACGTACGTCGGGACTATAAACGGGGCAGTGGCCAATAGCTTTCATCTCTTTATTTATTCTGAGCATGCCTGGCACTTTGTCCATCGGATTTGTGTACACACGATCGGAATTTCCGACAACGGATTTTGTTGTCGGAAAATTTTATCTCCTGCTCTCCAACTTTGTGTGTCGGAAAATCCGATGGAAAATGTCCGATGGAGCCCACACACGGTCGGAATTTCTGACAACACGCTCCGATCGGACATTTTCCATCGGAAAATCCGACCGTGTGTACGGAGCATAAGGGTCATTACTCCCACTGATCCCCACCAAAATGGGTATTCTTCCCACTGACCTCCAATGAATGTGGCATTGTTCTCACTGACCATCAATGTAATTGGGCATTCTTCCCACTGACCACCACTGTAAGGGGGCAACTTCCCAATGAACAACAATGTACTGTAAGGGGCATTCTTCTCCCTGACCACCAATGTAAGGGGGCATTCTTCCCACTGACCACCACTGTAAGGGGCATTCTTCTCACTGAACATCAATGTAAGGAGCTTTATTTCCACGGACCACCACTGTAATGGGTATTCTTCCCACTGACCTTCAATGTAAGGAACTTTCTTTCCACTGACCTCCAATGTAAGGAGCTTTCTTTCCACTGACCTCCAATGTAAGGAGCTTTCTTTCCACTGACCTCTAACATATGGAGCTTTCTTCCCACTGACCACCAATGTAAGGAGCTTTCTTCCCGCTAACCATCAATGTAAGGGTTGCATTCCTCCCAAGGACCACCAATGTAAGGAGCTTTGTTTCCACTGACCACCAATGTAATGGGTATTCTTTCCACTGACCACCAATGTAAGGGGAATTCTTCCCACTGACCATCAATGTAAGGCACATTCTTCCCACTATCTTTGTAAGAGGGGCATTCTTCCCACTGACCTTCAATGTAAAAAGCTTTCTTTCCACTGACCACCAATGTAAGGAACTTTCTTCCCGCTGACCACCAATGAAAAAAGGCTTTGCAAACAATCAGAAAAGTATCTCCAAATTGTCCTCAAATCTGCTATGCAGATGCATTTTCCTTTAATGAAGACTAGTCACCCAAGCAGGCTCTCTAGTCCTCTCACAACCTGCCTATGGTTTTCCACAAGCAGCGCGCAACTGCAGTGCTTAGTGTTACAGGTACCTGCTAATGAACCTCTCTGGCCATGCCTTTTCTGCACACTGATGCAGTGCCCACTTCCAAACTGGAAGCTAGTTGATGACGGGTGCACTCTGTTTCTTCCAAAATCTATACACCCAGGTGGCTTCAGAGCTTAATAAGCCACTAGTTTCAGACAGAGTGGGGAAGGGTTGTTTTTTTGTTTTTTTTTTATGCTGTCTTAGTATCCCTATTTGGAAGATTCACTCCTCTATTTGTACTGGTGACCCTTGCCATCTAGAAAAAAAGTGAAGAGTAATCCAAAATGTTAGACTTGTCCCAAAAATAGGTGAGGGAATATCTCCATATAGGGAAACCTATTCTGAAGAATTCCCTTCTTTTTGGGAGATTTCTTCTACCTTCATGTTGTACCTTTGGTACAGAAAGTGAATGGAAATTTCCTCAGTGGAAGCAAAAAATTAACTGGCAGGGGTTAACACCTTCCTATTATATCCAAAACTAAAACAAAAGGTTTGGCTATAGGTACACTTTAAAGACCCGCCTCTGACAATGTCCTACTGGATGAAACACGTTAGGCAGGTCGTTGAACACACAAGCATACTATGATTTTACATTGCTCGTTTTTACTGCTTTGTTGCAAGTACAATTTCAAATACATTTTTCCTATGCATTACGGGCTTCACTATATGTTGCTTTATTCCATCCTGGTGACCCCGTTTGCTTAATTTCACATTGATTATAGTCCTGAGCGGAGACGGAGGATTGTGGGAGTGTGGAGTCCTGTGTGGAGGTAGAGGATCGAAGCAAGCTCACCTGGTCTTGGTGTCTCCAGTTCTTGGTTGTCCACCTGCTGTCATTTGTGGATGGTGGATTTCTGTTGATGCCTGTTATATTCATTCCTCTGGTAAGGAGATTGAAGGGTCACTGTGGTGAGGTGTGTTTCCTACTCACACTGAAGATTGCATGGGGTCTCTTCTCCATTCCCCCTTCTTTTTTATGGACTGCCTTAATTGTTTTGTAGCGCTGCATACAAACTTATATTTATGCCTTTTTGCCATCAACAAATTTATACTGGCTGCTTTTTGTTCATATATCCATTTTACATTGCTCTTTAGCGTGGATACCTTTGCATATATTTTTTGTTTACACTTTAATGATTAGAAGGCTGGAAGGCTGCTGACCCTCTTCTGGTAGGACAACTTGAAGGACTTCAATGATTCTGCTGCAAAATGTAAACTCTCAAGCTTTCTCTTAGAGGAGCAAGAACAGTTACAAAAATCTGAAACCCATGGCTACATTCCCTTGGTCTTTCTGATAATAGACATCCACAGGAACTATCTGAGACAAATGAGCATCAACTTTTGCTTGTGGACAAAAACATTGATATATGAGCTCCTGTTCTGCTTCTTTGGCTCAGTGATATTGTGATGAAAAAACCAAAACAGACCTTGTTGGATTGGCACATGAATATACTGTATGTAAAGCATAAGTGTAGAATCCAATCCCTCTGCAGAAGGTTTAACAAGCCAGCAAGTGAGTGAACATGCCAAGACCTAACCGAAACTATGAAATTAGATTACTAAATGTGGATGGTGTGAGACTAATTTTAAAACAATGTTAATGGAATTAACCATTCATCATTTCCCTTTAACCTTTCAAGAATTTTGGCAATAAGATCTCTGATTTTCAGAACCATAGCATGGGGACGCTGCTCTATCACAACAGAAAACTTTGGATTAGAGCTCATACTTAAGAAGTGAATTGCTGATTTATTCAGAAATTTCCCATACTGGAAAGATTACAAGGCAGATCTTTTTACAAATAATGTTATGCTAATAATATTAGTGTTTTTAAGGGATGCCACGTGTAAAATGAATGTTCCTGATAGTAAAAACATTTGACAGATTCTCATGTCTCTGAGGGACTTGCCAGATAGATCTTTGCTCCTAAATTTTTAGCTGTCCAACATTCTGCCAATTATGAAAGGAATCCAGTCTTCTAGTTTATATTATTTGAATGCAACTGAAGCAGTGGGGTTCAGCCCTATAGCAGGAATATTGAGACTACATGGTGAGCACAGACTAAGGTGGGCAGAATCTAAATAAGATACCATGATGGACAGAAACTGAATAAAACTCTAGGATCAGCAGGAACTGACTATGACTTCATGGTGGGCAGGATCTGACTAAGACTTCATGGTGGCAGCAACCAAGGTTCATTGTGGGCAGCAACTAACTAGGACTCTAGGGTGGACATGAACCGACTAAGCCTCCATAGTAGGTAGAAACTAAGACTCCATGGTGGGCAGGAACCAACTAAGACTTCATGATGGGTAGAAGGCAACTAAGATTCCATTTTGGGCAGCAAAGTGGACAGGGTCTAAGTGGTGAACTATGTATGACTAAAAAATCATGCGGCTTAACCCATAAAAGATATAAGAAGATAGAGAGTGACTTAACTGCCTTACATCCAATATCATTTTCATGAAGATCTTCCCCCATAAATTTACATTCAAAAACGAAACTAAATATATTTTAAGATGCTCATAAAATCTTTTCCTACCTCCAGCTGTCCGGAATCTACTCGTGGTCCATGGAGACATGAAGGAACGATCCCTTTGGAAGCGAGTCTGAATCTATAGGAAATAAATACAGTGATTAAACATAAAAAATACCTACTGAAATTAGACTTTAATGTAATTACAGGTAACAAGTAAAATCACAACAAAAAGATATTTTGTAAATGTTGCAAATAAATCAGAACTTCTATCTAATTTAGCTTTAATCCACCGTTAAAGTAAGAGCTCATACACTGCTTCTGCATGGGTATAGGGCCTCCAGTTATATAATTCTGTACTGTGCAATCTCCTTTTCAGGTTCAAAGCTGTAAAGGCTTAAACACCACACTTTCACAAGTTCAGATTCTGAGCAATTTAGAAAACAAGATAATGGCACTCACAGTAGCTAAAAGGTAAAAAATCATTTAATGGATAGCCCAGGCTAAGGTTTCAGTGAGTGATCCTGCCTAAAAGCAGACAATTACTGCTGTGTTGTTTTCTTTGCTAACCCATGGTGCTCTGAAAATCCATTGCCATGCATTACATGTTTATTTGTAAAACATTGTACTTATGGTAAAGAAACCGGTGCAGAAAACAACAGTATAAATGTTCATAAATAAATAATAAAACAAAATCTGTTTTAGTTTCCCTTTTGATCAAATTCTGGAATTACTGCATTAGATGTAAGCCCATCGTCTTTTGCTTCATTCATTTAAATTATCAATTTCTCAAGTGCTTTCAGCTCTGCAGAAAATTTTTAGTTGAGACAAATAACTATGTGCTGATCAGACCGATATCAAATGTCTGAACACAGCTCCGGCATAATCAGGTTACTGAGCAGATAATAAAGGTCATTCATTCTTATGCTGTGTGTTTAGACAGGAAGTATTTACATATAACTGCATAGCTGCTGCCATAACATTTTGGAGTCTATTTGTCTGTGTTTTCACACAAGATTCACAGATTTACACCTAAGATTCAATCTGATAAATGTGCCAATCATAGGTAAAAATGATGAATTGATACCTTAAAGCATATGCAAATCCAGTTAATAAAATCACATATAACAGGTTGATGTAATTGCAAAAGAAAATTACATTATTTTTAACATGAAGCTGTGATTAAAATAACACCTATTGATCCACAAAGGTCTTTGTTCAGTCACTTCCTGTGATAGAAAGTCACACTCTGTCCTGTCTCACATCTGTATTCCTGCATTGTCAGTCTGTCACATGGAGACTACAAGTAGCTGTATCCAATGGCCCAATGTTGTCACCATCAGGAAACCTACCCTGAGAAATGTCATTGGTGGACCCCTCCCTGCCTGGCGCATCTGGTTATGGAAAGATCAGTAACCATTTGTGAATTAAAAGATTAACTGTACTTCCTGCTGTCATATCCATACTCTTCAAGTGCACATAATGCCTGTGGTCATAGTTTCTACTATTCTCTCCTGAACATACTGCTCCTCCTTTGGACTCCTCTACTGCACATACTGCTCATTGTCATACCCTTCACACTCCTTTCCTGCACATACTGCCCATTGTCATACCCTTCGCACTCTTCCCTGCACATACTGCCCATTGTCATACCCTTCCCATTCCTTCCCTGCACATACTGCCCGTTGTCATACCCTTTGCACTCCTTCCCTGCACATACTGCCCATTGTCAAACTCTCTCCACTCCTGTCTTCCACATACTGCCCATTGTCATACCCTCCACACCTGGCTTCTGCATCTATTTCCCCCTTGTAATACCCTACACACTCTTCTCACGTACATAATTTTCCCTGCAATGCCCTGCACTATTCTCCTCTACATACTGTCTTTTGCCACACACTGTGCACTCACCTTCTGCATATACTGCCCCCGCCATACCCCCTGTACTCTTTCCTGCACATATTGCCTCCAGTTGTACACTCTGTAATCCTCTTTGCTGCCCTGCTCCTTTGTACATGCCTCCACCTTCCTCGTACATATACTGCTTGCTGCCACACCCTTTGCACTCCTCTGCTGCTTACATTGTCCACTGTTATATCCTCTCCATTCCTCTCCTACACATACTCCCCTCCTGCACATACTACCTGCTGTCATAAATGCCACACTTATCACTTTAACGTTCTTCTCATTATCACACCCCCTGCACTCTTCTCCTGCATATACAGCTTTCTGTCATATATTCTGCACTCCTCTCCTGTACATACTGCATGCTGTCAAACCCCCTGCACGCCTCTCCTGCACATTCTACCTGCTGTCATACTGCCACACTGCTCTTCTGCACATTCTGCCTGCTGTCACATACTCTGCACTCCTCTCCTACTTATACAGCTCACTGTTTTACCCACCACATTCCTCTCCTGCATATACAGCTCGCTGCCTTACCCTCCGCACTCCTCTCCTGCATATACAGCTCCCTTTTTTTCCAACCACATTCCTCTCCAGCATATGCACTCGCTTGCCTTACCCTCCGCACTCCTCTGCTGCATATACAGCTCACTGTTTCACCCTCTACACTCCTCTCCTGCATATAAAGCACGCTGTTTTACCTTCCACACTCCTCTCCTGTATAGACTGCTCGCTGTCTTACCTGCCGCACTCCTCTCCTGCATATAAAGCTGACTGTTTACTCTCTACATTCCTCTTCAGCATATAAAGCTGACTGTTTACCCTGTACACTCTTCTGCATATACAGCTCCCTCCACACTCCTATCCTGCATTTACAGCTCACCATCTTACCCTCCACACTCCTCTCCTGCATATATAGCACGCTGTTTTACCTTCCACACTCCTCTCCTGTATAGACTGCTCGCTGTCTTACCTGCCGCACTCCTCTCCTGCATATAAAGCTGACTGTTTACTCTCTACATTCCTCTTCAGCATATAAAGCTGACTGTTTACCCTGTACACTCTTCTGCATATACAGCTCCCTCCACACTCCTATCCTGCATTTACAGCTCACCATCTTACCCTCCACACTCCTCTCCTGCATATATAGCTCACTGTCTTACATTCTGCACTCGTCTCCTGCATACACAGCTCACCGTCTTACCAACCACACTCCTCTCCTGCATATATAGCTCATCGTCTTACCCTCCACACTCTTCTCCTGCATATATAGCTCACCGTCTTACCCTCCACACTCCTCTCCTGCATATATAGCTCACCGTCTTACCCTCCACACTCCTCTCCTGCATATATAGCTCACCGTCTTACCCTCAACACTCCTCTCCTGCATATATAGCTCACTGTCTTACCTTCTGCACTCGTCTCCTGCATATATAGCTCACTGTCTTACCTTCTGCACTCGTCTCCTGCATATACAGCTCGCTGTCTTACCTTCCACACTCCTCTCCTGCTTATACAGCTCGCTGTGCGCTAAGACACTCCTTCAGCATTGTTTATCTAGCCTCAACCTTTCCCGTTCTGGAACAGGCACACTTTTTGCTAGTTACTTTAAAAACCACAGGTCTAGAATTCAGCAATGTGGTCCTTTAAAGGTTTATTTATTGTTCTTCCACCTGTTTCATGAATCAGACTGTCAATACAAGGATCTACAGTTATTTTCCCAGAGAAAGAAGCTTCAACTATCACTGTCCAGAGCAATTCTGAGTGTGATTGGTGACTGTGTAGAGAAGACTGACAATTCTTATCAATGACACTTTAAAACATTAGCTCTATGGGACGGACAGACTAAACAAGTGGTATGCTGATAATCCTGACTTTTATAAAATAGTCCTAAAATCTGTATACTAAAAAGGATCCTGGTTTCATGAGTCTGGGAAGCGGTTTGGTGGTTTTCTAGGAAGTGGGGGGTGGAAAATGAAACTGCTATGAATCTGCACATTTCTAACTGAGCACATACTGAATAGTTATATTAGTCGAGGTTACCTTCAGTGAAAACTGCATGCCAAAAAAATTAGCAGCTGAAATATGCAAACTTCAACTTTTCTAAGTTCTGCCTTCTCTTCTCTGTGTGGCGTGCATTTGTATTAAGGCCCAGTAGAGAGGTACACAAGGGAGTAGGGCACATTTTTTAAGAATTACATTAAAGTAGTATTAAACCCTAGGTATTTTGGTTGGTTTGAGCACAATAAAATAAAAGTTCCCCACTAAACTATTTGTTAAACTGTTTTACACCAGCATTTGAAGTTTACAGCTTTCAATGCTGCTGGCTCCTGCTCTCTCAGTGCTGCTTCCCTGAATTTCTGGTCTTCACAGGAAAGAGTTGACCGTGGACAGCGCAGTCTGCAGCCAGTCTGGTTGGAAGAGGATGAGGACAGGGGGAGGGAGGAGCGGGAGAGTGCTTTGCAATCCTTGGCTATAGGGTTGTGTGTTTCTATTTAGAGCCAGATTTAGACCTTGGGGGGGCCTGGGGCACTTTAGGTTCGGGAAGCCCCTTATACACAGGGTTGGTTTACATTCTCAGTGACAGCCACACATTTTTAAAATGCATGACACAACGTCATTCTGAGGTCACCCATGCCCACACACACACAGTCATAGTGCTCTGTGTGGTTTGCTTGACCAAAATTCATTTTTGAAAAACTATACAATATACCAGTCCAGAGTTTTACAGATGATGGCTGGTAGAATATTACTCCCAAGCAGCGGGATTCAATCACAACCAGTGAGCCAATGAGGGGAGAGAGGGTGTGTGGCCAAGCAGCGGCTCGTGGGTGCACCTGCTCAAGCTGCTTGCTCAGGGGGCACTCGGTAGGAAGGAGGGGCCTGGAGCGACGCCGGGGGACCAGAGAAGAGGAGAATCAGGGCTGCTCTGTGCAAATCCACTGAGCAGGTAAGCACTGTATATCAAAAACAACAAGCCTTTACTATTACTTTAAACTATTTTTAAATTTACATGTTTATCTAAGTCAACCCGGTCCACAGGGTGACAATGCTGCTATGTGATTTTACTGGAAAACAAACAGCATTGTTTGGAAGGAATTGGAACATCAACAGATGGGGGGGAGGGTCCAGAGACAGTGATAGCCAGCCAGTGATAGCCAGCGCGGAAGATATTCCAGAGGGTAGTATTGGGGGCATTAGTGGTAGGTTAACCAAAGCACAAAAACACAAGGTGAGTATAGTAGCAAGTCCAAGTTGCAATCTTGAAACACCCAATACGAGGACAATATGTGACCGGTCTAAACTATGTGGCATGTTCACCAATGCCAGGAGCCTGGCGGACAAGATGGGTGAACTAGAGATACTGTTGTACAAGGAGGATTTGGATTTTGTGGGAATTTCAGAGACCTGGTTCAACAGCTCTCATGATTGGCTGGCAAACATTCAAGGGTATACCCTATACCGCAAGGACAGAGAGGGTAAAAAAGGGGGAGGGGTATGCCTATATATCAAGAATAATGTACAAGTGAATGTGAGAGATGACATCACTGAGGGGGCTAGGGAGGAGGTGGAATCTTTATGGGTAGAGCTCCAAAGGGATGAAGCTAAGGGGAAAATAATACTGGGAGTATGCTATAGGCCCCCTAACCTGAGGGAGGAAGTGGAGACGGATCTCCTATCACAAATTGGATTAGCAGCAAGGATGGGAAGTGTTATCATAATGGGGGATTTTAATTATCCAGACATAGACTGGGCGGAGGGAACCGCGCATTCATTTAAGGCTCACCAGTTCCTTAGTGTCTTGCAGGACAATTTTATGGGTCAGATGGTAGACGCACCAACTAGAAATAAAACATTACTAGATCTACTGATTACCAACAATACAGACCTGATAACAGATGTGGAAATACGGGGCAATTTAGGTAACAGCGATCACAGGTCAATTAGTTTCAGTATAAATCACACAAATAGGAGACATGAAGGGAACACAAAGACACTGAATTTCAAAAGAGCCAACTTCCCTAAACTACAAACCTTGCTAAAAGGCATAAATTGGGATAAAATATTAGGAACAAAGAATACGGAGGAGAGATGGGTTTGCTTTAAGAGCATATTGGGTAATAAATTTAAAAGAGCGAACAAACATCCTGGATGGCTTAACTCCAATGTAAAAATGCATATAAAAGCAAAGGAGAAGGCCTTCAAAAAATACAAGGTTGAGGGATCATCCACAGCATTTAGAATTTATAAAGAATGCAATAAGAAATGTAAGGGTGCAATTAGGTTGGCTAAGATAGAACATGAAAGACACATAGCGGAGGAGAGCAAAAAAAATCCCAAGAAATTCTTTAAGTATGAAAACAGTAAAAAAGGGAGGACAGACCATATTGGCCCCATAAAGAATGAGGAAGGACATCTGGTTACAAAGGATGGGGAGATGGCAAAGGTATTGAATTTATTCTTCTCCTCAGTCTTCACGAGTGAATCGGGGGGCTTCAGTAACCAAAACTGCAGTGTTTATCCTCATGACACAACACAGGAAGCACCTACATGGTTAACAGAGGACGGAATTAAAATTAGACTTGAGAAACTTAACATTAATAAATCACCGGGACCAAATGGCTTGCATCCGAGGGTACTTAGGGAACTCAGTCAGGTGATTGCCAGACCGTTGTTCCTAATTTTTACAGACAGTCTATTGACTGGAATGGTACCAGCTGATTGGAGAAAAGCCAATGTAGCACCAATATTTAAAAAGGGCCCAAAAAACATCCCTGGGAATTACAGACCAGTTAGCCTAACATCAATAGTATGTAAACTCTTGGAGGGGATGATAAGGGACTATATACAAGATTTTAGTAATAAGAATGATATCATTAGCAGTAATCAGCATGGATTCATGAAGAATCGTTCTTGCCAAACCAATCTATTAACCTTCTATGAGGAGGTGAGTTGCCATCTAGATAAAGGAAGGCCCGTAGACGTGGTGTATCTGGATTTTGCAAAAGCATTTGACACAGTTCCCCATAAACGTTTACTGTACAAAATAAGGTGCGTTGGCATGGACCATAGGGTGAGTACATGGATTGAAAACTGGCTACAAGGGCGTGTTCAGAGGGTGGTGATAAATGGGGAGTACTCAGAATGGTCAGGGGTGGGTAGTGGGGTTCCCCAGGGTTCTGTGCTGGGACCAATCCTATTTAATTTGTTCATAAACGACCTGGAGGATGGGATAAACAGTTCAATCTCTGTATTTGCAAACAATACTAAGCTAAGCAGGGCAATAACTTCTCCGCAGGATGTGGAAATCTTGCAAAAAGACCTGAACAAATTAATGGGGTGGGCGACTACATGGCAAATGAGGTTCAATGTAGAAAAATGTAAAATAATGCATTTGGGTGGCAAAAATATGAATGCAATCTATACACTGGGGGGAGAACCTCTGGGGGAATCTAGGATGGAAAAGGACCTGGGGGTCCTAGTGGATGATAGGCTCAGCAATGGCATGCAATGCCAAGCTGCTGCTAATAAAGCAAACAGAATATTGGCATGCATTAAAAGAGGGATCAACTGCAGAGATAAAACGATAATTCTCCCGCTCTACAAGACTCTGGTCCGCCCGCACCTGGAGTATGCTGTCCAGTTCTGGGCACCAGTCCTCAGGAGGGACGTACTGGAAATGGAGCGAGTACAAAGAAGGGCAACAAAGCTAATAAAGGGTCTGGAGGATCTTAGTTATGAGGAAAGGTTGCGAGCACTGAACTTATTCTCTCTGGAGAAGAGACGCTTGAGAGGGGATATGATTTCAATTTACAAATACTGTACTGGTGACCCCACAATAGGGATAAAACTTTTTCGCAGAAGAGAGTTTAATAAGACTCGTGGCCACTCATTACAATTAGAAGAAAAGAGGTTTAACCTTAAACTACGTAGAGGGTTCTTTACTGTAAGAGCGGCAAGGATGTGGAATTCCCTTCCACAGGCGGTGGTCTCAGCGGGGAGCATTGATAGCTTCAAGAAACTATTAGATAATCACCTGAATGACCGCAATATACAGGGATATGTAATGTAATACTGACACATAATCACACACATAGGTTGGACTTGATGGACTTGTGTCTTTTTTCAACCTCACCTACTATGTAACTATGTAACAGATCTAGTGGCAGGATCAACCTGTAAATACAATTATGTTATGCAGGAACCCAAAAAAATAAACAATGACACACAAGATCATATCTGTCATCTCTGTTCTTACTCATAGTTCTACTTTAAAGCTGAAGTTTAATCAGCTTATAGGTTACCTTCTCCGTTTTCTCAATCCCCCCCCTCCTCATAAGCATGCTGAAGACATTTTTAAATTTGAATTCCGGGCACAAAAACCCTCATTCAAATATATTCTTCAATTGACACAAAGGATATATATCTACTTTGTCTACCAAATGACTTTGCGAACTCAGGTATTACCTTGTAAAAGGAATGGTGACATCATCACTGTGCTGTACATTGCCTACACAGAGAGCAGAGCTGTGGGAGGAACATATCAGCCTCCATCCACTAAAGGCTGTCTGCAAAAAACTACAGGAAGGGGCAGGGCAAGACCAGTCATCCTGCACAAGGAGAGAGAACAGCAGTACAGGAGAGGAGCGCTATAGAAAATGATTTAGTGTTAGTAAACCATATATATCAAAACTAGGAAATCATTAAGTATATGATACAACATTTAAAGTCCACTGTGCATATAACAAATGTTTTTATGTTTGACTGTGATAGTTCAAAAAACGATTTGAGTGAAAAGTCCCATTATGGAATCCCAGTGCTATTCAATTAATTCCCGCAGCCATGACAATCCATATGTATATCACCAAGTTGTGAATATCCACCACTGGGATGGGTAAAGCATTTACCGGAACGCGTGGACTCAGACACCAACAACATTGAGTCAGATTAGCTGGTATAACTGCCCCAGATGATGTCCTTGGTCGAGTCCTATCCAGGCCATTGCGTGCTAAATGTCAATGTAACCCTACTAGTTGGATGTTTTGACAAGCGTTTTAAACCTCTGTTTTGATGTAAGCATTCTGTACTTTTTTAAATAAATGAGTCTTTTGTGGTTTTGTGCTATGTGGAGGCGTTTTTGTTTATACGAGTCTTTGGACCATATGCTGCAATCAAGAGAGTGTTAACTCTACCGTAAGGTTAAGCCGTGAGATCCTCTGAGCCGCCCTTTGGACCATCTCCCAAGAGATTTATATTTACACCAGCTAATCTGACTTGGTGCCGCTGGTGTCTGAGTCCACACATTCCGGTAAGCACATTACCCTTTTCGGTGGTGGATATCCACAACTTGGGGATATACAGTACCTTGAAAAAGTATTCATACCCCTTGAAATTTTCCACATTTTGTCATGTTACAACCAAAAAAACGTAAATATATTTCATTGGGATTTTATGTGATAGACCAACATAAAGTCGCACATATGGTTTTCAAATTTTTTTACAAATAATTATATGAAAAAAAAGTGTGGCATGCATTTGTATTAAGCCCCCCCCCCGAGTCAATACTTTGTAGAACCACCTTTTGCTGCAATTGCAGCTGCAAGTCTTTTTGGGTATGTCTCTACCAGCTTTGCACATTCAGATTGGATTAAGAGCGTCTGTGAACAGCAACTTTCAAGTCTTGTCACAGATCCTCAGTTTTCTGCCACACATAGAGTTTTGCATTTAGGCCATATAGTTCAATCTTGGTCTCATCTGACCAGAGCACCTTCTTCCATATGTTTGCTGTGTCCTCCACACGGCTTCTCGTAAACTGCAAACAGGACTTCTTATGGCTTTCTTTCAACAATGGCTTTCTTCTTGCCACTCTTCCATAAAAGCCATTTGTGGAGTGCACGACTAATAGTTGTCTTGTGGACAGATTCTCCCATCTGAACTGTGGATCTCTGCAGCTCCTCCAGAGTTACCATGGGCTTCTTGGCTACTTCTCTGATTAATGCTTTCCTTGCCCGGCCTGTCAGTTTAGGTGGACGAAAATTCTCGTACGACAGAATAAAAAAAATCGTATGTGATGTTATGTGTTGTAGTGTATTTCTATTGTATTTTCGGACGACAACTGTACTGATTAAACGAAAATCGTATGATCTAGTATCACATGAGTCAAATTTTCGTGTTTGTATGATCAGATAATATCGAATGAACTGTCGTGATCGGCTCTCAAAAGCTCTTTACTAAAGTTTCGATTATTGTACGATTGCTTCAAGCGGTATTTTTCGTCTGATTTTCACATCGTGTGTACGGGCCATAAGGTTCTCTAACAAATGTCTGAGGGCTTCACAGAACAGCTGTATTTATGCTGAGATTAAATTACACACAGGTGACTCCATTTACTAATTAAGTGACTTCTGAAGGCAATTGGTTCCACTAGATTTTAGATAGGGGTATCAGAGTAAAAGGGGGCTGAATACAAATGCACTCCACACTTTTCAGATGTTTGTAAAAAAAAAAAATCTTCCACTTCACAATTATGTGCCACTTTGTTTTGGTCTATCACATACAATCCCAATATAATACATTTACGCTTTTGGTTGTAACAGGACGAAATGTGGAAAATTTCAAGGGGTGTGAATACTTTTTCAAAGCACTGTGTCAGAAACCATGAAATCAGACAGAGACAGAAGTATAGTTAAATCACACTTGTTTAATAATAAAAGTAAATAGAACAAACGTTGTCAAAACATAGCCAGAGTTCAGGAACCAGAACGGATAGTCAGACAAGCCAAACATCAGGGAGCTGGAGATAAGCGTAGTAAAACAGCAAGCAGGATATGGAGCCAGAAGGGATGTCAGCCAAGCAAGTCTTTTAACAGGAATGCAGGAGATGTCTCTGTGATGTTGACTAAGGCGAAGGCAGAGATCCTCTGGGCTGGACGGCTTAAGTAGACCTGACTTACGAGCAGGATATCATCAACAGCTGAGTAACTGTGGAGAGATAGGAGCTGGCAATTAGCCGACAGCTGAGCAGCCAGCTCAGAGAAGGAAGGGCTGAGCCCAGCCCTGACACAGGGTACACATGGATTGTTGTGGCTGCCATCCGCAATTATTTGAAAAGCACTGGGATTCCATAAAGGGACGTTTGACTCAAATACGTTTTTGGTCATATATAAAAAAAAAATTGTTATATGCACAGTGCATCTTAAATGTTGTATCATATTGTACTTGATATGCTAGTATTGATATACAGTATATGGTTTACTAACACTAAATAATTTTCTATAGCACTGCACTTTTATATCACATATTTTTTGCACAATGGTTTGTCAATCGTATTGCTAGCAGCTGCGTCCTTTGAGACTATTAGCGCAGTATTCTCATTAATAAAAGAACAGGAGAGGAGCCTGAACAATTGTGCAAGATTAAAAGGTTGGGGTACAGCTTTGGGCAAATAGTACATAAAGGGGAGAAAACTGAAAATATTGGCAACAGGAAAGGGAAAATAAATTGTAAAATAAAAACACTTCCCCCACCCTTTTTTTTTTTTTTTTTTTACTACAAAGCAACAGAAGGAAGAGTCAAGCACATTATCTAACTTCAATTTGCCAAAAATAGAAAAGCCTGATGTCTAAGTTCACTGTGCAGGCTGAATTGATTCCAGGTATGATCGCCCCTAGGAGTGCTGGGAGCACAAGCTTCAGCTTTTGTTGGCTCAGCTTGCTCTGTGACACAGTTATGTATCTTACATTAGAATAGGCAATCACTGTACATGTGTTGTTTTATCCATCATACCAGTTAGAGGGAAAAGCTGTAACACATGTGGTGGGGTAAGTAGAGATGTTTGCACTGAGGGTAAAGACATATGGATATACACTATAGTTCCTATAAAAATTTATCACACCATGTTGTATTGTCATAGAACACACCATATCTGAAAACTGGTAGGCTACAACATATTATACATTTTGGCCTTCAATAAAAGAACGCGTAAAAAAAAAAATTAAAAAGTATTAAAAGGTCTTTCATTTACATATACTTTAAAACCCCACTCCGCAGAAAGAAAAAACCCTCCTTTGCAGTGGAGGTTGAGGTTTGAAGGGTTTCTGGTGAAAAGATAATGCTGGGCTCATAGGGTTAACTGGCTGGTATTGCTATCTTAGGGTATTGATGTTGATGTAAATGATCTGGTTTCTGGGCTTTTACACCCCAGAGGATCTCCACAATCTCCTTGTCTTGTAGTGTAACGTAACGGGAAATGATATTAAAGCGCCACACCACTGCTAAGAGGTCCAGACACAATTTTACTCCATTAAAAGTAGCCAACACAGTTCAAGGGTCCAAGGGTGCCCCTTTCAACAAGGCTTGACTGACCTTCAAAATGTGTTACCTACTTTTCGGATTGTCCCCCTGACGTTTATTGGAATAAAGTTGTATCTGGACCTCTTAGCAGCGGTGTGGTGCTTCAATTTCAATTCTCCTTTGCAGTGGGGGCTGCCTTTGCAGGGGTTAAAAACTTGTCTAGGTCTAGTTTGACTTGTCTGATTCCCCCCCCCACACTCCCCACTCCTCTAGTTCCTTATGTTATGACAGTGGACTGTCTTTTGGTGTCCTCATGACTCGATGATGTCAGAGGACCACTGCCAGACCGTAGGGGAGACGACACTTGCAAGATGGGGGGAAGGGCAGTCTCACAGTGCAGAGGGAGCCTGTGGGAGCAGCAGATCAAATAAGTAAAACTGCCTTTTGCGGACTCCTAGACCTGAATGATTATTTAACCTCTACAGTGTGGGGGCCACTCCGATGCAAAGGAGCATTTTTCCTTTTACGTGAGTTAAACTTCAAAGTGGAACCAAAGTCCCCAATATTTACCTCTCCTTCAAAAATCCAACATCCCTCGCTAACATTTTCTACCTGGGTTATTTTGGGTGTCAGGCTGTGGCTGTCTTCATTGGCCGGTGCATGCCCAGGAATTCAGTCATGCCAGCAAACAAGAGCTATGCCGTAATGTAAACGGTGCTGCGCTTGTGCAGCTCAATGTACATTTCAAAGAAGACTGTGAACAGGCAGGTAGATTTCCCTTATTGCAATAAAGAGCCTGCCTGCTCACATTTTTTTTAAACTGAGACTTTAGTTCCACTTTGGGAATGTGATTTTGTCCTTAGCCTACATGTACAGATCTGAAGAGCATGTTAGGTATAATTGATATTGTATTTTTATAATATATATGTGGTATTTCAACCTATTTCACCCTCTGCCTGCTCTGTGTTTAGGGCAGCTGCCCCCCACGTTACACTTCTGAGCTGTGACAATAGTAGATGCTCCTAAATACAGTATTTAGAAAGGAAGGCAAGTCTCATGGATACCTACAAGATATATGTGTTTACAGCCAGTATTTCACTTTAATTATATGTCGGCATGTGAGGGATTTCTAAGATAAAAAGTACCGACAGGAAAATTAAATTTTATTTGTGACATCAACTTTATGTCAGATACTGCTTTCTCACTTTCAGCTTCTGTGGTAATGGATTCCTTTCACTTTATACTTGTTAACTCCAGGAGTAAAAGCATGCATTCAAGGCAACTGTGGGAAAGCACTGTACTCTCAGCTTCACTGTTACCAATCAAGACATCATAAATTAGGATCGGCTCTCCTATTGATTCTAATTCCTGCTTATGGAGTGTGTAGTACAGGGCAGGGGCAGCTCTCCAAGACATTCTATTTGGCCAGACTATGCACATATCCCTAACAAGGAGAAAAATGGCATTAACACAAACCCTCACTGCCCTCTGTAGTTGCAGGCACTGTGGAGCTATTCATTTCTAAAGTTTGCAGTTGAATTACAAAAGTCACTCAAGAAGATGTTGAAATATATTGCACTGCAATAGGCTATGTATAGGCTCACATAAGCTAAATTATATGTACCTTGTTCCAATAGTGTACTTTGAGCTGAGAAGGGGGGGGGGGGGGGTTGAGGCTGTAGCATTGCACCAGGTACAACTCACATAGTACTGCCATGAACAATTCTTAACCCATACTGGATGTTAATATGGGCCTGGATGGATTGGCATACTGCAGGAGACAGTGTCCTCCACTTCTGGAATCTTGCTCATTGACGTGGCTATGCAGCATTGGAAAGCAACAGCAGATTCTACTGCCTGAAGATGACAGAGCGCGAAGGCAAAAGGAAGACAGGCAGTTCTCACACAGGTAAGTATTGCACAGTGCCAGGGCAGTGGCACAAATTAAACAATACGACATGCTGATGCTCCAACAGCCTGAAACCCGCGTGGTCCATCGTTGGCACCTTCTCCCTGTCTTCTTCCGGGTGCCTAATTGGCCAACGCGGGATCAACAGTGGTTGAGGTTGTGTTGGCCAAACTATAATGCTTAACTACAGTAGAGAAAAGTGAGGTTATATAATTAAATGGTCCTATTCAAAAGTTTGCATACTCTTAGTTCTTAAAGTGGAGTTCCACCCACTTTTACAACTCTTCAGCATCCCTCACTAAACTGTGCACTGTAAACGAATTGGATATTTTTTTATTTTTTTTCTCAGCACCTACTGTATATCTGCTGTATTCATTTTTCACTTCCTCCTCCCTGGCCGTGGCCCATCGCATCATTTCCTGTTTGCAATGCCTCTGGGAAGGGGCGGCAACTTCCTCTGACACTGCCGTTGCTATGGAAACCTGACCTGAAACCTATTACACTGCTTGTGCTGCGCTGAGCATGTGCGAGATCTGCAAGGATGAAATCCAGGAAGAAATACAGTCTGGCTTCAGATGCCCACACTTAAGATGGCCACGGCCTGCTGTAAGTTTATAAAACAACAAACTACTGCTATAAACTAACAAACCACACCTTAGTTTACACACTATCTTTACTAGAATACATTAAGCTTGTGTATTATAGGGGTATTTTTATTTAAAAAGTATCATTTCGGCCGGAACACCACTTTAATATAGTGTACTGCACCCTTCAGCATCAATGACTACTTGATATTTGTGAACGAGGCTCTATTTTTTTTATAGAAACAAGATAAAATGGAAGGTGCAAGCCCCTAGTGCATTAGCACAAAACATTTATTCAATAAAAAATAGATACTCACAAGATGGCAAACAATTGTAGGCCAAAAAACACACAATGCCTACAATTTTTTTGCCATCTTGTTAGTATCCATTTTTTATTGATTTTTTTTATTGAATAAATGTTTTGTGGTAATGCACTAGGTGCTTGCGCCTTCCATTTTATTTTGTTTCTGTAGTATCGATCGGATTACCCTGGCTGGGGAGGGCAGCATCCACTCAGTTCTTTGGCATTACCATTGTCCTTGCAGTTTTACACCACAGAAGACCTCATAGCGCTGGAAGTGACTGCTCTCTATTTTTCATCTGGTAAAGTTGCCCATTTGTCTTGGCAAAAAGCCTCAAGATCCTGTAAATTATTTGGTTGCCTAGCATGAACTGCATGTCTGGGATCTCCCCAAAGTTGCTCAGTGATGTTGAGGTCAGGAGATTGTGGTGGCCACTCCAGAACCTTTACCAGTTTGCTGCTGCAACCACTAAAAGGTTAACTTGGCCTTATATTTTGGACTATTGTCTTGTTTTTAAGTCCAAGTTCAAGTGAGTCCCAGGCTTCCAAGATGATGAATACAAATTTTTCCACAATATTTTCTAACAGTATACCGCATTCATCTTTCCAGCAATTTTTGCAAAATTCTCTGTAACTTATACACCCCCAAAACACTTCCATGCTTCACAGTCGGTATGGTGTGCTTCTCTACAAAGACCTCTTCAAGGGCCTTGTAGACTCCAAATAAAGCATTGATGGTTGTGACCACAAAGTAAAGTTTTTGTTTCATCACTCTAAAGGAAGGTAGGAACTCAAGTTTGGAGTGGTTTGGCATATTGCAAGCAGGCTCATTTGTGGCATTGGTGCAGTAACAAGGGCTAACATTTTAAAAAGTCTGCCAGGTGTATGTAAACCACAGGGCTGGTTGAGGTATCCTTATAAGCCATTTTAAGCTTTGAGGGGTATCAATATCCTAAATCCTATTGAATTCCTTCCTAAGCTTCCAAATATTACCACTATGGATTTGGTTCATGTACACACAGACAATGCTGCAGCCTGCAGGACATGGTGAGGGGAATTCAGTAAAGCACTTTCCAGGGTTTTCTGGCACTATGGCCATTTAAAAAAGCCTGGGGCAGATTCAAAATCCCCTTCCTCCCATTTCTGTAACTTTACCAACACATGCAGCAGATTCAGGTAGTTCCCAATAGCACCACTTTTACAAAGTGCATTAATACATCAATTAAAAAAAAAATTAGCTGCAATTTATAGAGAATGAAACTGGAGGCAATAAAGACCAACTCTAACTTAGCGTACAGAGATGATCATAGTCCTTTTGCTGTATGCAGTGTAGTAGAGTGGCATATTTGCTGCCGCTACCCACCCCCGCCGGTTGTCAAGGACGCTGTTGGTATGCGAGCAACCAGTGATGCTTAATTGGGGGGGAGCCAGACATAAATTCTCTGTCAGGTCTGCTCTTGCCTTGTAATTGGACAGATTCAGTGGGAGTGGGCAGATTCTATAGCCAATAGTAGGCTGCCATTGGCTAAGGATCCGACCACTGCCTGCTGTCATTCACAAGGGTAGAAGACTTGATGGGGAACTGGTGTCTGTGAATCACCATCAGGCTCCACCACCCCAAGGTATAAAACTACCCACCGCTGTGCTGTCTGACAGCTGCAGCAATAGGGAAGAAGTGCAGCTGCACTGAGGGTGGAATATCGCCTGTACTGACATTTTCCATGTAGAGGAACGTTGGAATACTAAAGAGTGTCTTGAACACTCTTCACACTCTTGTGTGTGATCATCAGTTAAAGTATGTTTGCCACTGCAAAAGGTACCGTATATACTCGAGTATTAGTCACATTTTTCAGCACATTTTTTTGTGCTGAAAGTACCCCCCTCGACTTATACTCGAGTCAAGCACTTTTCTGCAGCAAAAAATTTCATTTTCCGAACTGACTTTGGGGCCCCGTATCTCCAAAGCTGGGGTTCCTAGCACCAAGTAGCCCCGAGATACGGGGCCCCAAAGTAGGTTTGGAAAAATGTCATTCTATGCTGCAGAAAAGTGCTTGACATTTTCTGAACCAATTTTGGGGCCCCGTATCTCAGGGCCACTTGGCGCTAGGAACCCCATATTTGGTGTGCAAACCCAGTGGAACTGGTACCATAACATATCCAAAGCTGGGGTTCCTATCACCAAGTATCCCCGAGATACGGAGCCCCAAAATAGGTTTGGAAAATGTCATTCTCTGCTGCAGAAAAGTGCTTGACATTTTCTGAACCGATTTTGGGGCCCTGTATCTCGGGGTCACTTATTGGTAGAAACCCCAGCTTTGGATATTTTATGGTGCTAGTTCCACTGGGTTTGCACATCAAATTTGGGGTTCCTAGCACTAAGTGGCCCCGAGATACGGGGCCCCAAAATCGGTCAACTGTGTCCATCTGCAGCAAATTTTGGCTGCAGCTAGGGGGCATCTAGGAACCCTTAACTACCGAGTTTGAAGTTCGCTGGACCTATGGCTGCAAATGGGCACAGTGAGGCATGCAAATGGGCATGGTGAGGTTGCAAATGGGCATTGTTGACCCTCTTTTCCACTTACAGTAGCTGTGCATTTCTCACCCTTGTCTTATACTCGGGTCAATACGTTTTTCCCATTTTTTTGTGGTAAATTAGGGCCTCGACTTATACTCTGAACGACTTATACTCGAGTATATACGGTATCTACTGGATAACATTTTCATACAGTGTTCATAATATTCATAAGCCCTATAGTTTATTGCACTGCAGAGTTTAAGCCTTTCTAGCCAGGATCCAAGCGAAGTCTGTGAATCCGCTTCACCAACCATAGTTTAGCCTTTAATTAATAATGTACTCTTTTAATTATGCTTCTAAATGAAGAATAGTTTTGTTAAAAGCCCCATGATTAGCGAGCTAGAGAGCAGTACAAAACACTAATAATTACATGAGTGATAACTTTATTTATTGGTTGGGATTATAAAACCGCATACAGACGGCTTTAAGGCCACTAAAAGTCCTTGCTACCTACTTTCCTTTTTTTATTATCAGTAAACTTGGCATACTTCCATCTGAAGAGAAGCTGGAATTGCTCTATCACTTACTTACTGGCTGGCCTGTAACTATTTGCCTGCTATAGCAATTTTAAGTTGATCATTTTAATTTTAGGATGCCACTGCTGTATGAGATTTACAATAGTTGCTTATTATCCCTAGTGGCCATGGCTACAGGTGAACAAAAATATTAAAGATAGATTCAATAGAAGTAGATCGAATCACAATCACTAAAATAACATATCAGCATTAAGGCTCGTTTCACATCTATGCATGTTGCTTTTGATCGTTTCTGCAGTGCTTTTTGCGGTGCTTGCCGCGCTTTTGAACATGCGTTTTTGCCGCGTTTTGCGGGGTTTTTTTAAAGTGTTTTTTTTATACTGTATACAGTGTAAAAAAAAAAAGAAAGAAAAAAAAAAAAAACGCAAAACGCGGTTAAAACGCGGTAAAAACGCGGTACTTGCGTTTTTGGATGCGAGTCCACTGAATTCTACTACATGCAAAACGCTGCATTTTGCATGAAAAAAAGTCCCCGACCCTTTCCAAAAATGCAGAGGCACAAAAATGCATTGATGTGAACATGTTCCATAGGAACCCATGTTAAAAAATTCCCATGCATTTCTGCAAAATGCAAAATGCATCAAAAAATGCATTAGTGTGAATAGAGCCTAAAGTGGAAGTAAAACCTCACATATACCCAGTGAAGTGAATAGCCTCAGATGATACACAGAGATGAAACAAATCTCCTTACACAAGTTTTACATTTATATCTGCTTCACCTTTAGATGCTGTTTAGAAAGTGCATCCTGTTCAACACTGCAGTGAAGCCTGGGCATACAGCCAAGACAGCTGATTGGAGGAAAGGCACACACCCCCTCTCCTCATAGGTAGAGACTTTCAGAGCTGATCTTGAGTAGTTCAGCACTCTGCTAATCTATTTATAGCATCCTCCCCAACAAACTCTGGCTGCTTTTATCACAGGTGACAGAACTTGTCAGGAGTTATCAGTCTGATAGAAGAACCAGCAGGAGACAGCTAGGGAACATGGGGCTTTGAAGAGAGATAACAAAACACTGCAGATATATGTGCCCAGCTCAAATTTCACAAGTCGGTTTACATTACCACTTTAACCACTTAAGGACAGGATGGATTTGCCCTCTTAATTAACAGGGCATTTTTAGCAATACGGCACTGTGATACTTTAACTGACAATTGCGCGGTCGTGTGACGTAGTACCCAAACAAAATGTATGTCTTTTTTTCCAACAAATAGAGCTTTCTTTTGGTGGTATTTGATCATCTCTGTGGTTTTTATTTTTTACACTATTAACAAAAAAAAGAGTGACAATTTTGAAACAAAATAAATATTTTTTTCTTTTCGCTATAATAAATATCCAAAAAAATGTAAGCACAGGGGAGCCAACTTGCCGCAGTAAAACTGCGGCGGGGGGTCGGTAACTAGTTAACATATTGATGTCATTTTCTAGAAGTTATTGTTAATCTAACACTAAATTTTTTGAGTTAGGGTCCTTATGGCTTAAAGCGGAAGTAAACCCATCGATTTAACAAAAAACAATTACATTCCCGTAAATGTAACTGTAATGCCCCGTACACACGGTCGGATTTTCCGACGGAAAATGTGTGATAGGACCTTGTTGTCGGAAATTCCGACCGTGTGTAGGCTACATCACACATTTTCCTTCGGATTTTCCGACACACAAAGTTTGAGAGCAGGATATAAAATTTTCCGACAACAAAATCCGTTAAGAAAGTGTTTCCACCGCTCAGGCTGACACTGACCCAGGTGTAAGTAGAAGTTTCAGAGCAGAAGAGTTCCAGGTGGTGGCTGAATGCTAGACAAAGCAGGCTTGAATGGAGGAGAAGATTTGGATGCCGCACCCCGGATGTAGTCAAAAAACTTCACTTTATTGAAAAAATGGGATCATCAAGATAACAAGACTGTCATGCAGAAAGTACAGGTAAGCTGACGCGTTTCGCACTCAGGACTGAGTGCTTACTCATAGCTATGAGTAAGCACTCAGTCCTGAGTGCGAAACGCGTCAACTTACCTGTACTTTCTGCATGACAGTCTTGTTATCTTGATGATCCCATTTTTTCAATAAAGTGAAGTTTTTTGACTACATCCGGTGTGCGGCATCCAAATCTTCTCCTCCATTCAAGCCAACAAAATCCGTTGTTGGAATTTCCGATCGTGTGTACACAAATCCGACGCACAAAGTGCCACGCATGCTCAGAATAAATAGAGAGATGAAAGCTATTGGCTACTGCCCCGTTTAGAGCCCCGAAATACGTGTTTTACGTCACCATGTTCAGAACGATCAGATTTTCCGACAACTTTGTGTGTTGTGTGACCGTGTGTATGCAAGACAAGTTTGAGCCAACATCCGTCGGAAAAAATCCTAGGATTTTGTTGTCGAAATGTCCGATCAATGTCCGACCGTGTGTACGGGGCATTACAATGGTTGTGCTCTCAACCAAACTATCAAATCTTCAAATGGCTGGTGTTAAAAGTGATTACAGCTTTAAATGGCAGTTGAAAAGGCCAAGATGGCAGCTTGGCTGAAAACGATAGGAGGGTTTACTTAAACCCAGGACCCTGCATTCACTATATCTGGTCTCCCACAGAACATGGAAATGCAATCGTTTTAGTAAATCTAAACGGCTAAATACCATTTCCCATCAGCAGTTAGAGCAGTCTTGTGACTTCTATCAGTGTCTGGTTAAAGCGTGTAGGAGGAGTTTTCATTCTACTCGGATTGTCTTATAAAGCTGCAGGACCCCTGACCCTGTGTCTGGACAGTGCTAATTGGCAGATCACATGCACCCCCCCCCCCCCCCCCAGGAAAAAACAGTCTCTAGCAATACACAGCAAACTAAGCATGTGCAGCTTGTCCCCTAGCCTCTGTTCTATCAGCGGATGGATTGGGGATTGTGGAAGAAGGGAAGGAACAGAGAACACAGTATCAAACATCCTTTTTTAAACAATGCAAAGGATTAACCCCTTAGGTTCGACAGTGAGTATAAAAAGCATGCTTTACTGTATATACAGACTGATTTTACTGTTGTGGGTTTAGTAACACTTTAATAAACCAAAGGACCGTTTCACACTGGCAGACATGAAAAACTGACGGGCGGATCCGATCGGACCTACCATGGACATGGTCCAATCCTGTCTGCTAAAAACAGATGGATGCGGATCCCAATCTGTCTGGCGGATCAGGTGGCAGTCGGGAGTAAACAGACGGACTGTTTACATCTGATCACCCATAGGAGGAGAGCGGGTTGTGTATGCAGACCGGCTGCTTATGCAGTGCGGTCACAGATCAGCCATCCGCCTGCTCAGCGGGGATCAGCAAACAGATTCCCCACTGAGCAGATGGACTCCAACAAACCCTGTCCCGTGTGTAAGGGCTCTAACAATTCCTCCACATACTGACTGGTCCTTCGGGCACCCTTGCCCACTTGTTGACCGCCTAGCTGGGAAAATAAGTCATTACTTTGATGTTAAATACCGGGGTTAAAGCTGTAACTAGATGCCATAACCCCGGTATTTTCATTGCCCTCAGGCACCTGTCTTTCAGATAAAAGTGATCCCTGCGGCGGATTCGCCGTTCGATCACTTTTAGAAGCGGCGGGAGAGGTGCCACCCCCTCCTGCCTCTTCCCAGTGGTTCCCGGGCTTACGTTACAAATTGCTGAGCCTGGGAACCATCAAGCTCTAACAGTGTCTTCCCATAGAGATAAGCGATGGCAAGATGGCCACCGCTCATCTCTATGCCCTGGGAGGTCATCGCGTCACTTCCGGTTCTCGGGCCATGTAAACATGTTTTTTTGTTTTCTTAAAGCAAAAGATTTTTTTTTTGATTTTTTTATGTTTTGCTTTTAAGGCTTAATGTACACGGGACACTGAGGCAACCTCTTCTGACCGATTTTTTTGGACGGCTTGAAACCAGCATTTAAAAACACCCGTTTAGCCGCGTTTGCATGCCGCGTTTGAGTCTAGGAGCGTTTATTTAAGATAACATCATAAGACCCTCCCAAAGCACAAAAAACAGTATTATTTAACTATTTCAGCCATTCTGTGAGACCAGAGTGAGTAGCTGAGAGAGCAGCAGTGTACTTGTATCCATCTCAATTTCTGTGCTTTTACTATGGATCCCATAATGCGCATATGTGAGGAAATGCTCCTGACGCTGCCGTTGATGAGGCTGGAAAGACGTCGGGAATCGCGCGTGAGGACCAGAGTTCATCGCTACTGGACTCATCTATTAATTGTGCAGCACATGACTGTAGGATATTTTTCCAACATCTACGTACAGCTGCATAGCTTCCCTGATAAATTTTTTAATTTTACTCGCATGTCCATTGCCGCCTTTGACCTTCTCCTGGAAAAAGTTTGGCCCAGTCTGACATGCATTGACACGAACATAAGGAAGAGTGTGCCACCAGTGGAACGTCTTTTGGTGACTATCAGGTATGTGTATATATTTATATACATCTATAGATGTATAGATGTATTATTTTAGTTGTTTATTAACTTTAAAAAAAAATATTTAGTTTTTTTTAATGAAAATTTGAATTGCAAATTTTTTAATATATTTCATTTTTGAATTGCAATTGTTTATTATATTTTTTTGTTTCTTTTTTTTTTTACAAGCTGTATACATAATTTCATTTTTTTTTTATTAATTTATTTTGTCTTTTTTATGCAAAATTTAATTGCAATTTTTTAATATTTTTAATTATAGAATTGTGATTTATATATATATATATATATATATATATATATATATATATATATATATATATATATATATATTTTTTTTTTTTTTTTTTTTAAATTTAGGTTTCTGGCCATGGGTCAATCCTATGCATCTTTGCATCACTATTTTTTGTTGGGTGTTGCGACAGTTGCCAAAGTGGCACGACAAACCAGCGCTGTACTGTGGGAGGAGCTACACAGTGGGGTAATGCCTGTTCTAACTGAACGTATTTGGCAAGATGTAATGAATGAGTTTTGGGTCAAAACGGACTTTTCAAACAGCATCGGAGCGTTAGATGGCAAACATAAACATGTCAGAATAAAAAACCCACCAAAATCAGGACCTATGTATTTTAATTACAAAAAAATTTTTTCGGTCGCATTGGCGGATGCAAAATCAAGATTCATCTGTGTGGATGTCGGAGCCTACGGCAGTCAGGGAGGCTCTACAATTTTTAGAGAATCAGCCATGGGCCGTCGTATATATATGATACCTGGTTGGAGGCCTCTTCCCAATACAACAGAGCCCATACTACCAGCGGTCATCGTAGCTGATGAGGCATTCGGCCTTTCTGAAAACATCAGGAGGCCATACAGTGGAGGCCATACAGTGGACAAGGACATTGCCACAAAGAAAAAAATTTCAATTATCGACTCAGTCGTGCAAGACTAGTTGTTGAGTGTGCTTTTGGCATATGTTCTGCAAAACGGTAGGTAATACTACCCACGATGCAATTAGATGTCGAGAACACTATTAACCTCTTGCTGAACGTCCGCCACAGTCATACTGCGGCATAATGGCACAGGCAGGTGAATCGCCGTCATGGTACGTCGGTGCCATAGGCGGTCACTAGGGGGGGCACGCGCCCCCCTGCTCGCCCATGGAGTGCCCGGCGGTCTCGATCTCCCGCGATCGCTTGGGGCACACGGAGAACCGGGATCTGTGTGTGTAAACGCACAGTTTCCGGTTCTCTGAGGGGAGAAGAGACAGATCCTCTGTTCATACAGAGTATAAACAGTGATCTGTTTCCCTGCACAGTCCCCATCCCCCTTCAGTTAGAACACTTCCTAGGACACACATTAACCTCTTCACTGCTCCCTAGTGTTAACCCCTTCACTGCCAGTGACATTTTTACAGTAATCAATGCATTTTTAATTGCACTGATCGCTTTATTAAGGCCAATGGTCCCAAGAATTGTGTCAAAATTGTCCAACGTGTCCACCATAATGTCGCAATCACGATAAAAATTGCTGATCGCTGCCATTACTAGTAAAAAAAAAAAAAAAATTAATAAAAATGCCATAAAACTTTCCTCTATTTTGTAGACGCTATAACTTTTGCGCAAACAAGTCAATATACGCTTATTGCGATTTTTTTTTACCAAAAAAGAAGAAGAATACATATCGGCCCAAACTGAGGAAAAAATTTATTATAGCAAAAAGTAAAAAATAATGCCTTTTTTTCAAAATTGACGCTCTTTTTTCGTTTATAGCCCAAAAAATAAAAACCGCAGAGGTGATCAAATACCACCAAAAGAAAGCTCTATTTGTGGGGAAAAAAAGACGTTGATTTTGCTTGGGAGCCACGTCGCATGACCGCGCAATTGTCAGTTAAAGGGACGCAGTGCCGAATCGCAAAAAGTGGCCAGCCAAATGGTCCGGGGCTGAAGCGGTTAAATTAGTACTGGCCTGCTGTGTTCTACACAATTTCATTATTGACAATGAAAGAGTATCCACAGAGCATGCACCTCCTAACCCAGCACAGAAAATTCAATATACAGACCTGCGCCCCTCCAACAGAGATATGACAATTAGAAATAATTTTACTGATTGTTTCACCTGATGGTAGCTTGCCCTGGCAGGATTCACATATTTAGTTTAATTTTTTTTTTTATAAGATTGATGTTATGAAAAGTTATGAAAAGTTTCATTGCGATCCTAGTTGGATTACAATAAAGGATTCTTTCTTTACCCTAAAATTTTTTATTTCAAATTTTTAAATTTTATTTTAGCATGCTACTTTGATGTCCGTTATGAAGTAGTGAAAAAATTTCACTGCTCCATTCTCCGTCATTCACAGAGAATATCGTTCTCTGGTTGCCAGTTTATGAAGCTTTGTACTGTAGATCGCTTCTCCTTTGGAGGAGTGAAGCGATCTACAAACGCTTAAAAAAGTGGAAAACGGCCTCCTGATACTGGATTCTCGTGAGACTTTATGAGATTACAGTATCAGAAATTCACAGAAACACAAGGATGTGAAAAATGATCACTGATCAGTACACGGACAGACGGCGCGCTAATGGTAATAAAATAAAGAGTCCCCCTACATAATATATACATATATATAATACACACACACACTATATATTTATTAGGGCTGGTACTGATTAAAATTTTCGTGTTCGATTAATCGATTTTTTTTAATCAATTAATCGACAAATTTTGATTAATTATAACGCACATACAGATCCAACTACTTTTAGCTGAAATCCTTGCATTGTACTGCGCTTGCGCAGTACAAAACTACTACGGTGATGCCGAAAATTGCCGAACATAAACAGCTGTTAGTGAACTCTACACCGCGCATGCGCAATTAACATGACATTCTACCAAACTTTCCCCTGCACGCTCCTGATGCTCGTGCTACTTTGCAAGGGGCGGGTATATTATTACTGTTATATCGTCTAAGCAAGGGGCGGGTCTATTAATGTTATATCGTGTAAGCCTTAATTTCTTTAAACACGCCCCGCAAACAGCTCTGCTCATTAATTTAAACAATCGTGGAATTAATCGTTAATATCCGCACGCAGATTATATATATATATACACACACACACATAAATACATAAATATGAAAGGTGGACATGGTTAATGTCTTGGTGGGTCTGATCGAGGTAGAAGGAAGTTAATAATCTTCCTCCTTCCCCCTCAGATCCCCTATGATTCTCTCTTCACTCCCCTATTCTCCACCTCCAAGCTGGTGTATCGGGGACACAGATCGCCAATGAAGCGCTGAGATTGCATCTTCATAAACTGGCCGTTTCTGTGTCAGTCAATGAGGATTCTCAGTGTGTGTAGATCATCGGAGGGAGAACATGTTAAAAACCTGTTCTGCCCCAATTATCTCTGTTTCATAAACCATTTATGGACCGTGATCAGCGGTGTGACAAAACCATGTGACAAAATGTCCGCTTTGTTTAGATGTATGACCAGTGGTGGCCTGTCCCCCCTAATACATGCGCCTGGCCTTAATTTACATGAAGGGCACCGGAGGCATAGATTCCAAATTGGTTTTTTTTTATGTTTTTTTTTTTTTTTTTTTTAGAAGCACATGATTAGAAAGGGTAGGCTCGGGGCGCAGAGCCCACCCAGTTGTGTGACAATAGCAAACTGATATTTGCTATTTTCTTTCTGATTCTCCTCCCGGCCAATCCTGGCTCAGGAAGCGGGTCCTGAGACCCGACTGGCTGAGAGGAGAAGCGATCCTATTGGCCACCGAGTAGGAGGAGCAAGGAGACGCAGGGGAAGCCGCACTTCCGTGAAGGTGAGGAAGGAGGAGACACAGGGTGAGGCCGCGGCTTGCTACCCGGAGGAAGTCCGTGACCTAGATGGGGTAAGTGCGGGGACCGTTTGACCAATCAACCGACTCGGTGGGGGGCTGCACAAAAATACCTGTGCACTGAACTAAAAACAAAGTTATTGGTCTTCTCAGCTATCTTCTGTGAACTACAAAGCAATACCCTCTTGGGTAATGGAGATGAGGAGGGATTGTATTTGCAGTCCAAACCGGAACAGCAACCCTGGCAATACTGCTGTGTTGTCACTCTGGGACAAAAAGTGTGTTATTGGCAGAATCACCAGCTGAAAATAAAGGACATCTGAGGAAAGCAAACTAATGCAGCCACCACATTTAAAGACTGGTAAGCTGCAACCCAATACATCTTTTTCAGGGTTTACATACTCTCACACACAAAGCTATCATATAAAAGTATCCAAGCTACTCACTGGCACCAATACATAAGCTCTAATAAGGAAACCTGACAACATTTACAAGAAAAAGTTTATAATCTGCTTGCAAAAGCTTAAAGTGTAAGTTCAATTTATCAGAAAAATGAAAAGGTGAACGAACACCGTACTTCTCCCCCTTCCCCTTCCCACTGCACTTACCTCCCAGGGTGATCAGCTGTCACTGCTGACACAGCCAATGCAGCAGTTCAGAGATTTAGAAGCCCCTCTCCTCTTCCCTGTCTTTCCCTATGGCTCCAACAACGGATCAGAGTGACTCACTTTGACCAGTTGGAATTGCTCTGATTTGCCCTGGAAGCCACTAGGAAGGGGGAGAAGAGCGTAAGTGCAGTGAGGACCAGTGTGGTAGGGACAGTGAACTTACACTTTAAAACACATGTCAAGCACAAGGCCCATGGGACGAATCTGACCCTCCAGGCCTAATCAAGTGGCCTTCGCAAGCAGCCTCCAGCTCTCACCCTCTGCTCTTGCTTCCCGCTGTCACTTGCTCCTGAAGTGACAGAGGGAACAGTGGCTCCCGAAACAAACAGATCCCTGCACTTACTCACAGCAGGGCATAGCAGAGACAGATCTTCAGAATCTGAGAGAGAGAATGATCTCCTTGCGAAGCGAGGCAGAGCTGCCTACACAGGGAAGTACTAGAGCCAAGCCAGGGAGGAGAGAGAAATGCAAGGAAGCTTTGGGGAGGGGCTGAGGTTGGGTTGCACACTGTGCATAGCACACCCCTAAACCCTGCACTATGTATGTAATGCACCCCTGAACTTTGCACTCTGTGCATATAAGGCACCCCTAAACCCTGCACTCTGTATATAGCGCACACCCAAACTCTGTACATAATGCACTCCTGAAATCTGAACTCTTTATATAGTGCACTCCTGAACTCTGCACATAGTGCACTCCAGATACAACTGGCTCTTTGAGGGCAATCATACTGCTGATGTGCAGCCCCTCGATGAAATTGAGTTTGACACCCCTGCTTTAAAAAAAAGAAAAGGTGAACTAACACCGTACTTCTCCCTCTTCCCCTTCCCACTGCACTTACTTTCCCAGGAGATCAGCTGTCACTACAGCGGTTCAGGAATTTAAAAGCCCCTCTCCTCTTCCCTGTCTTTCCCTATGGCTTCCACAACGGATCAGAGTGACTCACTTTGACCAGTTGGAATTGCTCTGATTTGTCCTGGAAGCCACGAGGAAAGAAGGGGAAGCAGAGCGCCTTACGGAGGTGAGTGCAGTGAGGACTAGGGTGGTAAGGACAGTAAACTTGCACTTTAAAAACACATATATCAAGCACAAGGCTCATGGGCCGAATCTGGCACTCCAGGCCTAGTCAAGTGGCCTTTGCAACCAGTTTCGCAGACGGAACATGGTCCGTCAAGTGTATGACATTAAAGAATATGTTACTCCAACATTTCATATTACTTGTACAGTATGTGCCTGCTGTACCATGTACTTGTAGGAAAAGGACTGCTATTTTATATGTTGTCACTAATAAAAAAGGAAAAAAAAATTATATTTATACAATTTTTTTATAAGTTTGCTTTGCTTTTGAGTTCCATTTTAAACTGAACGGGTTGTTTTACAAGTTGAAGGATCACATATACTTAAAATTGTATTATTATTATAATTGGATTATGTTGTATACCCATGAACCAGGGGGTGAATGTCAAAATGAACTCCCATCTGATAAACCTAGGCAGTGAAACAACCCCTTGTGTTTGATTCTTCATCTCTTTTCAAAGAAAACGGGTCTAAACAAATTCTTTCTATGGAACACATGTTTAGAACTCGTATTATAGCATCCTAACAATTTTGGCTCAGTCTCCCAAGCTTGGAAAGAGGGTGGTGGGGGGTGCCAAGCCTAACATTGGCTTTATTGAGACCACAAGAGGAAGAAAGTCAGGTCTGTGCAGGCCCATAATATTTGTATCACCATGCCTGTCTAGGAAGCAAAACTCATAAAAGAGCTATGGGATCTACAATTTTGATTTTTTTTAAAGCAGACTGCATCCTCCAGACAGACACAGGATCTCTTTAAATTACATCTAGTAGTATTTAGTCATATTCAGCTGTAATGTGGAAGATGTACTATAGTTTATCCAAGCCACCTCTTCAGTTCTAATGTGTCAGGAAAGTTATACCCCATCGATCACTGACTGATAACACATGGAACGTCATGTGCCCTGAGGCCCCATTGATTGTACTAGAAATCCACACCTCCCAGAATTTTTGAATTAGGCAAGTTCTCAATCTGGCAGTTTCCCTTCGCCACAAGGGTGAAGGCATAGCAGGATATGTTTCTAGTGGGCACATTATTTTAGGTTTTGTTATATTAACAGAATTGCCCCTAGGAGGCTGGGTTCACACTGCCGTACGGAGCGGCTCACATCAGGGGTCCGGTGCGTCCCTGTTCACTGTTTCAGGTCCGATTTCAGTCCGAATTTTTGCCTGAATTTGGCCCTGAAACTGAGCCAAAGACGCAAAGGACCTCTGTGCAATTCGCTTCGGAGCCGCTCCGGAAATGTGTGAACCGGCTCCATTGAAGCTCCTGCCATGCGAATTGGATGCGGAGAAACCCACATCCAATTTGCAATAGTGTGAACCCCTTCCTTAACCACTTCAGTCCCAGAAGGATTTTCCGCCTTTCTGACCAAGCCATTTTTTGCAATACGGGACTGCGTCGCTTTAACTGAGAATTGCGCGGTCGTGCGACATTGCACCTAAACAAAATGTATGGCCTTTTTTCCCCACAAATAGAGCTTTCTTTTGGTGGTATTTGATCACCTTTGCAATTTTTATTTTTTGCGCTATAAACAAAAGAAGAGCGTCAATTTTGAAAAAAACACATTGGGGGTTATTTGCGAAAGGCAAATCCACTTTGCACTACAAGTTCACTTGGAAGTGCAGTCGCTTTAAATCTGAGGGGTAGATCTGAAATGAGGGGAAGCTCTGCTGATTTTATCATCCAATAATGTGCAAGCTAAAATGCTGTTTTTTATTTTCCTTGCATGTCCCCATCGGATGTAGTGCAAAGTGGATTTGCCTTTTGTAAATAACCCCCCTTTACTTTTTGCTATAATAAATATCCCAAATTTAAAAAAAATGTCTTTATCAGTTTAGGCCAATATGTATTCTTCTACATGTTTTTGTTAAAAAAAAAAAAAAAGTCGCAATAAACGTATATTGATTGGTTCGCGCAAAAGTTATAGTGTCTACAAAATAGGGGATAGATGTATGGCATTTATTTTATTTTATTTTATTTTTTTTTACTAGTAATGATGGCGATCTGCGATTTTCATCGGGACTGCGACATTGTGGTGGACAGATCGGACACTTTTGACACATTTTTGGGACCATGACATTTATACAAAAATCAGTGCTATAAAAATGCATTGATTACTGTATACATGTCACTGGCAGAGAAGGGGTTAACACTAGGGGGCGATCAAGGGGTTAAATGTGTTCCCTCACCGTATGTTCTAACTGTGGGGGGATGGGACTGACTTGGGGAGGAGACCGATCGTTGTTCCTATATACTAGGAACACACGATCTGTGTGTGTGTGTGTGTGTGTGTGTGTGTGTATATATATATATATATATATAGATCTCTATATCTAGATATAGAGATCTATATATCTATATCTATATCTATATCTATATCTATATATATATATATATATATATATATATATATATATATATATATATATATATAGATAGAGATATATATAGATAGAGATATATAGATATCTCTATATCTATAAGCCTTGGGCACCAAAAGGGAACTAACTCCAGAAAGGGCACACCACAGATCCAAGAGAATGACAGTGAGATTGGATGCTTACCAGGCTCAGATAGCTTTCAAACAAATGAAAAGCAAACAGCCCTTTAGGGGTAATCCCCACACAAACCCACCTGAAATTATTATGGGGTAGCACTATGGTTGCCACCAGTGCTGGGACAAGCGCCCCCCCCCCCCCCCCCCATCTCCCCTGCCTCCCGGTGAGGTAGCAGGCGGGGTGGGGTAAATAGCAATGCGTGCAGCACGTCTTACCGAAACATATGTAACATGAGTTTAACAGCAGTACAGGTTCTATCCTGCAATTAAATATGGGGCTCACAGTGATTTTGAAAGAAATTCACCAGCATCAGTGTAAGGAAAAAAATGCCCCTGCATTGGTGGGGGTCACTGGAATCAAAAATGTGGTGTGAGCCTAAGAACTGATTTGGCCTCGGTTTGAAGAGGGAGGGGAGCTGGGTAGGTGGGGCTCTGTGGGGTGCATTTATCTAGGGGGTCCTGTGTCGCTCTGAAGGAGTAAGGCTTTGTTCCCAGGTGCAGCCAGGGGGTAGTAAAACCAAGTGAGTGACCCATGGCTTTATCGCCCCAGACCTGAACACTAACATACTCCTGATCATGGCTATATACATGTCAAGGCAAAACTTAAACAGCATATTACTTTTGATGGGCATTGCCTGCACTGGAGGTGACTAATGCAGTACTAAGGGACCAAGCCACTGCTGTGCACATGATTTCGTCATGGTAGAACAGCAGTATCACCCCCTTTCATTAGGGTCCCCAAAGTTCCCACTTTTACCTCAGGGTCGCCAGAGTCACACCCTCACATTAAGGTTACCAGATTCCCCTCAGATTAAAAGAGGGTCCCCAGAGATCCCACTCACATCAGGGTCCCCAGAGATCTCCCATACAGCAGGGTCCTCAGAAATCTCCCATTCAGCAGGGTCCTCAGAGATCTCCCATACAGCAGGGTCCCCCGAGATCCCCCATACAGCAGGGTTCCCAGAGATCTCCCATACAGCAGGGTCCTCAGAGATCTCCCATACAGCAGGGTCCTCAGAGATCTCCCATACAGCAGGGTCCTCAGAGATCTCCCATACAGCAGGGTCCTCAGAGATCTCCCATACAGCAGGGTCCTCAGAGATCTCCCATACAGCAGGGTCCTCAGAGATCTCCCATACAGCAGGGTCCCCAGAGATCTCTCATACAGCAGGGTCCTCAGCGATATCCCATACAACAGGGTCCCCAGAGATCTCCCATACAGCAGGGTCCCCAGAGATCTCCCATACAGCAGGGTCCCCAGAGATCTTTCATACAGCAGGGTCCCCAGAGATCTCTCATACAGCAGGGTCCTCAGCGATATCCCATACAACAGGGTCCTCAGAGATCCTACTTATTGTATGATATGATTCTTCTTTGTGGAGCTACAGGACATACACAAGGAGGCTCTGAGACATGGCACTAAGCCAGGCAGAAAGTTACATTCTTCTCCTACTCTGAAGGCCAGGGCTTGGGGGCAGGGCAAGCACCTGATTGGTTGGTGGGACACAAGAGGTCCTACCAATCAGCCACAAGCACAGAGAGTGGGCAGTGGCTGAGTCTGACAGCCAGCAAATTTTCACAGACATGGGCACTGCCGTGCTGTTGATGAGGATTGCGGCCGCAGCAGATACTGAACGGGCAATTGTAAATGGAATCCAATGGTAGCAGAGGCAGAGTCTGAGTACTGTGACAGAGGGGATTTGGTGAAGCCTGAAAACTGGCGCCCCCCCAGCCTCAAAAGACTCTGCCCAGGGCAAGTGCCCCTCCCGCCCCTGCCTTGTACCGGCCCTGGTTGCCGCCCAACTCCAACTCCACTCTCACTTGGTAGGGACATGTAAAACACAAGCACTCGTAGTGTGGCATGTCCTTATGTAAAATGTATTTGACTAAAAGAATGCACTCACATTAGATATAAAATGAGCTGGCATCAAGAAACATTAAGCTGCAGCAGTAAAAGTTGTGCGTGTTGACGTCACGTTAGGCAAAGGCTAACGCGTTTTGTCATACGTTTGACGTAGTCAGGGGCAAGGCTGTATTTGTATGCAGACTACTCTAAGTAACACCCACATGTGATACTGAGTCTCCATAATTGAAAGAACTAAAATCTGTTGAACAAAAAGGGTGTGTCAAATAGAGGCAGGATGGGGAATAAAAGTGCTTGATGATACTGGACATCCTCCAGCGAGGAAATTAGGAGGGCTCTGATTAGTTACAGTTTCCAAAGCACACTGGGAGGTGCAGTAAAATCCGAGTAGGCAATTTCAGTACAGGAGAGGAACCTGTACTACTGTACAAGACAGAAGGTAAGGCTAGAGTTCAGCTTTATTCCTTTTTAACAAAGATATAACTGGATAAAAGCTTCGGAGCTCCGCTTTAACTGGAACAAAGGCAGCATTCTATCAGGCCGCTTTGGTTCTTACAGTTATGTCTCCCCATACAGTTTGATAATGTTACAGGAAATTATGGAAGACTCTACTAATCCCAGACGCTGATCGCTGAGGATGTGCAAGTCCTAACAGAAGAGGAGAAGGTAACGTTATCTCACTAGGTTAACATGACTGACACATCATAAATCTCCTTGCAAATGTTTTTTTGCATAATACATGTACGAGAGATTGATGGTCCTACACGATCTGCAGTACAGTATGTCCTTAATGTGTGGACATATCTCAGAACAATGTAACTTAAGTTATTTATTACACGAGCAAACTTGTATAACAGCGATCGTCGCCTGCAGCCAAACACCATGAGAACCACATACAGAGAGCCCCATGGAGTCTTTATTTCCACAAAAGCTTTTATATCGCATTGCGGCATTTATTTTTAACATGATTTATGACAAACAGTTATAGGTTTACACTTTTATGTGGCGAATTGCTGATCTCTCAAAGTTGCTTAACAGCCAACACCACTTTTAATGCATCTCTGAAAAATGAACAAAGCACATCTTTCTATAGTGTGTATTTTCCTCAATCCAAAGCACCAATTGTCATTTCTTTCTGCTGTCTCCATTAGCAACTTCTGACAGTCTATGCCAGAGGTGTCAAACTCCGTTTCAATGCAGGCTGCATCAGCATAATGGTTGCCCTCAAACAACCAGTCGTATCTATAAACACTAGATGTCTGGAGCACCCCCCTCCCCCCTTTATACCAGATGTCAAGAGCCCTACCACCATCAGAACTCAAGAGAGCCCCAACCTTCCTTACATCACAGTGCACCCCCCTTCCCTTATGCTGCTGCCAGGAATAAGCTGGGGGCGGAGCTAGGAAGCAGGAAGTGCAGGGTCTGGAGGAGAACCAGAGGTGGGTTGAGGTCATCTGCTGGAGTCTGCTCAATTCTGTGACCAGGAGGGGCAGAGAGGAGGGGGTGCTGTGCCTGCACGAAGAGCCACAGGTTCTGTAGTAGGAGTTCTGTCCTCCTATCTGCTGCCGATTGGTGAGAAGGGATAATGGGGTAGAGATTAACCACTTTGCTGCTGCACGGCAGAGGAATTCTGTCCCCCGCTCTGCTGCCAACTGCTGAGACAAGGTGGGGACAGGAATGAGGGGGATGCAAGAGAGGTGTGAGAGCCACATGAAATGGCCTGGCGGGCCGCATTCAGCCCGCAGGCCTTGTGTTTAACACACCGGGACCAGATGGCTTGCATCCGAGGGTACTTAGGGAACTCAGTCAAGTAATTGCCAGACCATTGTTCCTAATTTTTACTGACAGTCTACTGACTGGAATGCTACCAGCTGATTGGAGAAAAGCCAATGTAGCACCAATATTTAAAAAAGGGCCAAAATACAACCCTGGGAATTACAGACCAGTTAGCCTATCATCACTAGTATCCTGGAGGGGATAAGGGACTATATACAAGATTTTAGTAATGAAAATGGTATCATTAGCAGTAATCGGCATGGATTCATGAAGAATCGTTCTTGCCAAACCAAATCTATTAACCTTCTATGAGGAGGTGAGTTACCATCTAGATATAAGAAGGCCTGTAGATGTGGTGTGTCTGGATTTTGCAAAACCATTTGACACAGTTCCCCATAAACATTTACTGTACAAAACAAAGTCCGTTGGCATGGACCATAGGGTGAGTACATGGATTGAAAACTGGCTACAAGGGCGAGTTCAGAGGGTGGTGATAAATGGGGAGTACTCGGAATGGTCAGGGGTGGGTAGTGGGGTTCCCCAGGGTTCTGTGCTGGGACCAATCCTATTTAATTTGTTCATAAACGACCTGGAGGATGGGGAAAACAGTTCAATCTCTGTACTAAGCTAAGCAGGGCAATAACTTCTCCGCAGGATGTGGAAACCTTGCAAGTAGATCTGAACAAATTAATGGGGTGGACAACTACATGGCAAATGAGGTTCAATGTAGAAAAATGTAAAATAATGCATTTTGGTGGCAAAAATATAAATGCAATCTATACACTGGGGGGAGAACCTCTGGGGAATCTAGAATGGAGAAGGACCTGGGAGTCCTGGTAGATGATAGGCTCAGCAATGGCATGCAATGCCAGGCTGCTGCTAACAAAGCAAACAGAATATTGGCATGCATTAAAAAGGGGATTAACTCCAGGGATAAAGCGATAATTTTCCCACTCTACAAAACTCTGGTCCAGCCTCACCTGGAGTATGCTGTCCAGTTCTGGGCACCAGTCCTCAGGAAGGATGTACTGGAAATGGAGCGAGTACAAAGAAGGGCAACAAAGCTAATAAAGGGAGGATATTAATTATGAAGAAAGGTTGCGAGCACTGAACTTATTCTCTCTGGAGAAGAGACACTTGAGAGGGGATATGATTTCAATTTACAAATACCATACTGGTGACCACACATAAGGGCCCGCCCCCCTCCATGACACAGCAGGTGATTGACAGCCTCGGCTGTGCACGTTTCCCTAGGAGACTCCGTAGAAGGGGTGTGTCCATTCCCTGCACTTAGGTCTCAGATTACACTCAACACCCTGCTCAATGCTGTGCAGTGTGTAATATCAGATCCCCCTGCATTATGGAGTTGGGAATTGCTGTCTACATCCTGTTCTTTGAATGGCTGCAGTGGAGAGAGGCTGCAGATAAACAGGTACTGCTTATGTTGGAGGATTTGTTTAATCTCTGTGTATCACCTGAGGCTAGTCACTTCACCGGGTATATGTAATGGTTTACAACCACTTTAAAATATACCTGAATTTTACGATAAAAGAACACAATGAACTAGTGTGTTGTTTTGAAGACAGAAACAAACCTCTTGGGTCGGACTTTAAGTGCAAATTGGACTACACAAATTTATAAAAAAAAAAAAGAAGAAAACATGAAAAAAATGTATACTACATAAATGGACACAGTTAAAAACATGTATTCACATCTGTACAAAATTCGGCCCACCATGGCCAGTTATTTTGAGGTTATTACGTGTTAACGGGTAAGCCCCTGTGCGTCACCGCGTTTCGCTGATTCACTTTTACACAAAGTCTGCTGCTTCAGTGTTTTTAGATCTTTTTGTCAGATGTTACTATGGTATACTGAAATATAATTACAAGCATTTCATAAGGGTCAAAGACTTTTTTTTGACAACTGCATTAAGTTTATGCAAAGAATCAATACAGTATTTGCAGTGTTGACCCTTCTTTCTCAAGACCTCTGCAATTTGCCCTGGCATGCTGTCAATCAACTTCTGGGTCACATCCTGACTGATGGAAGCCCATTCTTGCATAATCAATGCTTGGAATTTGTCAGAATTTCGATGCTTTGTTCCCCAAACCACTTAGTTATGACTTTTGTCTTATGGCAAGGTGCTCCATCATGCTGGAAAAGGCATTGTTCATCACCAAACTGTTCTTGGATGGTTGGGAGAATAGGCTCTCGGAGGATGCTTTTGTACCTTTCCTGATTCATGGCTGTGTTCTTTGTGAGTCGACTCCCTTGGCTGGGAAGAAACCCCACACATGAATGGTCTCGGGATGCTTTACTGTTGGCATGATACAGGACTGATGGTAGAGCTCACCTTTTCTTCTCTGGACAAGGGTTTTTTCTGGATGCCCCAGACAATCGGAAAGGGGATTCATCAGAGAAAATTACTTCACTCCAGTTGTCAGCAGTCCAATTCCTGTACCTTTTGCAGAATATCAGTCTGTCCCTGATGTTTTTCCTGGAGAGAAGTGGTTTCTTTGCTGCCCCTCTTGACACCAGGCCATCCTCCAAAAATCTTTGCCTCACTGTGTGTGGAGATGCCCTCACACCTGCCTGCTACCATTCCTGAGCAAGCTCTGCACTGGTGGTGCCCCCGATCCCACAGATGAATCAACTGTAGGAGACGGTCCTGACACTTGCTGGAGCCTTCAATGCAGTGGAAATTTTTTTTTATAGGATTAAGTTTTTTTTCATGGCAAAAAGGGACTTTGCAATTAACCACTTGCCTACAGGCACTTACACCCCCTTCCCGCCCATGTCATTTTTCAGCTTTCAGTGCTGTTGCACTTTGAATGACAATTGCGTGGTCATGCTATACTGTACCCAAACAAAATTTTCTTCACACAAATAGAGCTTTCTTTTGGTGGCATTTAATAACTGCTGGGGTTTTTATTTTTTAGTAAAAAAAAAAAAGACCAAAAATTTTTCTCCTTCACTGATGTGCGCTGATGAGGCGCCACTGATGGGCACTGATAGGCTGAACTGATGGGCATTGATGAGGTGGCACTTATGGGCACTGATGAGGTGGCACTTATGGGCACTGATTAGGTGGCACTGATGAGGAGGCACGAATATGCCGCACTTATGGGCACTGATAGGTGGCATTGATGAGCACTGATAGGCGGCACTGATGGGCACTGATAGGCTGCACTGGTGGGCACTGATAGGCGGCATGGATAGGTGGTACTAAGCGGCATGGATAGGTGGTACTGATGGCCACTGATGGGCAACACTGATGGGCACTGATCGACAGCAGTGTTGAACATCGATGGGCAGCACTGATAGGTGGCACTGATAGCCAGCACTGATTGGCATTGCTAATGGGCACTGATTGGTGGCACTTGTGGGCAGTGGCTGGCACTGATTGCTGACACTGGTGGGTGACACAGTTGGCGCTATATTGTAATCAGAGCACTGATGATCAGTGCCCTAATTACATGTTTTGTTGTCCCCTGCAAGGAGATGCCGCTGATCGGCTCTCCCCGCCACACACTCTGATGCCGATTACAGGCATCTCCGTGTTTACATGTGACTGGCTGTGACTGGACACAGCCGATCACACGGTTAAAGAGCCGAGGACGCGGCTCTTTACAGAGATCGGGGTCGCGCCATGTCCTAGCAACACGGCGCGGCCACGATCGCCACGGTGCACGCCCCGGCGGCGTCCCAGAACGAGGGCCGCACCGCCCCGCCGTCATTTGACAGTGGGCAGGCGGCAACTAGTTAATTGCAATTCATCTGATCACTCTTCATAACATTCTGGGGTATATGCAAATTGCCATCATAAAAACTGAGTCAGCAGACTTTGTGAAAATTATTATTTGTGTCATTCTCAAAACTTTTGGCCACAGCTGTACATAATATCATCAAAAGATTCAGAGAATCTGGGAAAACCTCTGTGCGCAAGGGACAATGCCGAAACGCACTATTGGATGCACTGAATTGAGGTTGTATGTGTAAGCTTCTCTAGATGCCACTATTTCATTCCCGCTGTTAGTTGCAGTCTTCTGGGATAGTACATGTACCCTTAAAGGCAGATGATAATGATATAATTGCAGTCTTAAAAACACATTTAAGCTTGTAATCTCAAATTCCATTCTATTTTATAGAATGTCGACGTCATATAAAAGTCCATGTGCTTGGTTGTGATTAGGACTGCTGCCTGGATGCAAGCAATCAAAACCAAGAAGGGCAAGATATCAAAACCACATGACAAGTATTCATCTAGCAGGAAAACTGAAAGCCATCATGTGCAAGGGGATTACAGTTTACTGGTCAGTACTTTTATCTTCCTAAACCGACCAAAACTAAAATGCAAGCACCTGACCTTGGTGTACCTGTGCACACCTCTGAATGTCTCCACAGGAGCCATGAATCCTGGGGAGCTCTAATAAGCATACATCAAGCTTAGTGACCCCTCTTGCCTCTCATGTGATGGGCCAATAGGAAGGTTGGAGGTGTACTTTTGGCACGTCTATAAAGTGTATACCCAAAGTAATGTGCAGACACCCCATAGGTGTTTTCATTTTATTCCTGGAGCCAGTTAAGAAAAGTACTGCCAGTTGTATTTTCAAGCCAACACTTTTATTGTAATCACTACTATCCAGGCATGTGTCGCAATCACAATCAAGCTTACAGACCCTTGTATAATTCCAAGGTGCTGTAAAATTGATATTGCCCAACAGCTGTGTTTAATATAATCTGCAGTTTTGGCTACAAAACAAGAGAGACATAAAGCACATACCTGTATATCTGACTGGTTTAAAAGCAGTTTCTACTGAAGTATTTTTCAGTTTTTTTTGCATAATGTGCAGCAAGGAGTTATAAAGTCATGCTGACCCTGCGATGTTTTATTAATGTCACATTTTGACTGTACAGTACTATTGCTTTCCTAAATGTAAGGTCAATACGTCGTCTGTCTAACTTCAGCTACTATTACATGTATTCATTGTCTCTATATTACAAAAAATAATGTTCATTTTAATAATCTGTAATTCTTACATATTAATCAAACTTTAAAGGACAACTGTACCAGTGTGATATGGCCTAAAGTCATTGCCCTGTTTCCTTAAGTGCAGCCCATCTGGTCTGATACTTGTACCTCCTGAAATCTTCACCATGCAGTCTTCTCTGGAGCCACAAAGCCCCTTTTGGGTTCTCTCCCACTGGGTTAAGTCTGCAAATGGTTGCTGTACCCCATTTATTTATTTGGGGAAGCATACTCTAGAGGCCCCACTAGGAGTATGGCTAACCATAGGACTGAATGGTACCACAACATGCATGTGCAGCATGAAGGTGTCTCCCGACAAGGGCGCGTCATGGGGAACTCATTGGGTAAATTCTGCACATGGGTGCTGCATCGCATTAATTTCTATGGGAAAGTGTACTCTGCAGGACCACTAGAGGCCCCACCATGGAATGAAGGAGGCCATAACATGCATGTGCAGAATGGAGATGCCCCAGCAAGGGTGCTTCAGGGAGAACCTATTGGGTACTCATTCCACTGGGTAAATTATGCACGAGTGGTGTGAATTATCAATTTCTTCGGGTAAGTGTACTCAGCAGGACCACCAGAGACCCCACCATGAATTTGGCTCCCCATAGGAATGAATGGGGCCACAACATGCAAGTGCAGAATGAAGGCTCCCCAGCAAGGGTGCCTTTAGGAAGAACCCGCTGGATTCTCTTCCACTAGGTAAATTCTGCACGTAGGTTCTGCGCTGCGCAGATGCACATGGGCACTGTGCACCAGTGATTTCTATGCAAAAGCTGTACTCTGCTGGAATGGGGTGAGAGGTAAATATTGAACTATTCGAGCTGCACATAGGAGGGTGGGGCCATAACTTAAAGGGGTTGTAAAGGTAATTTTTTTTTTTATTTAAAATAACAAACATATCATACTTACCTTCACTGTGCAGCTCGTTCTGCACAGAGTGGCCCCGAACCTGGTCTTCTGGGGTCCCTCGGCGGCTGTTTCAGCTCCTCCCCGCAAGCATTTACCACCTTAATGCGAGCTCCCTCGCATGGTGGTGAGTGCTTGCGGGCGCGCTCCCGTGATACAGCCGGCGGCTATAGCCGCTCGCTGTATCACTCGGCCCCGCCCCCCGGCGCGCCGCGTCATCGGATGTGATTGACAGCAGCGCGAGCCAATGGCTGCGCTGCTTTCAATCCATCCACTGCAGCCAATCAGCGACCAGGCTGAGCTGCAATGAGGACGAGCAGCGAAGATTCGAGGCGTCAGGTAAGTAAAACGGGGGGGCTGGGGGCGGCGGTACTGTCAAAAGTTTTTTCACCTTAATGCATAGAATGCATTAAGGTGAAAAAATTTTTATCTTTACAACCCCTTTAAAGTGATACCAAAGTCTGTGTTTTTTTTCTATAAAAATAAAAAAACATGTTATACTTACCTGCTGCTCTGTTGCAGTTGGATTTGCACAGAGCAGCCCGGATCATCCCCTTCTCTGGCCCCTCCCTCCTGTTGAGTGCCCCCACAGCAAGCAGCTTGCTATGGGGGCACCGAGCCGAGCCGCAGCTCTGTGTATCCTGTCCCCTCTCTCCTCATTGGTGGGAGCCAATGGTGCTGCTGTGGTGTCTCAGCCAATCAGACGGCCGAGGCAGGTAAGTATGAGGGGGGCTGCTGCACACAGAAGGCTTTTTATCTTCACACTGAGGTGCTTTACAGGCGCTATAGTGCTAAAAATAGCGCCTGTAAAGTAAAGCGCTTCTCCTTTCACTCCAATATGAAAGCCCGAGTGTTTTCACACTGGGGTAATGCACTGGCAGGACGTCAAAAAAAAGTCCTGCAAGCAGCTTCTTTTGAGGCGCTTGAGGAGCAGTGTATACAACGCTCCTAAAAGCGCCCCTGCCCACTGAAATCAATGGGCAGCACCTCCAAAACACCGGCAAACCCTTTTTCAGCCGCTAGCGGGGGTTAAAAGCGCCCTGATGGCAGCCGAAAAGCACCGCTAAAACGGTGGTAAAGCACCGCTAAAAAAAGCTCGATAGCCCGGGTGCTGCGAGAGTGAAAGGGCTCTTACTATCTCCCTGAAGTTCAGCTTTGATGGTAAATAATACATTTGACACTGTTCTGTCACAGGGTATTGCTAGGGTTCTAAAAGACCTGGAAATCCCCTAAGTATACAGACTAGAATTCTATGGGGCTTCTCTAGATAGGATATCTGAAATCAAATTAAATCAATATTCTACAAGAGGACCGTCTCTTCCCTCTCCCAACATCAGAAACAACTGCTGCCATACCTTGTGTGTTGTAAACCAATATTTAAAAAAGGTCAGCTAATATTTGTTATTGTAATTTTATTGTTTTTTGTTTAATCCTTTTAGTATCAAGTCTAAGGGCTGGTTCACATCAGAACACGGTGTGGGAAAGGCACATTCTATGTTGCACCCCATTCAAAATGCACCGCTTTTAAGATCGGCTGCAGGTGGCAATAGATTGTTAATAGAACCTCAAAATGCAGATCGCAAACGAAATGCGCTTGCTGGCACCAAATTGCATGGTACTGCAGTACCGAAAGTAGTGCGTACTCTACTTTTTGTGCATTCCAGTGACCCTAAAAGTACAATGATTGAGATAAGTGATCCCCTTGGTACTCTCACTTTCTGTGGGGCCCTGATATAGAAGTCCATCTTTAATCCACAAGTTCACCATATTTATGGGCATACTTACATGTCATTTTGTACATACATAGGGTCAACCCAAATGGGACAATACCATAGGTATACAATATGTATTTACCTATTTTGAATCTATTTCATGATTTTAAGTGGTTAATATAATGATGTCATAATACATTTTGGACTTTTATTCAATTGAGTGCTTTTTCCCCTTTCATTTGGGTCTACAAGTGGCTACCAATTTAAAGTCCATTATAACCCCTACTTTTCCCTTGAACCTAAAAGTAATAATAATAATAATAATAATAATCATAATAATAATAGAATAATAAAAACTATATAAATAAAGAAGAAAAATCTCAAAGAAAAGATGTTAAACAGTCAACGACAGTATGATGGTAGTAATAAAAATTAATAAAATTAACCACTTGCTTACTGGGCACTTAAACCCCCCTCCTGCCCAGACCAATTTTCAGCTTTCAGCGCTGACGCACTTTGAATGACAATTGCCCGGTCATACAACACTGTACCCAAATGAAATTTTTATAATTTTTTCCCACAAATAGAGCTTTCTTTTGGTGGTATTTAATCACAGCTGGGATTTTATTTTTTTGCTAAACAAACAAAAAAAGGTTTGAAAATTTGGAAAAAAAAAAAAAAATCGTGTTTCATAGTTTGTTATAAAATTTTGCAAACAGGTAATTTTTCTCCTTCATTGATATGCGCTGATGAGGCGGCACTGGTGGGCACTGATAGGCTGCACTGATGGGCACGAATAGGCACAGTTAAGGCGGCACTAATAGGCACAGATAAGGCGGCACTGATGGGGACAGATAAGGTGGTACTGATGGGCACAGATAAGGCGGCACTGATGGCCACTGATGGGCCCTGATGGGTGGCACTGATAGGTACCACTGATAGGTGGCATTGATGAGCGGCACTGATGGGCACTGATTGTGGGCACTGATAGGTGGCACTGTGGGCCTTGCTGTCAGGGCGAGGAGAAAAAATAGCTGATTAACGGCTCTGTTGACATCACATGATCAGCTGTCATTGACTGACAGCTGATCACGTGGTAAGGGGTCAGGATCGACCCCTTACTTTCGATCAGGCGAGTCTCATAGACTCGCTAATCACAGAGCGCGTCGCACGCGCCCTGCAGGGGGTGCGCAGGCTGCTCGTGCACGGGACAACGTCAATAGATAAAGCAGGTCCGCGCTGTAGCCATCATTGGGCTATAGCGCGGATCTGAAGTGGTTAAAAAAAAATAAAAAATCAAGGGATCATGCTTGATACAGAAAAACAGAAACAATAGGAAGTGATTAATAATAGATTAAGCCACAACGCCAGCCAAAAAGTTTTTATTTTTGTTTGGGAGAGAGGAGGAAAGAGATAGATACCATGTCAGGTTTTTATTGCCATCTGTGTCTCTGCTGGGGAGATATATTGCTAAAGCTCCATACACATTATGAGATTTTCTGCTGATTTTTGTCTTCAGATTTACCAAAACCATGTAGTGCAAGGGCCTGCCTGATTGCATACAAATTGAAACTCCTAAGGTTTGACCTCATATTATATGATTTTGGTAAATCTTTAGACAAAAATCAGCAAAAAATTCGATAGTGCGTATGGGGCTTAACTTCCTGACAGCACAGAAAGTGATGGGAAATCTATCCAGCAGGGACAGACAAAAACAGGTTATTTTTTTGAAGATTAAACAATTTCTTTTTTTTGTTGTTGTTTGCATCTTTTTGTTCTAACAACTGCACATCCCAGCCTTTGATTAAGTCACAGGCTGAAACAAATTTAAATGAAATGGAATAAAATCCAAATGTAAATGTTAACTATTTCCATTCTATCCTAAGTTAAAAAATAAAGTTTTTAAATTTTATATTTTAATAGTGCATTGTATTTTTTTGAGAATGATTATCTAATGCCAAAACCTTTTTGTATTTTAGTTATGGGTAGAGTAGGAAATGATTAATACCACTGTCAAGGTTTTTTGGGGTTTTTTTTTTAGCGTTTGTTGTCCCTGTACACACAATTTGAAAATTCGACGTCAGATCGTCTGACTTTTTTCGCTTGCTGGTTGCAAGTAGAAATTGAAGAGGTTACTAATGTTACGAAAATTCTCATACGACAGAATAAAAATTCAGAAGTGATGGTACGATCCGGTATCAAACGAAAAACATTTTTATTTCGGACTTTGGTGTGATTGTGTGTAGACAAGTCCGTTTGAGCGGAACTCCGCCAAAAAAAACCGTCGGACCATTTCTGCCGGAAAGTCTGGTTGTGTGTACATGAGTCAGTTGTCCCCATAATAAGTGTCTCCATTGAAAGATTTTCCCTCTATTCCTGACCTGGGAACAATTACATTTTCCCATTTTCACTTTAAACCCAAATGTCAATTGTTAAAAATACAAACAGTGTGAGGCTGCCTACTGCAGACCCATACAGCATTTAATACCCAACAGCATTTAATACCCAAGAGGTGGTTAGGGTTAACCCCTAACCACCCAATTAAAAAACAAAAATAAAAAATTGGCTTTCAGATTCAATCAACTGCAATGATCTATAAAGTGAAAAATAAAAACAAAATTGCAACATGGAAGCGAAGTATAAATACTATATTTTTCTAACAAACCTGCATGAGGCAAGCATTCATCTCTCACATGGCCCATGAGCGTTGACCCCTCACACAGGTGAGCACAGTGAAATTCATAATAGATGGAAAGATGTGTTATTTATTCATGTATTCTAATGTCGAGGGAATGTTACATTTGGTATGCAGGTGTTGTCAGCTTCCAGCTTGGAGATCGTTCAGCTCCTCTCTGATGATCGCTGAAGATAACTCATCTGATAGAAGTAAATTACACGACACTCTGCTGACCTTCTTTTGCTGCGAGATATCAGAGAATATATTTCCTTGCAAAATGATTCTTTGTGCAGCTCCTGAGTTCCTGCTAAGAACATTGCGAAGATCCTTTACAACATGACAATATTAGCCATATAGCTATGAGGATTCCTAGAAGTGTTTCTCTGTTTCTCCCAGTGATTTTAGGTGGAACATTTTTGGAGTCTTGGAATGACGAAACATCCCACCACTCATTCCAACAAGTGTTACTAACTCATTGAAGCATTGTGTTCAACAGATGTTAAGTGAAAAGATTGCTTCTTTTACCAGCTGGCTATAACACATGCACGTGGAAATTGTTGTGATGCATTGCTTACAATAATTGATTAGTTATATAATTAGCAATTCCAAAAACAGCTGCATATCTACTGACAACTGACTTTAAAGGGGTTGTAAAGGTTCGCAATTTTTTAAAATAAAAATAACAAACATGTTATACTTGCCTGCTCTGTGCAAGGGTTTTGCACAGAGCAGCCCCAATCCCCCTCTTCCGGGGTGCCCCGCTGGAGCTCCTGGCTCCTCCCCTTCATCAGGTGCCCCCATGGATTGTTGCTTTCCATTGGCCACCCATGCAGGCGCGCTCCCGAGTCCCCTTGCTGAATCCATTGACACAGACAGTGGGACTCGGCCCCGCCCCCTGCTCCCATGTCACTGGACTTGATTGACAGCAGTGGGAGCCATTGCTATCAATCTATCCAATGAGGACAGAGACAGTGGCTGGAGCTGCTGGGCTCGTGCTCATTGCTGGAATGGATGGGCTCAGGAGAGAAAAAAAGGGGGGGGGGCTCTGGGGACTGCTGCAGCAAAGAACGTTTTTCACCTTGCTCATCGTGGAACTTCCGCTCATCGGATTCCTCCCCCCCTCCGGTGCCTCAATTGGCACCTTTCAGGGGGGAGGGGGGTGCAGATACCTGTATAATACAGGTATCTGCACCCACTTCCGGGCATAGCTAGCCGCAGCTAGCCGCAAATGCCCCCCCCCGTTGTGTTGTGGGAAACACACAGTTCCCACAACACAATGGGACCAGTGTAGACGCGCAGGGCGACTCGCGCATGCGCAGTAGGGAACCGGTCAGTGAAGCCGCAGCACTTCACTTCCCGATTCCCTGACCGAGGATGGCGGTGGGGGCAGCCGAGAGACGAGCGATCGATTGGCTGCGGCTGCCGACATCGCTGGACCCTGGGACAGGTAAGTGTCCATTTATTAAAAGTCAGCAGCTACAGTATTTGTAGCTGCTGGCCTTTAATATTTTTGTTTAAGGTGGAGCTCCCCTTTAAGGTGAAAAAACACCTTTCAGTCACCGGCCCCCTAGCCCCCCTGTTCTACTCACCTGAGCTCCAAATTTCTGTTGGCGTGTCACTGCCATCCCTTTCTCCATGGGTTCCCGGCTCTTGATTGAATAGATTGATAGCAGCACAGCCATTGGCTCCTGCTGCTGTCAATCAAATCCAATGACGCAGGCACCAGGGGGCGGGGCCGAGTCTTGCATTCGCCCTTTATGGACGCTGAATGCTGGACTCGGGAGTGTGCCCGCAAGGTAACCCCCTCGGGAAAGCACTTCACCAAGGGGGTTATCTAATGCGGGGAGGAGCCATAGGAGCCGCCGAGGGACCCCAGAAATGGATGTTCGGAGCCACTCTGTGCAAAACGAGCTGCACAGTGGAGGTAAATATGATATGTTTGGTATTTAAAAAAAACAAAAAAAAAAACGATCCTTTAGTATCACTTTAAGGTGAAAAATCATGAGACTTTACAATCCCTTTAAAGTCGTCAGCAGGATGAAAAAAAAAAAAAAAATTCCACCACCCATGGCTGTCCAACAATGCCGTTAGTAAGGAGGCATGCTGCATTGAAGGCTGGCACTCATCTCCAGCTTCAAGCATATACCCCATGACAAGTGCCGGCAAGAGGAATGCAGAGGGGGATGGAGGTGTCTGTATCCCATCCCTTTGTATTTCTCTTGCTGGAGCTTGTCTCCAGGCTTGGCTTGCTTGGAGACAGAGATAAGGGCCGGCTATCAATGCAGCCATCTTGTTTCTAAATGCATTGTTGGACAACTGTGGGGAGATAGGGGTGGGACATCCTGTCTGACCATGTAGCTAGCCATCCACAGCACATAGGATGATGGGACAAAGTACTTCATAAATTTGGAGACAGAACATAGTAATAAAAAAATGATACTGCTATACAGTACTTGCATTCATGTTCATTTTCTTTTTGAAAAGACTTCTCAGATAATGGGCTTTCAGAAACGAATTTGCCTGAATTCCATGCGACCTAATAAAAAAATACCATTTACTACAAAAGTAAGACTGCTGTCTATTCTGTTTCTGATTTATGATCTGCAAAACTCCCCCGCTGTAATAAACTTGTAAAGCGATTTGAAGACGTTGATGGATGTAGGTGCAAATTCAGCACCCATACAGCATCTCCTCTCCCTTGGGTTGAGCCTGTGGTGCGCAATTCAAAAACTATAAGAATTGCAGAGTCAGTGGCGATCATTAAGCCAAGTAAGCTGAAAGGTCTTTTGGAAATGTACTGTAATATAATACCAACAATAATACCCAGCGAACTTTAATTTTTTTCCACAATATCATTCACTTTCCAAACTCAAATGCTGAAGAAGGCAGAGAAGGACTGCATAAAATCTGTAACTAGCCCTATTTGTTCTTCTTGTCAAGTAAGGATTAATGAAATAGTTTTCTGTCTAGTTCATGTGAAAAACTGGAATACGTTTCTCTGAAAACAGATGTCCCCATTCCCAGATTCAGAAGAAAAAAGTGTCAGCTGCTAGTTATCACAGAATCCATTCTCTGCATCAGAATTTAAGAGTAAATGCACCACTTGTACTGCCCCAAAGCATGATCAGTATTTACAGCAGGTGTGTACAGTGCTTGAAAGTGCGCAAAATCTCATTTCACACAGAATTTCTATTAAAACTGCAGTATAACAAAATATATGTGTATGTATCAACATAATAATAATAATTTATACTCTTTAACCACTTCAGCCCCAGAAGATTTTACCCCCTTCCTGACAAGAGCACTTTTTACAATTTGGCACTGCGTCGCTTTAACTGGTAATCGAGCGGTCGTGCAAATCTGTACCCAAACGAAATTTGCGTCCTTTTTTTCCCCACAAATAGAGCTTTCTTTTTGGTGGTATTTGATCACCTCTGCGGTTTTTATGCGTTATAAACAAAAAAAGACTGACAATTTTGAAAAAAAAAAAACCTTTTTTTTAAAATTTTTGCTATAAAACTTATTAGAAAAAAAAAAAAAAAAAAAAAAAAAAAATTATATATACGTATATATATATATATTCATCAGTTTAGGCCAATATATTTTCTTCTACATATTTTTGGTAAACAAAACTCAAAAAAAAAAAAAAAAAAAAATCGCAATAAGGGTATTTTGATGCGTTTGCACAAAAGTTATCGCGTCTACAAACTGCGGGATAGTTTCAGGGACTTTTATTTATTTTTTTAATTACTTTTACTGGTAATGGTAGCGATCTGCGATTTTTAGCAGGACTGCGACATTGCAACACCCGGGGGCACGCTCCCGCGGCACGCGCCATCCTGCTTTTGCGGACTGACGTACAGGTACCTCAGTTTGCGCAGGAGAGTCATTCTGCCGACATATCGGTGTGAGCTGGTCGTCGGTGTGAGCTGGTCGGCAAGTGGTTAAAGCCAAACTCCATGCTCTGGAAAGAGGAATATTAGTTAAAGTGATTGTAATTTTCATACAAAAAAAAAAAAAAAAAAGAAAGAGTATTTACAAACCTGTTATACTTCCCTGCTCTGTGAAATGGTGTTGCATTCTTGGCTTTTTGATTTTGAGTGATTCATGAATTAATGTATATACCTGTATAGCCCCATCCCTCCTGTCAAGTGCCCCCACAGCAAGCAGCTTGCTATGGGGATACCCAAGCCAAGACTTAGCTCCCTGTGACCATTCAGACATGTAGCTGCAGTTCAGTCCTGCCCCCTCTCTCTCCTGATTGGCTAACTGACTTTGATTAACAGCAGCAGGAGCCAATGGTTACGCTGCTGTGTCTCAGCCAATCAGGATGGAGAGTCCCGGACAGCTGACGCACTCATGCACATCCCTGGATAGAGATGGGGCCCATGAAAATATTAGGGGGCTGCTACACACAGAAGGTTTTTTTTATCTTTATTTTTTAGAAAAAAAAAATTCTGCCTTTACAACCACTTTAAAAAAATTCTATGATATAGACAGAATATTTCATATAGAATATTTTTTTTTTCAGAAAAAATACCTTTCCTAGAAATTTTCCTTCGAATGTACGCTGCTTGCACTGCAGGTGCAGTGGAGTGTACATGACTGGCCAAAATACTGGTAAAAATGGAGCTTAGTGCCGAGACAATGTAACACCTGCACCACCAGTGGCTGCCCAAGAAGAACCCAGAAGCAAGAAGGGGAGAGGATGATGGTGAATGGAGCAATGAGGAACAATTCTGATCTGTTAACGCTGGAGTCTGGCATAATGGGTGCTGTGCATAGTGGAACAAGAGCATCAGACTTCTAATTCTGCTTTAAAGCCTAAATTTAGTTAAACAAAAAAAAGCACTAGAGGCAATACTTCCATCAAATGAGACATGTTCCTTGTGCCCCCCACCCCCTAGCGGTAATCTTCCAATGCTTCTGATACAGGCTAATGCAGCTACTGGACCTGTCACAGGCACTCAACAAAAGTGTTCACTATGCTCGCCCTTTCTGCTCACCTCCTTCATTCACAGAAGCTGTACTGTGGCTTCCATCAATGAAAAGCACCAATGAAAAGCACTCTATGAATTAGATAGGCGGACCTTTCCACCCATCCCCTATTCATAGAGAGATTTTCATTGATGAAAGCTATAGTACAGCTTCTATGAATGGAGGAGGGGGTGGAAAGGGTGGGCATTGTTGACACTCCTGGCAAGTACAGTGGGAACGGAAAGTATTCAGACCCCCTTAAATTTTTCACTCTTTGTTATATTGCAGCCATTTGCTAACATTTAAGTTAATTTTTTTCCTCATTAATGTACACACAGCACCCCATATTGACAGAAAAACACAGAATTGTTGACATTTTTGCAGATTTATTTAAAAAGAAAAACTGAAATATCACATGGTCCTAAGTATTCAGACCATTTGCTGTGACACTCATATATTTAACTCAGGTGCTGTCCATTTCTTCTGATCATCCTTGAGATGGTTCTACACCTTCATTTGAGTCAAGCTGTGTTTGATTATACTGTTGGACTTGATTAGGAAAGCCACACACCTGTCTATATAAGACCTTACAGCTCACAGTGCATGTCAGAGCAAATTAGAATCATGAGGTCAAAGGAACTGCCTGAAGAGCTCAAAGACAGAATTGTGGCAAGGCACAGATCTGGCCAAGGTTACAAAAAATTTCTGCTGCACTTAAGGTTCCTAAGAGCACAGTGGCCTCCATAATCCTTAAATGGAAGACGTTTGGGATGACCAGAACCCTTCCTGGGGCTGGATGTCCGGCCAAACTGAGCTATCAGGGGAGAAGAGCCTTGGTGAGAGAGGTAAAGAAGAACCCAAAGATCACTGTGGCTGAGCTCCAGAGATGCAGTCGGGAGATGGGAGAAAGTTGTAGAAAGACAACCATCACTGCGGCCCTCCACCAGTCGGGGCTTTATGGCAGAGTGGCCCGCGGAAGCCTCTCCTCAGTGCAAGACACATGAAAGCCCGCATGGAGTTTGCTAAAAACACCTGAAGGACTCCAATATGGTGAGAAATAAGATTCTTTGGTCTGATGAGACCAAGATAGAACTTTTTGGCCTTAATTCTAAGCCGTATGTGTGGAGAAAACCAGGCACTGCTCATCACCTGTCCAATACAGTCCCAACAGTGAAGCATGGTGGTGGCAGCATCATGCTGTGGGGGTGTTTTTCAGCTGCAGGGACAGGACGACTGGTTGCAATCGAGGGAAAGATGAATTCGGCCAAGTACAGGGATATCCTGGACGAAAACCTTCTCCAGAGTGCTCAGGACCTCAGACTGGGCCAAAGGTTTACCTTCCAACAAGACAATGACCCTAAGCACACAGCTAAAATAACAAAGGAGTGGCTTCACAACAATTCCGTGACTGTTCTTGAATGGCCCAGCCAGAGCCCTGACTTAAACTCAATTGAGCATAGAGACCTAAAAATGGCTGTCCATCAACGTTTACCATCCAACCTGACAGAACTAGAGAGGATCTGCAAGGAGGAATGGCAGAGGATCCCCAAATCCAGGTGTGAAAAACTTGTTGCATCTTTCCCAAAAAGACTCATGGCTGTATTAGATCAAAAGGGTGCTTCTACTAAATACTGAGCAAAGGGTCTGAATACTTAGGACCATGTGATATTTTAGTTTTTCTTTTTTAATAAATCTGCAAAAATGTCAACAATTCTGTGTTTTTCTGTCAATATGGGGTGCTGTGTGTACATTAATGAGGAAAAAAAAAAACAAACTTAAATGATTTTAGCAAATGGTTGCAATATAACAGAGTGAAAAATTTAAGGGGGTATGAATACTTTCCGTCCCCACTGTATGTATGACAGGTCCAGGGTCTGTATTAACCCCCCACTACGGGGTATGGAGGGGGGCCGAGGATGGAGAATTTCAACTAAGACAGCTGGCAACAGCACAAGGGACAGTTCTCATTCTTGTGCTGATTTTTAAAGAAAATGTTTTAACTAAACTTGGCCTTTAATAAAAAAAACAAATCTGTAAAGGAAAACCTTGCGCCTGGTTGTAAAGCTATTGGAACTGTTGCATCCTAATAAACCTGAATACCAAGTTCTACAAAATATCTAACAAGTAAAAGAAAGTGTCCCGTCCCCTTAAATGTCAACAAATACATGTGATAAACTCAACAAATGTGCATGTGAAAGAATTGTAATTGTGCAATTTAGACAAAATGAATAAATATATAAATCAATATTGAAAAAATATAGTACATTAGTAGCAAATTAAAAATATGGAACTATGTAAATAAATACATCAACTCATCAATCACACAAAATCAAAAAATCAATAATCATATAAAGTCCATCAATGTGCCCAACAAAGTGCTCTGTGTTCAAATTGCGAAAAGGTGCTCCAGTTCTTAAGGTGCTTTTAAGACATTGGGGCCTCTTACCTAACCGCAATGATCAATAGCACTTGTATAGCTTAGAGGAGACGACGCTCTCACCCTCTCCACAAAGCCGCAATTACCAGCGAAGTCTTTGGCATGTAATGGAAAACTCAGCCTGCACTCCATCCACAAGCTCCAGCTGATGTGCATCACATCCAAAAAGGGAGAAGTCCCATAGCGCAACACTTTAAAAACACTGTTTGATCCATGAATTGATGTATTTCTTACATAGTTCCATATTTTTGAGATGCTATTTTTGTATTGCACTATATATTTTTTTTTTAACATTGATTTATATATTTATTCATTTTGTCTAAATTGTACAATTTTGATTAGTTGTGTATTATGAATTGGTATTCTTTCACATGGATATTTGTTGGATATTATCATATGTATTTGCTGTCATATAGAGGAACCGCGTACTCTTTTATTTGTTAAATATTTATTAAAAAAATATGCAGACATAATTTTGATCAGACCTGTACCTTAAAGTGGCAGTCCATGCTAAAACTAAAGTCCCTGCATCTATAGCCACCAGCATTCTTATGCCGCGTACACACGAGCGGACTTTACGGCAGACTTGGTCCGGCGGACCGGAGTCTGTTGGACAATTCGATCGTGTGTGGGCTCCAGCGGACTTTTTTTTCCCAAAAGTTCGACGGACCTAGAAATGAAACATGTTTCAAATCTTTCCGACGGACTCGAGTCCGCTCGAAAAGTCCGCTCATCTGTATGCTAGTCCGATGGACAAAAACCGACGCTAGGGCAGCTATTGGCTATGAACTTCCTTGTTTTAGTCCGGTCGTACGTCATCACGTACGAATCCGTCGGACTTTGGTTGATCGTGTGTAGGCAAGTCCGTTCATTCGGTAAGTCCGTCGGAAAGTTCGTCGAAAAGTCCGCCAGACCTAGTCCGTCAAAAAGTCCGCCCGTGTGTACGCGGCATTATACTAACCTCTCTAGCCCTGTAAAGAAAAAAATGGAGTATACATACCTTTTCTGCAGGCGATCTGACCAGATCCCATGCTGAGCTGTCAGCCGCGGCTTCGCTGTGGAGGCGGGTGCAGAGGACACGTCCGACAATGGAAGCCCCATAGTAAATCTATGGGTGACATCACATCCCATTCATTTCACAGCCATTGTCGGCCGTGTTCTCTGCAGAGCTTCCGCCTCTGGAGACCTGGTCGTATTGCCGGCAGAAATGTATACTGATTTTTTCTTTACAGGGCTAGAGAGGTTAGTGTTAGAATGCTGGTGGCTATAGATTCAGGGATTTTAGTTTTAGCATGGACTTCCACTTTAACTTATACCATACTGTGGCTTCCTTAAATCAGAATTAAAAGGGAGAATACTCACCTACCCAATGCACCCTCACCGGGTTTCAGCCAACTTCAGCGCGGTACGACGTCACCTCCTGCACATGTGCAGGAACTTGTCATCCCAGCACAAAGGATCGGCCTGGACGCTGTAAGCTTATCTGTGCATGCACAGCTCAGTTTGTAGTCTGAGGATCTCTGTGAGCAGGTAGGTAAGTATTATTTATTGTAGAAGAGACATTGCATGTCTCTTCTACGATAAGATGCCTACCAGCTCACAGTGCATCATAGTGGAACATTAGTTTTGTTTTAAATGTTTACACATCGTATAAAAGTGCATAAAAGAGGCACCCAAACCAGACCAGGCGTGAAACTGATTTCCTATACAGGTAAAAGCCAGTAAATTAGAATATTTTGAAAAACTTGATTTATTTCAGTAATTGCATTCAAAAGGTGTAACTTGTACATTATATTTATTCATTGCACACAGACTGATGCATTCAAATGTTTATTTCATTTAATTTTGATGATTTGAAGTGGCAACAAATGAAAATCCAAAATTCCGTGTGTCACAAAATTTGAATATTGTGTAAGGGTTAAATTTTGAAGACACCTGGTGCCACAAACTAATCAGCTGATTAACTCAAAACACCTGCAAAGGGCTTTAAATGGTCTCTCAGTCCAGTTCTGAAGCCTACACAAACATGGGGAAGACTTCAGATTTGACAGCTGTCCAAAAGGCGACCATCGACACATTGCACAAGGAGGGAAAGACACAAAAGGTTATTGCTGAAGAGGCTGGCTGTTCTCAGAGCTCTGTGTCCAAACACATTAATAGAGAGGCAAAGGGAAGGAAAAACTGTGGTCAGAAAAAGTGTACAAGCGATAGGGATCACCGCGCCCTAGTCAAGATTGTGAAAAAAAACCCATTCAAAAATGTGGGGGAGATTCACAAGGAGTGGACAGCTGCTGGAGTCAGTGCTTCAAGATCCACCACCAAGAGACGCTTGAAAGACATGGGTTTCAACTGCCGCATACCTCGTGTCAAGCCACTGTTTACCAAGAAACAGCGCGAAAACCGTCTCACCTGGGCTAAGGAAAAAAAGAGCTGGACTGCTGCTGAGTGGTCCAAAGTCATGTTTTCTGACGAAAGCAAATTTTGCATTTCCTTTGGAAATCGAGGTCCCAGAGTCTGGAGGAAGACAGGAGAGGCACAGGATCCACGTTGCCTGAAGTCTAGTGTAAAGTTTCCACCATCAGTGATGGTTTGGGGTGCCATGTCATCTGCTGGTGTCGGTCCACTCTGTTTCCTGAGATCCAGGGTCAACGCAGCCGTCTACCAGCAAGTTTTAGAGCACTTCATGCTTCCTGCTGCTGACCTGCTCTATGGAGATGGAGATTTCAGGTTCCAACAGGACTTGGCGCCTGCACACAGCGCAAAATCTACCCGTGCCTGGTTTACGGACCATGGTATTTCTGTTCTAAATTGGCCAGCCAACTCCCCTGACCTTAGCCCCATAGAAAATCTGTGGGGTATTGTGAAAAGGAAGATGCAGAATGCCAGACCCAACAACGCAGAAGAGTTGAAGGCCACTATCAGAGCAACCTGGGCTCTCATAACACCTGAGCAGTGCCAGAAACTCATCAACTCCATGCCACGCCGCATTAATGCAGTAATTGAGGCAAAAGGAGCTCCAACCAAGTATTGAGTATTGTACATGCTCATATTTTTCATTTTCATACTTTTCAGTTGGCCAACATTTCTAAAAAATCCCTTTTTTGTATTAGCCTTAAGTAATATTCTAATTTTGTGACACACGGAATTTTGGATTTTCATTTGTTGCCACTTCAAATCATCAAAATTAAATGAAATAAACATTTGAATGCATCAGTCTGTGTGCAATGAATAAATATAATGTACAAGTTACACCTTTTGAATGCAATTACTGAAATAAATCAAGTTTTTCAAAATATTCTAATTTACTGGCTTTTACCTGTACTTCTTGAAGACTTAAGTGACCTTTTGTATTACAAGTGAGCTTATCACAAGATGGAAAGAACAAGATAATGAGATATACGGTAATTGGAGTCAACGCAAAGTACAAAACACTTTTTATTCATTCTGATATACAATAAATAACAGAGCAGATGATGGTAACCAACTAATAGTAGCTGCATCTCTACCAACTATGTATTCCTCTTTTGGAGGGACAATTCTTCTTAACGCCTTCACAGATACCCAAAGCCAAAAACATTTTTTGTTACACTTTGTATAGAGTATGGAATGGTCTGGTTGTCTGTGTCCCATGGGGGGGTTCATCTTTCTTTTGTAGAAACAACAGGGAGTGAGAGGAAGTCTCTCAAAAGTGGGGGGGAATGTTACTGGAAGTATCATTATTGGGACATTTCCCCTCTATTTATGTTTTGGTGACAACTCAAAATGTTGGGTTTTCCATTGCTTTCTGCCCCTATGATAGTGATCACCAAGACAAACAGATGGTGACAATGGAGTGGGGCCACAGACAGCTATTGGGGCCTCTGTTGAAAGGATTTTGTTTGCTTCAAACATGTTTTGCATTCCTATATGGGCAAAGCAAAACCCACTTGAAGCAGGCCAAATGCAGGTCAGGAGGAGGTCAACTGCAAGTCAGGTCCACCTGTTAATAAATTCTTAATTAACCTCCCAAGCTTCTCAAAACGATGCCATTGACACAAACCCACAAAACTTGTAAGGGATTCAAACTCTTTCCTATGCTATTCAAATCAAAACTAAAAAGGGGACTTTAGATATACTTTAATGCAGAACTCTGGGGAAGCTCCGCTTGTCTGCCTGAATCTGCCCCCCCCCCCCACATTTGGCACCTTTTAGGGGGAGCAGGTACCTGATTTTGACAGGCACCCGCTCCCACTTCCAGCTCAGTTCTCCCCCACTCCTTCCCTCTCAGCCTTCTGGGACACTTCATAGGTCCCAAAAGACTGTGGCCCATTCACAAAAGCACAGCACGCTTCGCACATACACAGCAGGAAACCAGCTGGGAAGCCGCAAGGCTGTACTTAGTCAAGAAGGCAGCGCAGCACCCAATAGTCAATTGAAGAATTGGCTCGGGTGAGGATACCGCTGGATGCCTATACAGGTAAGTGCTCGAATATTAAAAGTCAGCAGCTACAGTGTTCGTAGCTGCTGACCTTACATTTTTTGGGGGGGGGCCTGGTGCTCCTCTTAAAATTGCTCTGCTCTGCATTCCTCTAAACTATCCCTCTTTTAGGCCTGATATATATGACTCTATAAATTAATGAATTATTTGTATGGTATTAAACCCAGCTAACCAGCAATTAGATGAGGCGGATGCATTATTGTTTTTTTAAACTTTTTTCCTTTAATTTTCACTTGTTGACTCTGCCACTTCATTTAACAGACCGAGCAGTCCATCAAAACTAGCAATTAGAGGGATGAGACAAACCTTTTACCACTGACAGGGGTGCTTACAATGGTCAGCTTTTATGTATGTATAACCTTTATCCAAAAAGGAATTTTTAAGCAGTCCCTGCTTAAAAAGTGTTATCTGGTGTTCGGATTTAATTTGTCGAGGTGAACTCCATCAAAATCTGCTAGTGCATCTCACACTACCCTCTCCCCAGGTGAAAATTTTGCTATCCAAAAAGCTGTCTGCATTGTTCCTCCATTCACAGTGGAGAGAGCCCAGGAAGTGTGTTACTGGGTGGAGGACTAGGTGAACATAAAGGGTAAAAAAACAAATGCAGAAGCAACATTTCTTGATAATCTGCAAGACATGAAATTTGTGTTTTTTGCTTTATTGGAAGTTTATCAAACACAAGTGTTAACACTGCTTCCAAATTTCTGAATTGTTAATTTTTGAGTAACAGTATTACATTAATAATAATATTGTTGCCTATAGTCAAACGTTTACTTTCACTTTTCAAACATCCTTAGAAATACGATAGATACGTTTTTTTGTGGACAACAGAGAAAAAGAGATAGAGAGAGGCGAGATCTATATACACTGTCACAAGGCCTGAGAAAGAAAATGATTTCTTTACACAAGAAAGGCGAAGGCTACAAGATCATCAGAAAAGCTTTACTTATCAGTCAGAATACTGTAGCAAAAGTGATGACATTTTTTTACAAAAATGGAACTGCGACCATCTCACAGAGACGTCCAGGCCGTTCACGGAAGTTATAGGATAAGTTCACCATTCATAACACCTTACACCCATTTTCGGGGTATAACATGTAACATGTTATGAATGCACCGACCCCTGCACCCCCGCTGTGCCAGCTACAGGGGGATCTTCTCCACTCGCTAGCTGTCAAAATGTAAAAAAAGTATCTGTGCAGGGCTCCGCCCACCCGGCCGCGTCACTCATTCGCTGTGCTCTGTGAATAGAAAACTACAAGGCCCAGCAGCCTTTGCGGCTGTCGGCTTTTAGTTTTTAATGAACTACCACGACGATGTGAGCACTGTGGTAGTTCATTCATTCTTCCTGTCAGCATGTATCGGCTTCCTCGTACGAGGTATGAGCAAGCCTATACACTGACAGGTCTGCAGGAGACCTGCATGACATCAGCGATCTGCTGATCACTGGTGCAATGCTTTACAGGCTCCTGCAACAAAAAACTAATAAAATTACCAAAAAAAAAAAAAAAAAAATGTGCATTTAGTATTTTGTTTGAAAAAATGATCCAAAACACAAATCTAAGGCCACTGTTGCATTTCTGAAGAACAGGGTGAAAGTGATTCAGTGGCCAAGTATGTCTTCTGATCTGAATCCAATCCAACACCTATGGGGAATTCTAAAGAGACAAGTTGAGCATCACTCTCCATCCAGCATCCAGGCTCTAAAATAATTAATGGAAAAGATAGATGTTGCAATATGTCGCCAACTTCATTTCATGCCTAAAAGACTTGGTGTTGTCCTTACAAATCATGGAGGTCATATACAATGCTAGATGTAGTCGTTTTTGCTGTGGGGTGTATTCATTTTTGCATCAACTAATTTGAGTAAAACTGAAGATTTTTTAATCAAAGTTATATTATAAATCTTTCTTTCTTGTAATGAGCAAAACAAATGTTCTATAAAATGCAGTTTTGTCAAAATTTTGAAAATTGTTCTTGTGTTCATTGAGATATCAATTAAAATCTTACTTTTCATAAGGGGTGTACTCATTTAAGCTGAGCACTGTATTTATGTACAGTAAAACCTTGGATTGCGAGCATAATTCGTTCCAGAAACATGCTTGTAATCCAAAGCACTTGTATATCAAAGTGAAAAAAGTGTACTAAAGCGCTGATAGCTAAGTGAATAAACTAGGTGTGTTGTGTGATAAAATTGTGTTGATAAAAAGGGCTATAAATATATGTGCCTACAAATCCGTGAAATATAGGAAATAACCAAATGATTAACAGCAGCTCTTATGTGACAAAGTGCTCTGATTGACACTAAAAAAACAATAATATAATAATTATAAGTGCGCTAATAATCAACTTCCATATAAACATAGTGAAATAAATAACAAGTGGTACCAAATCAAAATCCCACCAGTAAAACTACTAAAAATGTTAATATATAAATCTTCGCACGAAAACATCCAGATAAAGGTACATAAGAGAAATAGATTGTAGCAGCAAACTTATACTGATCTCAATCCTCCATACATCAAACAATTGTACTCCTTATGTTCAGATACAAAACCAATTTAGAACCGTCTCAGCCAACTATCTTCAATCAATCAAAACGGGGCTGCAGAGTTCTGAGGTTTCCTATGATGGTAAATAAAATCCTCCCAATCCATATTACAGGATATTCGGAAACAAGAGAAGAAAAAATATCATTGCGCAGTAAAACTATCAAATAGGATCGTCTGCAACTGCAATATATACACTCACATTTTGAAAGGAAAAAACAGCTCTTCATGAAACAATCAGGAAAGGTATCGTTTTTCCTTCCTCTCACCGCTGGCACTGTGTATCGGATGACGTCACCTGGCTCCATCTGACGCGTTGCGTCACATGTCACGTGACTTTATCAAGGGACCCTTGATAAAGTCACGCGACATGTGATCAGCAATGTGACCAGGTTGTGTAACCATAACATGTCCATCCATAAGAGTAAGCCTCCACAAAGGGGATTAGAAGCAAAATCCAGCAGGAGCTACAGAGTATAAAAGAGAAAGAAGAGAGGCGCCTCTAAGTGTAGCAATATGTTGCTAAATGTTGTACCTTCAATAAATGAAACCATATTGCTACACTTACAGGCGCCCCTTTTCTCTTTTTTACTCAGTTGTGACATGACGCTACTTGTATATCAAGGCATCGTGTGTATATCAAGTCAAAATGTATTTTAAAATGTTGCTTGTCTTGCAAAATGCTCTCAAACCAAGGTTTTACTGTATATATTATTTTATTTATTTCAGGTACTTATATAGCGTTATGCAGCGCTTTAGGTATACACTGAACACATATCAGTCCCTGCCCTCAAGGAGCTTACAACCTAAGGTCCTTAACACATTCATACATACTAGGGTCAATTTAGACAGGATCCAATTAACCTACCAGCATGTATTTAGATTGTGGGAGGAAACCCACGCAGGCACAGGGAGAACATGCAAACTCCAGGTAGATGATGTCGTGGTTGGGATTTGAAGCACAGACCCTTTTTGCTGCTAGGTGAAAGTGCTATCCACTACACCACTGTGCTGCCCTACATACATATATACACACACACCACACATTATATTATATATATATATATATATATATATATACATATACATATATATATACACACACAGGGCTTTTTCCCAGTGGGAACGTGGGGGAACGCAGTTCTGCCACCTCCAGCACTTAATGTGTGCAATGACAAGAGGTGTTGAGGTATGATGAAGGGTCTATTGATGCTGGCTGCTGGAGGATTTATTGTTGCTGGAGGGGATCTATTTTTGTGTGGCGGTTTATTGTTAATGGTGGGGGGATCTTTTGTTGATGGGGGGTCAATGGTTGCTGAAAGGGATCTACTGTTGATTAAGGGGTCTATTGTTGCTGGTTGCTGGAGAGTCTATTGGTGTTGGCTGCTGGAAGCCCATTGTTGCTGGGGTGGTATTTTGTCGTTGGATTCCATTGTTGCTGGGGGGGGGGTCTATTGCTGATGGCTGTGAGGGATCTGTTTTATTACTGTTCTTGTATTACTAAGTCCCTACAAATTACTTAGCCCAACATAATGATACTTGTCTCTATTCTAAAGGGGTCCTACTGGGAGGTGGTGAAACCAAGGGTAGTGCTTGGAGTTGGGTAAGGGATGGAGACGCAAATTGACTCAGAGGGAGGTAGGAGGTAGGTGTCAAATAAATGCAGAACAACCTGACAGACAAAAAAAAATGTCTGTCCTTTGTTCCCCTTCCAAGTTAGTAGATTCTAATGTGCTGAGAAGGTGACATGCATCTCCAAACAAGTTCTATACAACAGCGTATTCAGTTGATGATTTCAAAGTGCCCATTATCTGTTGTCATCATTGCTACTTTTATAAACAATTCTTAAAGCATGCCTACACTGCATTTCAACACCGCAAACCAAACATGCTCTAATTTATTTTCAATATTCCCCCATCCATGTCTCCATGCTTTATTTTGCTGAGAAATCACTTACAAAAACTCCCCCCCTAGCATTTCTGGCCATGGGCCCTAATTGACAAAGTGAAGCTAAATCACAAGACAGGCCAACTTAGCGGACAGAAAAAGTCAGTATGCTGTTTTTGATGATTTGAAATCTTGATGTAAATTTCAAATGAAGCAATTTCAAGGTTTATGTCAATCCATTTAAATGCCTATATCAAAAGGGGAAATGTATTTAAACACCTGTAATAACATGTTATAACCACTTATACGTAAAAGAGCCATCAGACCCAGTTGAAAAACATTCACTGCCAAAAAACAAATTAACTATAGGATTATTCTCTGTAATTCTGCTGAAGAAATGTTTTTCTACCAAACCAGAGTGTTGCTCTCTCCAACTTCTTTTTTTGATAAGCAAGGGGCAGGGTTTCCCTCTAAGCAGTTTGTACCAAAAGGAACGGTCATAAATGCTAATTTCTGCCACTAAACAGTCTTTGTAAAAATATATTATAGCACATGTACATTTTGCATCAAACATGTATGCATCTATAGTTTTGGTGAAGAACAATGGTGATTGTCATTGTCAGAAAAATGCAACCCGGCTGGTCAACCTTCACATCTAAAGTTCAGCCTCGGTGACAACCATAGGCTCAGTGCTGTATTTAGGCCTAGGCCGACAAGGCCCAGGCCGAGGGCGGCACTTTGTGGGGGGGCGGCAACCCCCCCACGAAAAAAAGCACCTGCATCCTCTTCCCCCGACTTACGCATGCAGGGTCGCCATCCGAGGAGTATATCTGAATGACATCGCTATGGGAGTGCGGGGAGGGGGCGGATTGCACCTGGGTGACACTAGGAAGCAGTTGTAGTAGGTGCAGTCGCCCCCCCCTCATCGGCAAAGCGATGATCACTGACAGGGAGAGGAGAGCTGTACACAGCGATTGTGTAATTCCCCCGCTCGCCCCCCTCCTTTCTCCTGTCAGCTGAAGATGAACAGGAGAGAGAGCAGCTCTAATGGTGTTCCTCTAAGCGCCGCCCGGCTCTCTGCCCGCTCTGATTCTTTCCCCATTGGTCGTAGCAGAGAGCCAATCAGAACACACGGCGGATGGGATTTATGGGAAACTTAGTCCCAGAAGATTGACGGCCCCAGTATGTCCACAGACAGCAGGCTACAGTCCCCCAACATACGGGAGGGGGGACCTGGAACCTGGCAAACAGCAGAGTACTACAGGGGAAGAAAAAGAGAGGATTGTGCTGGGAGAGGCTAGATAGAGCCACGCTGTACCCGCACCATCAGAAAGGGAGCCACGCTGTACCCGCACCACCAGAGAAGCAGCCACACTGTACCCGCAACACCAGAGAAGCAGCCATGCTGTACCTGCACCACCAGAGAAGCAGCCACGCTGTACCCACACCACCAGAGAGGGAGCCACGCTCCACCCGCACCACCAGAGAAGCAGCCACGCTGTACCCGCACCACCAGAAAGAGCCACGCTGTACCCGTACCACCAGAAAGAGCCACGCTGTACCCGCACCACCAGAAAGAGCCACGCTGTACCCGCACCACCAGAGAGGGAGCCACGTTGTACCCGCACCACCAGAGAGAGCCACGCTGTACCAGCACCACCAGAGAGAGCCACGCTGTACCAGCACCACCAGAGAGGGAGCCACGCTGTACCCGCACCACCAGAGAGGGAGCCACGCTGTACCCGCACCACCAGAGAGGGAGCCACGCTGTACCCGCACCACCAGATAGAGCCACGCTGTACCAACACAACCAGAGAGGGAGCCACACTGTACCCGCACCACCAGAGAGAGCCACACTGTACCCGCGCCACCAGAGAGAGAGCCACACTGTACCCGCACCACCAGAGAGAGCCACGCTGTACCCGCACCACCAGAGAGGGAGCCATGCTGTACCCGCACCACCAGAGAGAGCCACGCTGTACCAACACAACCAGAGAGGGAGCCACACTGTACCCGCACCACCAGAGAGAGAGCCACGCTGTACCCGCACCACCAGATAGAGCCATGCTGTACCAGCACCACCAGAGAGAGAGCCACGCTGTACCCACACCACCAGAGAGCCATGCTGTACCCGCACCACCAGAGAGAGAGCCACGTTGTACCTGCACCACCAGAGAGAGAGCCACAGGATCACGGTTGCTGTTTCACTGGGTCTGGTAAGAGGGCCTGTTGGTCATTATCCATTACTGTTCCTACGGACTGAGCCGTGCCTAACCTGCTATTCTCTAGGCCTTATTGACCACCACAACAACCCTCTCTGTCCTCCTCCCCCGACATCCCTCTGTCTTCCTCAGATGAAGATGACAGGGCGGGTCTTAAAAAGGAAGGGGTGTGGCCTTGACAGGAAGGGGTGGGTCATATTTAAATTAGGGGGTGCCCAAGTTTAGTCAGGCCTAGGGCAGCACAAAACCTAAATACACCACTGCATGGGCTCCCTCCATAAATACAGTGGAGGATTAAAAAGTAGCCACCAAGGTACAATTAGTGTCTTATTTACAGGAAAGTTTTCCAACCAAACCAGAGCGCTGCCCTCTCCAACAAACAAATAAAGAAGACAAGCTTGAAAAAAGAAAACCAACACAACCATCTGATCTCCTCTTGGGTTTAAACACACTTTAAAATTGCCCACTTCACAGTTTTGGAGTTAAACGTCACCTTTTAACCACAGAAATCTGTCACCAACTGCTAAATTGTTTTTGAGTGTAAAGTAATTATATTATCACAATTTGTATGAAAATCAATAAAATGAAACGCTTTCGTTTTTTGGCAATGAAGAGGTTTCGATAAATTTCCACCACACTTGCTCAACGCTGGGAAACAAATTAAAGCGTAGCTGACTGATTGCTGTGTTTCAAAGCTGATGGAAACTAAATTGCTATAAAAAAAAACTGAAGTGCACAACCAGAATTCCTCCTAATAAGAAGCAATTTATAATATGAAGTTTTATTTTCATTTGGGCAAAATACAAATACAAAATTGAAATGAAAAATGATGGACTTTAACTTCCCAGAGATAAAACTTGTTACTGAATTCAGGCAACTGCCATTTACATAATCACATACCTACAAAACCTGCAAAGCTAAAAATAAACATATCATCTATCAAAGATTCCAATATAGTCATATCTAGACAGATGGCATCAACCTGTTAACAGCCACAACCTTTTTCAGTCAGAAATATCAAAATTGGTACTTTTGGAAAGTTAAAGGCCAGAATACATACTGGTGACCCCACAATAGGGATAAAACTTTTTCGCAAAAGGGAGTTTAACAAGACACGTAGCCACTCATTAAAATTAGAAAAGAGGTTTAACCTTAAACTACGTAGAGGGTTCTTTACTGTAAGAGCGGCAAGGATGTGGAATTCCCTTCCACATCCGGTGGTCTCAGCGGGGGGCATTGATAATTTCAAGAAACTATTAGATAAGCTGAACGACCACAACATACAGGGATATACAATGTTATACTGACATACAATCACACACATAGGTTGGACTTGATGGACTTTAGAGCTGCACAATTAATCGTTAAAAAATCGTGATCTCGATTCACCTCCCCTGATGACCTCTCCTGCAGAGGTTGCCCATGCTTTCATATAACAAGTGGAAAGACTTTATCTGCTCACTCAGCTGTCAAAAGAAAGCATTAGGGCATTCTGCCAAGTCTTTAACTTGATACATTTTAACTAAGCTTCCTTCTTAGATCAAAGGGAAACAACTTCTGTGTAAATAAATAAGCCAGGCAGTCTGCCAAGTTTTCAACAACATGTAAAAGCAGGAAGTTTAACCACTTAAAGTCTAAATCTTTTTCTGACACTTCTTTCTCAAGTTAAAATCAGTATTTTTTGCTAGAAAATTACTTGGAACCCCCAAACATTATATATATTTTAGCAGAGACCCTAGGGAATAAAATGGCAATTGCTGCAATATTTTATGTCACACTGTATTTGCCCAGCGGTCTTTCAAATGCAATTTTTGGGGAAAAAATACACTTCAATGAATAAAAATAAACAAAAAAAAAAACCAAACAGTAAAGTTAGCCCAGTTTTTTTTTTGTTTTAATGTGAAAGATGATGTTACGCCGTGAGAATCGTGATCTATCTTCTAAGCAAAAAAATTGTGATTCTCATTTTAGCCAGAATCGTGCAGCTCTAAAATTGGACTTGTGTCTTTTTTCAACCTCACCAACTATGTAACATGAGTTGACAGCTTCTTGAACCTAGGGCATGGCTTTATGGCAACAGGGCTGAAACTGGGGGGCAGGGGGGAATGGGCCCCAGGTGCAGTGGGGAAACAGAAGAGCATGTGGGGAAACAGAAGAGCATGTGGGGAAACAGAGGAGCATGTGGGGGACCAGAGGAGCACGAGGGGGACCCAGAGGAGCATGGGGGGAACCAGAGGAGCATGTGGGGGTGACCAGAGGAGCATGTGGGGGTGACCAGAGGAGCATGTGGGGGTGACCAGAGTAGCATGTGGTGGTGACCAGAGGAGCATGTGGTGGACCAGATGAGCATGGGGGGACAGAGGAGCAATTGGGACCAGAGGAGCACTGGGGGGACCAGAGGAGCATGTGGGGGACCAAAGGAGCGTGGGGGGACCAGAGGAGCGCATGGGGGGGACCCAGAGGAGCGCATGGGGGGACCAGAGGAGCAGGGGGGACCAGAGGAGCACGGGGGGGACCAGAGGAGCACAGGGGGGGACCAGAGGAGCACAGGGGGGGACCAGAGGAGCAAGGGGGGGAACCAGAGGAGCATGAGGGAGGAACCAGAGGAGCATGAGGGAGGAACCAGAGGAGCATGAGGGAGGAACCAGAGGAGCAGGGGGGACCCAGAGGAGCAGGGAGGTACCAGAGGAGAAAGTGAGAGACACCAGAGGAGCAGTGGGGGGACCAGAGGAGCATGGGGCGACCAGAGGAGCATGGGGGGGACCAGAGGAGCACGGGGGAGGGGACAGACAGTATGGCAACCGAACGTGAAGTCATCTGCTGCTCTGGATGTGACTAACCGGTAAGTGACAATGGAGCAGGTGAGATGCCAATGGTATTGGCTTGTACCTGCCTGTAGTGGCTTTGATGGAGGGAGTTATGTTCACTGGATGTCTGTTGTGGCTTTTGGCAGATGCTAAATAAAGGTGTTTTAGCAATATTACACTATTGGAGCTTTCTCTTTCCTTTGCACACTGAGTTTGTCCATCATAAGGAGGAGGAGCAGATGACCTGGCTGGTGGTGTACAAGTGGTGCATAATATAAAGCGCAATTTGCCAATCATGAAAATGAGAGGCATTATATTTTGGTGGATGTGTGATCTATAGGGAGTAGTTCTCACAAATGCATGTGGTAGAATGTAGAGGAGAATTCAATGCATGAAGTTGTTTAAGTTAAATTTTCTTTGGAGATTATTGTTATTTAAAATTCATGCGTCTAAACTGTGTGTTATTATTTTTTACATGTATTTATTTGGTAACTTGTGCATCTTAGAGCTCTACCTTACCTATTAAAAATTTTGGATTCCGTTTTTATTAGTTTCTTGAAACAACCATTTTTGGCTAGATAAAAAAAACATCTTGTATATTTGGCAAGCTTGAGACAATCCTGGCAACAGAAGTTGGGGAAAAAAGAGGCACTGATAAATAATGTTTTGCTCATGGTAAACCAATGCTGGCATGCTCTGCGGTTTGTGTGTGTTGTAACTCCACAGCCATAAATGTGCTCATACAACCTGTGGCCAAAGCTGAGCTGTAGTTTATAAGTAGTTGGTACCAATGGCCACAAGCTGTTGGACAGGCATTTTCCACCATGTGACATTTTACCAACATATTATACTTTGTAAAGAGCATAACAATGGGTCATGGATCACTGGCTAACGTCTATTAAATTACAAAATACAGGTTCTGTGCTCATACATGTTTCTTCCAACACACTTTCCCAAAGAGTCTACTTTTTCAAGGAGTCTAGTACCTACATGCCAGGGTGCTGGGTGTAATCCTTGACTCTGACCTCTCCTTCAGCCCCTACATCCAATCACTGGCTAAATCCTGCCGCCTTAACCTCCGCAACATCTCCAGAATTCAACCCTTCTTGACTAATGACACCACAAAGCAACTTATTCACTCCTTGATTATTTCCCGCCTTGACTACTGCAACTCTCTCCTTAATGGCCTACCCTTAAGCAGGCTATCCCCCCTTCAGTCTATTATGAATGCTGCTGCTAGACTAATAAACCTCACTAACCAATCCATGACTGCTACTCCTCTCTGCCAATCCCCTACCCCACCGCGTAAAATTCAAAATGCTAACCACAACCTACAAGGCCACTCACAACATTGCCTCCGTCTACATCACCAACCTTATCTGCAGATATCGCCCAAATCGTCCCCTCCGCTCCTGCTCTCTAGCTCCCTTGTTACCTCCTCCCATGCTCGCCTTCAGGACTTCTCCAGAGCCTCTCCCATCCTCTGGAACTCCCTGCCCCAATATGTCCGATCAGCCCCTCCCCTGTCCACCTTTAGGAGATCCCTGAAAACTCATTTATTTAGGGAAGCCTATCTATCCCACACCCACCTAACTGTCCCCGAGCCACCCCCATCAAATCATTCTATGCAGCTATTACCTTTTGTACCATCACCCCCTCCCTTAGAATGTAAGCTCTACGAGCAGGGCCCTCCTGTACCTTTTGTATTGAACTGTACTGTAATTGTGTTGTCCCCCCTATACATTGTAAAGCGCTGCGTAAACTGTTGGCGCTATATAAATCGTGAATAATAATAATAATAATAGTAATGCTACTTTTGAAATGCTTACTTCTAACTACAGTGTTTGTTTGTGTAATCAGCTGACCAGTTGTAACTAATACTACTATTTTCTAAATTAAACCTTTGTCAGATGCCTTTTCTGTTTTTTTTTCCCATTTTCAAGATAGATGCAGGAAGGTTGAATTCGAGAGTTCATGACTTCACTACTTCCACCATCATCACTGTCATAACATTCTAATACAGTTCTAGGCTCTTGTCCTTAGCTGTCCTCCCCATTTATTTTTATAGCTTAGAGCAGTGGTCTCCAAACTGCGGCCTGGGGGCCGGATGTGGCCTTTTGCATGCCTTTATCCGGCCCTTGGGGCACTATTCCTCCCACTGACACCAATAATGGGACACTATTCCTCCTACTGATACTAATGAAAGAGCACTATTCCTCCCACTGACACCAACAATGGGGGGCACTGTTCCTTCCACTGACACCAATCATGGGGGGCTCTGTTCCTCCCACTGACAGCAATTATGGGGGCACTGTTCCTCCCACTGACACCAACAATGGGGGCACTGTTCCTCCCACTGACACCAATGATGGGGGCACTGTTCCTCCCACTGACACCAACGATGGGGGCACTGTTCCTCCCACTGACACCAACGATGGGGGCACTGTTCCTCCCACTGACACCAATGATGGGGGGCACTGTTCCTCCCACTGACACCAATGATAGGGGGCACTGTTCCTCCCACTGACACCAATGATGGGGGGCACTGTTCCTCCCACTGATACCAATGATGGGGGCACCGTTCCTCCCACTGATACCAATGATGGGTGGCACTGTTCCTCCCACTGACACCAATGATGGGGGGCACTGTTCCTCCCACTGACACCAATGATGGGGGCACTGTTCCTCCCACTGACACCAATGATGGGGGCACTGTTCCTCCCACTGACACCAATGATGGGGGGCACTGTTCCTCCCACTGACACCAATTACGGGGAGAACTGTTCCTCCCACTGACACTAATGATGGGGGGCACTGTTCCTCCCATTGACACCAACTATGGGGGCACTGTTCCTCCCACTGACACCAATGATAGGGGCACTGTTCCTCCCACTGACACCAATGATGGAGGCACTGTTCCTCTCACTGACACCAATGCTGGGACACTATTCCTTCCACTGACAGCAATAATTGGGCATGATTCCTCTCACTGACACCAATGATGGGTCACTATTCCTCTTACTGACACCAATGATGGGGCACTGTTCCTCTCACTGACACCAGTGATGGGGCATTGTTACCAAGGCCAGGGCATTTTCTACACCCACAGGCCACAGTCTGAAGGATGATAAATTGGCCTTTAGTTCAGAAAGTTTGGAGACCCCTGGCTTAGAGCATTCAACAAAATAGAACGTTTCAAACTATCTTGATGTTAATACTGCTGGAGGCAAAGCAACACTGGTCAGCATAAGTACCAACTACAAAGTTAAAGTTCAACTAATTTAAACATTTTTTGTGGATGGAGTGGGGAAGGGTTAAAATGTTTATCAGGTTACTGCTTAATTTTAAATGTGTTATTAGTCTTTTAAATTTGTATTAATTACCAAAAGGAATTTGAATATTTATATTCAATTTATAGCAGAGCAACATAACAAATCTCATATTTGTGCAGCGTTGTTGGTTCTAGTGTCCCTAGACGATCTCTTGAACAACCCCTGGCTGGAATACTGAGCGGGATCCTGGCGGGTTGCCTATGGGAGTTCTTGGACTGACTCCTGCACTGCTTCCTTGCAAGGCTCCTAGGATGTGTACTAGCCGAATTATTGCACTGTCTCCCGATGGAGGTCGTGGTTCGTATCCTGTCTGAGCTCCATTGCTGGAAAAACACTGTAGCAAATGCAGCTCTTATTTTTATGCTGGCTGTCAAAATTCTGACAGGTTTTAATTACGACACACTCTAGAATGTTGAATGCCTACTAGTCAGCTTTCCCCCTTGCTGACTTACCATGCCTAATTCTGTACTGTGTCTGTAGAAGGAGGTGGCTACCTGGGTGAAGGCGCAGACTTTGCATTCTCATATCAGAGCTGCCCCCCGATCAATGGTGATCTGATGACTGGTGGGATAAGGAAAAACAGGATATGTACAGGAAGCACAGATACACAAGTATGGAGATTCTTACAATGCAGGTCTTCAGGCACAGCTTTCTCTCCAGCAAGCAGAACTGTAAGCAGCACAGTAGTGACATCAAGAATCAACCTGCCAAATCTTGTAGAAGATCTCTCACTGCAGATTTACAGCCATTAGGTCACAGAACAACTGTGCCTTGGCAAAGAGCATGCACCGCCAATTATTTTTAGAGGGATTGCAGGCAAAAATTACATTGTTCAGGGTACCACTTAGGTGCAACAAACACTTCTAGATGTTCCCTATAAAAAAAATGAAATCTTCAATTCTTAATGGAGAGCCACTTTAAAGCGGGGGTCCACCTATCTATCGTTTTTTTTTTTTGGAGTTCATTCACAAACTTTTCTTCTCATGATTATCTACTCACATGTTCTGTGTAATAAGTCCGCCTGTGTCCGATTTCGTTGTAAAGAATAACTTATAAAATTCACTGAAGGCGGTTTCCATCTTCATTGTGGGCATTTGAAGCCCACAAGCATGTATTTCCTGGATGCGGTGAATGCTGTGCTCCCAGCATTCACCGAGTTGTTGTGATTACGCTGTTGCACAATGCATGCTGGGAAGCCTGAGACTAGCTCCCAGGGGACTGTGGGAGGTCTGGGAGAGGCTAGAAACACGCCTATTCCGATGGGAGGAAAACCAGGAAGTGCTAAGAAGATTAGAAAAAAAAGGTAATTACGGCGATTTAAATTTTTTTACACAGCATGTCAGCATCTAGGCAAGGAAGAGAATGCATAGAGATAATGTTCAAAATTTGGGTGGAACCCCGCTTTAAGTGCTAATGACAATAAGATGGGACACTTTTTTTTTTTTTTTTTTTTTTTACACTTGCCTTCATCAGGACCCAAAGAAGAAAATCTAAACTTGCAAAGCACACTGTGTTTTGAAAAGTTGTGTAAAGTCACGTTTTAAACAAATCCTGAAGTTTGGTCTGAAAGCAAAAGAATTCCTTAGAAGATTATATTAGCTTTTACATCTGCCAAATACATTCCAAAATAACCTTGTTTGTAAAACAATGCCAGTTGTTAATTTAAATGGTTACAAGGCAGAAGATACTACAAAACCTCTGAAATTTTTCCAAAGAAAATATGTTTAACTTGTATTTGCATTCTGTTATCTAAGCATTTTAAATAGAAATGTGCTGTAAACAATGCATAAGGTGCTTCACTGCAATGGTAAAATAAATCCAAAATGATGGAACTTTATGTTGGATGTTCTTGCCAAAACATTGTCAAACAAATAAACCTGAATATGTTACATTATAAATGTACAAGATTTTCATTTGGTGAAAATTCACCCTGTAAATCAGGGATATGCAATTAGCGGACCTCCAGCTTTTGCAGAACTACAAGTCCCATGAGGCATAGCAAGACTCTGACAGCCACAGGCATGACACCCAGAGGCAGAGCATGATGGGACTTGTAGTTTTGCAACAGCTGGAGGTCCGCTAATTGCATATCCCTGCTGTAAATCATTGCATTTATTATTTTTCTAAGCAGGTATAAAAAAAAAAAGTAGTGTTTAAAAAAAACAAAAAAACAAAAAGCCATCTGTAGGTTTAATCAATAATTTTTTGCACATTAATACTTTATGGTCTTCAAAATAGAGTAAGTGTCCATTGCTTACATACCAACTTGCCTACTATGTAAAATCCACAAGTGCACCCAACTCTCAATTTTTTTCAGCGTTTCACCGTTACCCAAGGGACAAAGTACTATAATACTTTGGGGTTGATTTACTAAAACTGGAGAGTGCAAAATGTGGTGCAGCTGTGCAAAGAAACCAATCCGCTTTCAGGTTTTTTGTCAAAGCTTAATTGAAAAAGCCAAAGTTAGAAGCAGATTGGCTACCATGCACAGCTGCACCACATTTTGCACTCTCCAGTTTTAGTAAATCAACCCCTCTGTCTCATGTACCTACATGCTTTTGCAAGCCTAGCTATGAGGCTGAACAGGGCATAGCTAGCAGGGAGAAGAACTTGCTCCAGACAAACTGTGGCAAGAGTAATGCAGAGGCGGGGGGTACATGTCAGTTTCCTGTCCCTCTGTGTTCCCCTTGTTGTTACTTATTTCAGGCAAGTGCTTAGAGTGGAGACCAGTGCCGATTATCTAGCAACCATCTCCTTGCTAGCTACATTGTCGGACAGCCGTGGGGGTTGCCCTCATAGCTAGGCTTTACAAAGCATGTAGGTAGGAACATAGGCCTAAGTACTATAGGTACTCTGCCCCTAGCCAAACAGAACAGAGGAGTTCAGAAGTGAGAATTCTTCTTTAAAAAGACTGTAGAATTTAGAAATCCTAGTGATATGAAAAAACTTCTGCTAAAAAATACTAGTGATATGAATATTTTCTGGTAAGAATAACTCATAGCAATAGCAATAATACTAAAATGATAAGGCGATATGGCGTATATAATGTACAGCACAGCATTCAGTGTGAAGTTTGTAACATACTGCACAACGTAAAGGTTGGGTCAGTCTGGAGTATGCCATGTTCAGCACAGTGTACAGATTGTAATGGCTCAGAAAATGTAACCTAAAACACAACCAGTATGGGCACATTCTTTCTGATATCACAATAGATATGGAGCTCTTTGTGTCCAAAACACATCACACCAAACCCTGTTGTGTCATAGGGTGTGGGTGGGCTTGCTTCTCACTCTTCCTTTCTGAGTTATTATTACCATGTGAGAGTAGGGTACAGAAGACAGAAAATGGGGGGAGGGCTAACATTAATGTTGTTTTGTACTCTGAGGTTCAAGAGTTTGGGGGTACTCAAGGAGACAGTTTCTGTGCTTTAACTGGTACACATTTAAATACACTATTAAGTAAATAAGCAGACAGGAGAGTGCTCACTGTTGGAGGAAACTGGACAGCAGTTTGTCACCATTAAAGCTAGATCACAACACTATTATTGGAGGTTGCTACATTCCTTCGTGCTTGTGCCATACAAAGTTCCCAGTTTCCAAGAATAAGATTTCCAGGAGCAGGCTGAACAATAACTGTACAAAGGATCATCCAAATGTGCACCCTGTAAAAATGATCGGGATGACAGCCGAAGGCTTGGAAAACCAGATGTCAAATATAGATACTCAGAATACTCAGTAACTGTAAAGTGAGATCAATTATGTTCAGCACAGATTTCAACTTGTACATGGACCAACCATATGGTACTGTACATCTGAAGGAGATCCAAGAGGAGTGGGACATATACAGTGTTATCAGTAACGAATGTACTTGAGATCTGGGCAGTTCAGGATGCATCAAATATAATGATTAAATAATCTCAGCTTTCTCATATCAATGACACTTATGCATAAAAAAATAGGAGTCACCGAAAACTCCCAAAGAATACGATAAAAGGTGGGGCTTTAGGTTGAGTTGGTCCATCTGGTACAAAAGTCAAACTAATATTTCATAGATCTACATGCAATCTCACTGTCCTCTTGTCTCCTCCTGTGGTTCCCTACCAGGGAAGAATTTTAGCTTTTGGTTTGCGGCACTGAGTTCACGTGTCATTCTTTAACCCAGACTCCCACAAAATCCCTGGAGAGCATCATTGCCGTTGCTCTGCATATGTCAAGCACTATGTATAAGATGATGGCAGCCTCCACATGAGCACAGACATTATTGTAATAATCCGTCATGAAAGGCACACAAGTGCTGCAAAGATCTGATTTGTATCATCCACTAAGTCCCACAGAATAATCATTTACGGATCAAAACTGTATTCGGCAAGTCCAAAAATTAACATGGGTTGTGAAGGAGTACTCATAAAAGCATAAAGCTGAAGAAGCCTTTGGTGGGTGAAACATGTTAGGGCTGGGTGGCATGCTTTTGTAATCTGAGGGACAGATGTTGGCGTCATATGGTAACTGTATTAATTGTCTTTTATGTATTTTATAAATTTTTTTGGTCTTGATATTTTAAATTTATATCGTAATGTTTTTCTACTTGGAGTGACCTTTTTTCTTGTTGAGTCACTTTCCAGTGTCATTTGGATCATTCAATTATATAATGTAAGTCTATTTGACCACTAGATGGCATATTTTTTAGGCAAACTGATTTTCGCATTCGGTCCTTTAATTTGAAATCCTTTGAGTCAATTAGAGGGTATTGGTTAGTTTCCGTGCCCTCTTTAATCTACAGGAACTCTTACTGAAGCCTCGTTGGTTTTACTATTGTGCCCACATCAAGGCTTGTTTGTTTTTTTGGCCAAGTTGGCCCAGACTCAGTTTGAGTCTTGGTTGTAGTAAATAAGATGGCTGCAACTCAAAATTGAGGCTTGGTCACGCTTCGTAGACATTAATAGTGATGGCGCAGCATGGCGTCTGTGCCCCGGAAGATGCCAGGTGTGGCGAAACGGGCAGGGCGGAGCTACGTGCTGATGTCCTTGCTTCTCAGTGAACCCGGACGTGTGGGTGTTGTGCTAATTGTTGGTGAAGAATTTATTACTGAATTGCGCACTAACTTCTTTTACTCATGTAAGTGTGATTTTATTGTTTTAATAAACTATATAAATAGGATATTACACTATTGGCACATTCTATTTCCATATTTCCACTCATGTGAGAGGTCATCTGGCAGAGGATTACCATACATTCCCTGCCCTATATACAGAGAGCTTGGAGCTGCTTTTAATGATTTACTCTTGGAGGATTGAGATTTGAGCCCTGTAGACCTTTCTAGAGGCAGATGGTAATTTACAGCGTTAAATGTGCATTTTTCCTATTGAAGGTAGTGGTTTTGCACAAGGATACGATACATCAATTCTTTTTACACAATATTGGTGTCTTTACCGTGGAATTTTTATTAATTGACAATCACACAAAGATGTTTATCTTTACTTAATTCTGTTAGCGTAGCTCTGATAGTTATGATTTTTTGCACTGTGTCAAGTATCTCATGGTTGACTTGCTGCTCTGGTACACTATGGATTGTTTGCATACAAACACAACCACAGTTTAATTGCACAATTTCCATCTGAGGGACAGCTCTTGAACAGAGGGATGACCTAATCACTTTACTGCTGCTCTTTCATTGCCCAACCAGCAGGCTGGATTGTGGTCTTGACCAAGCCGTACTGCTGCAGCGAAGGTCCAGGATCTGGTTGCCATGTTTGGGAGGGGTGTATGGGTCACAAATCTGGATGCACAAATCCTTTAGCAGGTTTCTACATATGTATTTGAATGTTGTGTATGGAAGATATTCATCTAAGGATGTAAACACAGCTATAGAATATTACATCTAGATATATCCATAGCAACAGATCCAGGGAAAACCAGTGTGCCTTTATAGTTTGGACCTCTTTTTCAGATTGCCAACAAGCAGTGTTATTGATTTAGAATGTCATGTGAGATTTCAATCACGATGAAGAGGGTCAGGGATCTCTATAACGATTTTCATATGAAGCTCTGCCACGGATAGTTACTCCAATGGAAACATTTGTTTGCACATCTCTAAGCTCTATGATGACTACATAGCATCTGCTGACAATACTTTCAAATTCAAAGAAAACAGCATTACACTCTCTTATAAAGTAAAATAAACCAAATACAGATTGTAAACAGGACTATACAACAGCCACAAGACACAACAAGGCATTCAATAACCTGTTCACATTTATCTCATGCTTATGGTTACAATATGCAATTTATCAATTGCTGCATAATTATAATGACACAGGACACTGGCACAAGTGGCATGCGCCACATTAACAAAGAAGACAGACCTGTTTTGGTTCTATCTGCATCTTAAGCCGGGTATACACTAGTAGAATTTGGAATACAAAAACCGTAGCAGCCGACTTTTAAAAAACAGACAGACATGCACCTGTCCCAGGATCCAGCGATGTGCTCACCCTAGACGTTCTTTCCATCGGGTCTTCTGTCCCCGACGCCAGCATCTCAACTGTGGGCACCCGGCTGTGACAGCTTGCGGCTTCACAGCAAGGTACCCACTGTGCATGCGCAAGCCGCACTGCGCATTGTGATTAGTCTCACAGTCTTCTGAGACCTCTGACGTGCCCCAAAAGACTGCGGGGAGGGAAGGGTGGAGGAGAACTTCTGCTTGGATGACCTGGGTGATCCAAGTGAAAATGGGTGCTGATACCAGGGGGGGGGTCCTTAAAGCAGAATTTCCACTTTTGGGTGAAGCTGTGCTTTAACAAGTCAATTATTACATTTTTTAGAGTGAAATAGAAAATTCGCACACGTTCCATGCCTGACTAACAAAAGGGTTACAGCAGTTTTCTGTGTAGGTACTGCTGCAGATCCCTGCCTGTCTGGTCTTGGCGTATAGTATGTTAAAGTGTTACTAAACCCAGGACCCTGCATTCACTATATCTGGTCTCCCACAGTACACAGAACATGGAAATGCAATTGTTCTATTAAATATAAACTGCTAAATACCTTTTCTCATCAGCAGTATATAGCAGTCTTGTGACTTCTATCAGTGTCTGGTTAAAGCACACCACCACAACTGAGCATGTGCAGAGTGCAGAGTGCCACCAAGACTCTGTCTTATCAGGAAATGGATTGGGGACAGAAGAAGAGAAGGATCAGAGAAGACAGTATCAAACAGCCTTTTTACACAATGCGCAGGATTAACCCCGTAGGTTCCACAGGGAGTATAACAAGCATGCTTTACTGCATATACACACCGATTTTACTGTTGTAGGTTTAGTAACACTTTAATTGTGTACCAGAAACCTGTCAGAAAGCGAACATGCCTCTCTTTGCCTTTGCAGTAAACACATAGCACCCACCTAGATAGATTGCTCAGATGATAGGGTAAATTTAGTTTTTTTTTGGCTTCTCTGTAATCAGTGTGGCAGCTTATGATTGCTTTGGGTTGTTATGGGCTTTACTGATTACAGGTTTGATTGTTTCCCCCTGCTTTCTGGAGGATTCTAGAATGTAGTGGGTTGGAAAAGGCAGATTACTAGCCTGAATATTTATATAGTCTCAGCCAATCCCTGGAGGAGGGTGGTTGCACTGTAGGAGGCTGGGGAGTACATAAATAGTCTGGGGTCGGGAGAAGCCTTGTCTTGTCCAGGAGGAGAAGTCCTCTGCCTGAAGTGCCCTTCTGGCCAGCTCAGCTAAAGTTCTACATGTGCTCATAGAGGTTCCAGCTAGGACAGAGCTTGGGGGTCTATTTTTATAAGAATCATTGGAATTAAATCCAGGGATTTTACTGGGAATCTGACCTGAGTCTAGGATTCTAGTAACTGTTTAAGTGTGGGAATTTTTTGGCATCAGTAACTACTTTTAGTATTCCTTTAGGCTGGGTTCACACTATTGCCGCATGCGTCTCACAGCAGGGGTCCGGTGTGTCCCGGTTCACCAAATTTTTGGGCTGAATTTGGTACTGAAGCACACCAAAAGACACACAGGACCCCTGTGCTGCGGAGATATGTGAGCAGGAAAACCTGCATCCAATTTGCATAGGTGTGAACCCAGCCTTAAACAATTCCTTTGTACTAAGGAAACCTATGAATGCTGTGTGCAAACTATATACAGCTTGCTTCCATTGCAAGCTAAACCCAGGAGGCCCAAAACCTTGACACCCTAATATACAAATATTGACCATCCAATGAAGTTGTGGCCTCTAGCTAGATCTTCCACACCTCACTACTGGCCAACCACTATGGTGGGAAGCCTCAATAATCAATAGTAAGGCATGTGAAGTTGTAGGAGGTGAGCCAAAGTCCACAACCACAGAAGCTGGTTACTATTATATCAGTTTTGGGGCTTCTCGGGGGCTTTAGGAAAAAGTGAAACAAATGTTTAAGCATCTGGTGGTGCTTGTTTTGACATGAGTGAGTGGCAGATTATTATTTATATACTGTCTTCCAGTTTTCTTTAAAGATTGCTCAACTTCTTTAAGTGAAGCAATAACTACAAATAAATAAAAAATTGGTATAAAAAAAAAAAAAAAGAAAAAAGGCACCAGAAAACGTCAATACATGCCAAAATTGTAATAAAATTCCTCTGTTGTTTTGCTTGTGAGCTTTCAAACTTGGGATGCACTGCAGCATGCAAATATTGATATCAGTTCCAGTTCAGGGCTTAGGCACACCACAGGGGGATACTGGGAATGAGGATAAGCTTGTGATATTAACTGGCAACCTCAAATAATGACATTTGATAGCTAGTTATATCCTTTGTGGAAGTTTCATTCTAATTTTGCCCTCATGTAAGTTTTATGTTTAATTTCAAACAGTTCAAAGTTGTCTCATCACATTTCATTTGAAGTGTTGATAACCTTTAAGTTCTTTACCTTAGTAAATACCTGGTTGATCTTGCCATTTCTGTTCACTTCCTTATTGTATATGACATCCCAATTGCAGGCCTCTTGCAAAGTCATGACCGATCCACTAAGAGATCATTGGAATCCCTATTTTGATTTGTAACACAAATGCCTCAGTTGTGAGGAAGGACTACATTATTCTCCCTGGAGAAGAGGTGCTTAAGAGGAGGTATGTAAAAAAATATATACATACATATACATATATATATATATATATATATATATATATATATATATATATATATATATATATAAACTTGCAGCAGAGCTTCTTCTAATTTCAGAGCTTCCCCTCAGATCTACAGCGACTGCACTTGCAGTGCACTTGTAGTGCAGAGTGGGTTTGCCTTTATTAAATCAACCCCAAAGTGCTAAACACTTGACCACAATAAAATGTAAAAAAGTGAAAAAAATGAAAAAAAGTGAAAAAAGGATCAGGGCGTCATTTGACGACGCCCTGTGGGAGGGCGAAATGCATCGACGCAACGCAACTTCTGGTGCAATTGACCTCACTTCTGGTCTCGTGGAAAGAACACCAGCAACGGTGTCTGCTGTATTTTTCTCCCCATTTTATGCCTGCTTTTAACTTACATCTGTAAGTATGCATTTTTTTATGCGCAATAAATCCTGTTCTTAGCTTACTTCACTATTGGTCCATCTCTTTCCTTTTGGGTATCTGTTTATGGCTGAGATATCATCTTGAAGAAGCATTTACCAACGAGTTCCACCATTCATTCTGCCTGACGTCCTTTGAATATCGGTACAAGCCTTATTGACCCCCAGACTGAAAAGCTGGGTGTCATTGTGATTTGGTGAGTGGGGACACATGTGGGGGTGTCTTGGTACGCCTGAAAAATTCTCTGAAACATTTCTTCTGCACTGTTTACACACCAGATGTAAAGCATTTTTTCAGTTTTTTATGGTCTTTACGTTGTGTGTTTTTTTCACTTTTTTACACTTATGATGGGTTTGTGTTTGTGAGCGCTTTATCTATGTATTTTTATAAGAGGAGGTATGATAATATACAAATATCTAAATGGTGATCTCAGGTCACTTAAGAAGACATATGGCCATTCATTGTTTTATTAGAGGAAAAACTCAATTAAACATCATCCGCATAAAAAACTTATCATAAGAATGAACCAGTACAGTATTATGCATAGGTATAGTGCCATAACCATCCATAATAAACATGTTTTTCATATTCAGAGATGCACAATCACCATGTCCCAAGGCTGTCTTTACACCATTCTATTACTAGTGTAGGACCCACTAATTCGGGGTACTTTGTCGCAGTAAGAGGACTTAGCACTATATGACCATATAGTGTGACCAAACCCCCGTATTTTTTGAATATGTTTAGGTGTTTTTAACTAGCCCTGCAGGAAATGTCATTCTTGTATGTGTGCGCTGTAAAATATTTTGTACTGTTTGTAGGTCTTATAGCAGCACCATCTTGAATTTAAACGCATTGTATGGTGTGCCCCCCAAAATATGTTCTTGTATATTGTAATAGGTACCTGACCAGGTTTTTTGGGCTGGAGCAGCCCTCCCCCTCCTCATTACCTCCTATTTAGTGGCCACCAGTGTTCAGGGTTGCCAACCACCAGTAAATTTATTGTCAGTTTGTAAAAATCAATGATTTTTTTAAAAAAGCCAGTAAATATTAGGGGCTGATCATTTCATGCTGTGTTGACTTTTTAAGTGTAAATCAAGCAAATGACTTTGTTATAGGTATTGTCAGTGTTTCCATATCATGTTTATACTGTTCAAATGTTCACTGTGTTAGTTTTCAATAGGAGTTCTGTAATTTCTCAGGTTGCCAGTAAAAAATGTGCTCCGCCAGTAAATGTTCCAAGTTTTGTCAGTAAAAAAATGCTGTGGGAGGTTGGCAGCCCTACCAGTGTTTAGGATGTATCCCCTTCAGTTCTCCCACATAGAGGAGTTCAGCTCCCATGGTTGAGACAAAAGATCTTCCATTCTATTACTTGTGTAGGACCCACTAATTCGGGGTACTTTGTCGCAGTAAGTGGGCTTAGCACTATATGACCATATTGTGTGACCAAACCCCCGTATTTTTTGAATATGTTCAGGTGTTTTTAACTAGCCCTGCAGTAAATGTCATTCTTGTATGTGTGCGATGTAAAATATTTTGTACTGTTTGTAGGTCTTATAGCAGCACCATCTTAAATTGAAACGCATTGTATGGTGTGCCCCCCAAATATGTTCTTGTATAATTACAAACACACTCATACACCCACTCCGGTTGAACTGGATGGACTGATATCTTTATTCAACCTTACTAACTATGAAAACACATATTATTGATTTCTATATGGTAAATTAAAATCATAGATATGAAGTAGTTGCTATGTGTTTAGCATCACTTTAATATATATACGCAATTCTTTAAGCGTTTAAAGCGCTTCTCGTTAAAAAAGAAAATTCTATTCAAGTATATATTCTGTATTCAAAATAAGTCCCCTTCTATTGTTTTCAGCCTCCTCAATGTCTCCGAAGCTACAGAGATACACATATAACCATGATAACGCTGCAAAGTAAAAATATGAAAACAGAACCCAGAATCTGCACATAGTCAATTTCCTTGTATTTTCCTTTGAAAATTTCATAGGATTTCTGATATGTGTGTTATTTCAACGGATGTCTGATTTATATCTCACGTCACTGTGGCCTGTATTTAGAGTCTGAGTCATGACCCAAACATTTTAAGATTCAGGATATATAATTTCAAGGTATAGTGAACTCAACAGGCTTCATCATCTGAGCTCTCCAGCCTGATGCGTTGAATTTCCATATCACAGCACTGCACCATCTATTGGTTTTACAGCCTCGGCCATGAACCAGACATTTTAATGGGCTGAATTTACATTTTTAAGTACAGTTACCTATACAGATCTCATATTGTATATTAGGAGCTCTATAGCCCCATGATTTACGTATCACAGCACATCCCTCTCTATTGGTTTTATCATCTAAGGCAAAGATGATCAACCTACTTGATATAGGGGACCTCAATATTATCAAAGGGCTGCAAATATTATTCAGAGAATGTAATAATAGATAGTAGAGCTGCACGATTCTGAAAGAAAATGAGAATCATGATTTTTGATAGACCGTAAACAGGTTTAACAGGACAGGTTCCACTCAGAACAGGCCTCGCCATGGTTGACCAAAGAAGTTGAGTGCATGTGCTCAGCGTTATATCCAGAGGATGTCTTTGGGAAATAGACGTATGAGTGCTGCCAGCATTGCTGCAGAGGATGAAGGGGTGGGGGGGTTGTCAGTGCTCAGACCATACGCCGCACACTGCAACAAATTGGTCTGCATTGTTTTTTTACAGCCATCAGTGAGCAGAGAACGGCTCTGCACTTGTTACATGAATGAATTGTGGAAATGCCGGATTAAGATCGTGAGGGGGTGTTGAAGATCGAGATCACGATTTTTTTAACAATTATTTGTGCAGCTCTAATAGATAGACATACAACAAGAGATGGTCAGAGACTGCCAACATGATATATGTCACACATTGGAGACACATTGGGGTTGACTTACTAAAGGCAAATAGGTTGTTCACTTTGCAAGGTAAGGGAATTTTCCCTGGATCTTAGTGAGTGTGGTGAAGATTCACTTTTCAAAGAATACCCAATCATGTGCAAGAAAAAAAAAATCCTGCACATGATTGGATAATGGAAGTCAGCAGAGCTTCACTTCACTAAGCTCTGGAGAAAATTACCCTGCTAAGTGAAATTTCCCATGCAAAGTAATTTGTTTATTTGTCTTTAGTAAATCAACCCCAATGCATCAAACTTCTAGAGATCATTGCTATTACAGCCCCTACGAATCCATGCTTCAACACTCAACACTTGTGCTCCCTACACCCCCCCCCCCCCCCCACCTCTTAAAATGTTCTTGTGCCATATATATTATTTCTTTCAGCAAATTCCATATTAAAAGATCAGAAAACAAATAAAAAATAAATAAATAAATAAATAAAAAGACAAGTAAGATTGTGTAAAATAAATCAACCAAACCACCCACTCGCCCCCCCCCCCCCTTTACCCTTGTCTGACCTGCCAGGTTGCATGCTCAGATAAGGGTCTGGTATGGATCTTGGTGGGACCCTACGCTCTTTTGTTTTCTTTTAATTTTGCCATGCGACTTTAAGCATCATTAAAATCACTGCTCCTGTATTTTTTGGGGGTTTTTTTGCATTGATACATGCCCCCCAGGGAAGTACCCGGACCCCCATACCCCTTTTATGGCCAATTACTTGCATATAAGCCTTCAAGATGGGCACTTTTGATTTCTCATTTTCAGGGCAGAACTTTCCCCCTTCTGGAGTTCTGCTGCGAACTAAACAGGGGGGTGTTCAGCTCATTTCTATTTAGTACTAAGGATTAAAGCCAGGTTCTCTCCACCTTTTTGTCCCAGGAGGAGCACAAATTAATATTCAGGTCTCAGGGACCCCCTTCTAAAACCAAAACCAATTTGTTGAAGTCATTGGGAAAGATTCCCCTTACAGTGTTGGCCAGTGAAAAGAATTCCCCCACCCCAATAAAACTGGTGGTCAGAATGCCTCCCTTAAGCCAGCCATAGAAGGTTCGAATTTTGGCCGGCTCATGAGGGATCGGCCGAGATTCAAACCACGTATGGGCAGGCTGAATGTTCCCAAGTTGATCGATCAACTTGGGTGCAACCAGCCTGTTAGATTTTACATGCGATTATTGCTAGCAGCTATTATAGCCATTAGCAGTAATCAATGTGAACACAAAGACTCCATGAAAGGGGTTTCCCCCATCACATGGGGGAATCAAGCGATTTTCTTTCCTACAATCCGTGGTTGCAGGAGAGAAAATCACTGAGTCTGTGGCCGGCATGAGGACAGTCAAAAATGTCACCGTTTTTTTGCAGCTGGTTCTGCCAAGTGGCGTTGGCCCTGGAACTGTGGAGGCAGACAGAGAGTCAATCAGCCACAGCTCAAGAAACCCCTATCCACCTCAGGATGAAGTTAAGAATGGCTGCTCTAATCCATGACCTCTACATATACGCAGACTGATTTTGAATTGTACAGCGTTCTCTAGTGGATTTACAGTCTTATGCCGTGTACACACGATTGGATTTTCCGACGGGAAATGTTGGATGTCTGGCTGTTGGCAGAAAATCCGACCGTGTGTATGCTCCATTGGACATTTGTTGGCGGACTTTCCGCCAACGAATGTTGGCTAGCATGTTCTCAAATTTTCCGCCAACAAAGGTGTGTTGTCGGACTTTCCCATCGTGTGTACACAAAAGTCTGTCGGACAAAAGTCCAAAGTACAAACACGCATGCTCGGAAGCAGAAGCGGTCGGTCTTGTAAACTAAGGTTTGTAATGGAGAATTAACATTCGTGACGTGGCAAATTATGAAATGTCCAAATGCAGCGCACAATTCTCTTCTTCTTTAACGGGATAATAATGAAGCGGCTTTGCTGGTGATACTGATGGAGTTATGGCAAACAAATTTTCAAAGGCTTTTTTATTTTTCTAGTGATAATATTATTATGCTTTTTTTTTTTTTTTTTTTTTTAGATTTGGGCAAGTTACCACAACACCATTATCACCTCGTTTTTAAGATCAAAGATACAACTATGTTGTTGTCCCTTGTCAATTTTACATTGTATTTTTTTAAATGTAACTGCCTACTCCCAAACTGTCATTTGAAGTAAAATACATAGCCAAGTATTATTCTCCACAATTAACCATGCCGGTAGGTTAATTGGCTTCTGTCCAAAATTGGCCCTACTATATGAATGTGAGTTGGGGACCTTGGATTGTGGTCTCCTTGAGGGTAGGGACCGATGCGAGTGTGTAGACACGCACCCACACTCACTGAGGTTGAACTGGATGGACTGGTGTCTTTATTCAACCTTACTAACTATAGAGTATATAAAGTGGGTGTAGCGCTGTAGATTCAAAGTGATGTAAAGTAAATATTAATAAATAATATTACATGAACAATTTTAATAAATATATAAATAATAAGTGTCCATCGTGGATAAGTCAAAATAGTCCACAAATAATCACCACGTGAGTTTTATAATGAATACCAAAAGAGCTAAATAGTCCACCAAATAATGGAAATAGAAGATGAATGTTGGGTTTCTAGATGGTGGATGCTGTATAGGCTTTACAGTCTGGGAGGACTCCACTGCCGCCATTTTTATTTACAAGCGCTTGATTTGTTCTTCTTAATATGTAAGTGTGTTTCTTTTTATTAAATTTTATATATTTACGGAATTACACTATTTGGCCCTTTTTCTATCCCATATGGGGTTTGTTCAAGGACATCTCCAACCTCTACTCTGAAAAGACTCCCCGATGAGGCATCCCTAGGACTCCAACGTACCGGTGGGATCTCCCTACCATCTGCCAGGGGGCAACTTTTCAAGCTTTTCCGACTCATACAGCGTATGCTGGTTTGGGTCCTAGCTTTCCGGTAAGCCTCCATTTATATGGGTGGTGGTATCTGCACATCCTTATCTGTTTTATTACATTTCCGGAGAAGGTCACCAAGGTTGGCACGGTTGCTACCAGACTGTAAAGCCTATACAGCATCCACCATCTAGAAACCCAACATTCATCTTCTATTTCCATTATTTGGTGGACTATTTAGCTCTTTTGGTATTCATTATAAAACTCACGTGGTGATTATTTGTGGACTATTTTGACTTATCCACGATGGACACTTATTATTTATATATTTATTAAAATTGTTCATGTAATATTATTTATTAATATTTACTTTACATCACTTTGAATCTACAGCGCTACACCCACTTTATATACTCTATAGTTTCCAGCAAAATTTCTATTTGCAGTGTCAGCGGCTTATATGTCTTTTGGATTAGTATGATTTAGAGTTAGCGCAAGGTTATTTTTGTTTTTGTAAACCTTACTAACTATGAAACAAGTTTGAGCCAACACCCTTCGGACAAAATTCCACGGTTTTGTTGTCGGAAAGTCCGATTGTGTGTACGCAGCATTAGTTGTGAAGCTAACAGCTCCTTGTGCTAGATTTATCAGTATCAATTTTACAGCCTGAGCCATTAGGTAAATAGCACTATATGACGAAATGACACCACTCAATGCAGCATCCTATATTGGATTTACAGTCTAAGCCAAATAGCTTCTTGTGCTGTATTTCACATAATTAGATGTTTACACTGCATAATACTTGGAAATTAGTGCCACTTGACCTTCAGTCATAAAGCTTTGACATCTAATGTATTATGAAGGTACTAGGAGATGGACACATTCATGGTGTTCCTAGGTATAAAGAAAACATGCTATACAGTCCTAAAGAAATGTAAATAGTAATTTAAATAAAAGCATACGTTCTGATAAAAGAGCACAGTATTTGTGAAGTGTACAATGGGATTAAAGCTAGCCATGCACCTTTAGATTTCCTCATCTACGCTAAACAGCATGGATGAAGGACTCTCCTCACCAGCTATTGAATTCTACAGTAATTGGGTCCTGAGGCTACAGAATTCTGAACAAAAGCTGAATCGGATTGGATAGTCATTATTCAACCAATAATGTTCCACCCAGCTCTTTCCATAAACGTCAATTGCAAAAACAACTTTTGTTGACTGGGATGGTGCTGGACAGCACCAACCACAGCTCCAAATTTTGATTCAGCAGGAATACAATTCAAGCTGTATATGCCCAGCTTAGATGTATGATATGTGAAACCCTGCCTGCAGTGCCTGTGCTTCACCAGTTGCATGGCTGTGGCACTGATAGCTGCTCACACATATTGCTGCAGCTGCAGGGAGATGAGGAAGAAGGGATGCTGCCAGTGGCTGCAGCGGGAGCCATTGAAAAGCACATCCACCAAGAAGAGAAAAAAGCAATTGGTTGCAGGGCAGCTGAAAAGCCCACCCTTTGAACCTGGGGGACAGGGGCTGCTGGTAGCTGGATTCTCAAGCAGGCAGGAACTGAGAGAAAAACTCTTTGGCACTACAAATCCCAGAAGTTGGGGAGTGCTAAAGGAAAAGCAGCGTGCAGGCAGTGAGGAAGCCCGGGCTGCTGCTCAAGGAGGTACACATGGAGAGCCAGGGAGAGAGCAGCAGAGGCAGACGCTGTTGTTGCATGGAGTCTGAACTCCTACAGTAGGGGTCCCCAAACCATGGCCCTCCAGTTGTCCAGGAACTACAATTCCCATCATGCCTAGTCATGTCTGTGAATGTCAGAGTTTTGCAATGCCTCATGGGACTTGTAGTTCCGCAACAGCTGGAGGGCTGTAGTTTGAAGATCCCTGTCCTACAGTATTACAGAGAGATTACCAAATGTGCGCAGAAAACAAAAGAGGGATCTAAGAGGTTGCGGTGGGTAAAAGTGTTCCCTGTTTCCCTGCTAAGGTGGGACCGCAAGGCTGAGTGTGTTGTGGAAGAGAACACTGGTACCCAAAACACCTATAGTTTTATCCGAGGACGCAGCTATAGTTTTCAGGACTTCTGTCATCAATTTTCAAGAATGCCAGCCCATGTCTCCAATGTTCAGGATGCCCACAAAAGGGAAGGAATTTTGTGACGGACGTCAAAGTGGTGAGAGACCGCTAACTTTGCTATGCTCCTGCTTAAAGGGAAAGTACTACTCCCTTTTTGGCACCCCCAGAGATTTTGTCTGAGGAGTGTTTGCTATCCAGTTGGATTTACAAAAACTCTGTTCATAGTGCCTCAACATAGTCTTTGATCCTAATGCCAGCTACCAACAGACCTATATTTGGCCAGTGGGAGGGAGGATTATTAGGGACAGTGTTCAATGGCCTCCTGTGTGTATATCTTCATCTCCTGTATTCAGGGCACCCCTTTAGCCAAGGCCTAGAAGGTTTGGGCCCTGCCCTTTGAATCATGTTTCAGGTACTGGTTTATAAGGGATTTTGACAATATCATATTTCCAAACTGTGTTATTTAATTTGCATTTGTATGTTAGTAGTGGTGTTATTATCTGCTCTGTTGGGCCTGTTGCCTGAATGAATCAATTTTCTTTCAGCACTAGTGTGTCAGAGTGTGGTGCTGTCTAGACCAGCCTTTTTTTCAACCAGGGTGACTTGGGGTGCCTTCGGGTTTCTTTAGGTGTGCTTTGGCGAATTGACTAAAAATTGCCAAAAAACTGTATACAAGCCAGCAGGTGGATAAAGCCTGTCTTTTAGTTGCACAAAGTCACAGGTTTCCATTGTGAACAGAAGCCTTTCTCAACCAGTGTTCCTCCAGAGGTTGCTCTGGAATCCTTGACCAAGGAACAGTTTTTGGCTCTCAGATAATTTCTGACACTAATACTCTTTTTTTTTTTCTTTGGTAGAGCAATCCATGCACAGCTCAGTGTATACTCTCAGCATGGCCTTGGGTTTCGGAATGAATCAACTCCCATGTGCATGCATGAGAGTTAAGTCATTCCAGGCTGGCCAATTAAAATGGCATTTCTGCATATTAGGCAAGTGCAGCAGACTTTAGTTTCACTTTAAGGTATTAAGAAATACATGGCTGGGGAAGGGTTAGAACCTCTGTCATAAGTTTAATGCTAGGTATGTGATGGGGAAATTGCATTTTACATATTTCCTTATTAATAATGTGGCTCATTAATGAATTCTAAGCCTCCAAATCTTGGTCAAGGAGCCACATAAGAACATATGTATGGCTTTACCTTTATTGGCTTAAAGTGGTTGTATACCCTCATTTGTATTTTTTACCTACAGGTAAGGCTAAAATAAGGCTTACCTGCAGGTAAAATTATTATCTCCTAAGCCTGTACGGTTTAGGAGATATTCACTTTGCATGCAGCTGCTGACGTCAGCGGCCCATGCGCTCTGAATGCCCGGCTGAAGGTCCGGCAGACGCTGGCAGACCTTGCCGGGAAGAAGACTCCTGCGCGCATGTCATTGCGGCTCTAGCCACTCACAGCGCCGGAGCCGCGAACCCGGTAGAAACACAGAGGGCAAAATATCAGCTCTCTCGACGTGGACTGGGCAGCAATACAGGGGGCTTCGATCTAAGGTAAGTATTTCATAATGAGAAAGTATGCGGTGCATACTAGCTCATTATGCCTTTGTCTTACAGGGTATTTTCTTTCTTTTTTTTTTTTTTTTTTTTTTTTTTTTTTTAGATGTGTGGGTATACAACCGCTTTAAGGCTTGAGGAATGCAGGAGGACCAGCCCACTATCCCTTCATTTACTTCCCCTTCACTATCCCTATCATTTACTAACATACTAGCCTATATCTACCTCAGCCCAAACTTGAATTAGCTAGTCTCACATCAGAGCTGCCATTAGGCATGTGTCTGAACGTGGTCAATTGCAACACTGCATACGCAGATGGGACTCCCTGGCAAAACAGCATCTTTAGTTAAGTATTTTTGTCATATTTTCTTTATCTGTATCTGTCATTACTTTTAATAAATGTTATGCTTTAAAGTATTTGTGTGATCTCTCTTTGCACATATCGAATACAACCCCAAAAAGTAAACAATCACGTGACCGTGATACAACAGTATGTTGGAGAGATTTCCCCTTACTGCTCACCGTATCACTAGCAGAAGTGGAGGAGTAATCCATTCATACATACCTCCCAACATTTTGAGATGGGAATGAGGGGCACCTACTAGCAAATGTATGTAGGCATAGGACACGCCCCCTGCCACACCCCCTTAAAGGAGAATTAACAAAAAAAAGTTAATGAAACCCACAATTAACCACTACTATTCCTTTATAGTGGCTTTTAAATTTACAAATGCAGACATTTAGAATTTGGATGAAATGTTTAGCACTGGGAAACACTTTTTGAAAGATAAAAAGTGCATTTTATATACAACTATAGGGATCAAACCAAAATGAGGGACAAATAAGGGGGAAAGAGGGACAGAGGAACATTGCTCCAAATCAGGGACAGTCCCTCGAAATCGGGGACAGTTGGGAGCTTTGATTCATATAATATCCTCTCTAAGGGCTCAGGCCAGAGATGAGGGAGATGGGGTGAGTCAGCATTATTAGGGTAAAAAATTGGCGCAATAGGTGACATAAGGCCTCCCTACTCCCTGTCAAAACACCATCGCTTTTTGAAGGGGTGACAAGGGCTGCTGCATGTAACAGCAAGTCCTTAGAGGGCCATGCAATGGAAATAACATTTAGCAAAAACATATGTAAACATGGGGAAAACATACAAACGTCATGTAGATGGTGATCCGTACCAAGCGGTTCCCCAGGAGGTGCTAAGCCTGCATGAGCCTGGTAAAACTATGTGCCTTTTGACAGTTTCAAATAAAGCTTTGGTTGCCCAGACTAGATTGCAGTAAGAGAAGATTTATGGAGCAGCTACGTGTTTTTTCTTTTTTTTCCCTGAAAACCTCTAATTTTGCATAACGTCTGTGTCCTTAAACATGTCTCCAAAATCTATCCTACTACAAATAAGTTATAAAGCCAGTTGGCCATAGCGGTGTGTTTGTTGATCTGGAAAAGAAGATAAGGTTAGGACAAAGTCCTCAGCCCTGACATCAACCTACTTAACTGCACAAGGCACGGCAAGGCTGTCATCACACTAAATGGGACATTAGTGATACTAGCGATCTGAATGTGTGAAATTGTATTTCCTCTCCGGTGATCAGAAGACACTCGGGCATTCTCACTGATTGTGTGGATGAAAATGTCACCTGTGGCTAAAAATATTCCACATACCACATTCCACAAGAGTTCCCATGGGCTATACTAATCAAAAGACCCTATAGGGAATCAAACCTTTAGCCTTAGTTCCCTGCAAATCTCTCTTACATGAGCACTGAACTTACTGAAAATGCATATAAAATGATCATTTAAACCTTTCGTCGCAAGACGAGAAAATCTACAAACAGTGGTGTTGCTAGGGGGTGGCTTTTGGGGCTATATCCCTGAATCTGGGGCCCATAGCCCCGAGTCTCTGCAGGGGTCCCCAAGGGGAGGGGTGGGCTCTCTGGGGACCCTGATGTAAGGGGGGCTCTCTGGGGATATCTATATATATATATATATATATATATATATATATATATACACACACACACACACAGGTATAATTATATACATGTATATGCCCGCCCAAGCATATAACTTTCTTTACTACGCTGCTATGGGCTCTAACCCCAGATTTTTTGTAGACCTAGCAACACCCCTGTCTACAAACCTTTCTAAAAAAATTTTACAAACATGCACGCATTATAGTGGAAGTTTTTACACACATTCTGATGTATTTATGTGCAATTTTATGCAATCCAGTTCAGTTTTTCTTTAATGAATAACACTGTATTCTTTTTTCCAGCATTAAATACAGACAAGGAAAGGGTATAACCAAATTAATTCCAGATAACATTCCCAGTACAGTAGACAGAGATAGCGAATTTGCTTTGTGTACATATGTGACAATAGGAAAAGAAATGTTCTGAATTTATATGAGAACAAAAAGTGCTTTGTGTATGGCTCTTCTGCCTGGGACCCAATGAGTGTGAGCTTGTTAGAGCTTAAAGCGGAGTTCCACACAAAAATGGAACTTCCGCTTTTCGGATCCCTCCCCCCCTCCGGTGTCACATTTGGCACCTTTCAGGGGGGAGGGGGGTGCAGATACCTGTCTAAGACAGGTATTTGCACCCACTTCCGGCATAGACTCCCATGGGAGTCTATGCCTCTTCCCGTCCGGACCGCGCTGTCTGCTGGGAACACACAGCTCCAAGGAGAGAGCGGGGACCACTAGGGACGCGCAGCGTGACTCGCGCATGCGCAGTAGGGAACCGGGAAGTGAAGCCGCAACGCTTCACTTCCTGATTCCCTCACCTAGGATGGCGGCGGCAGCTGCCGAGAACCGAGCGGGTTCTCGGCGTTCCCTGCCGACATCGCTGGACCCTGGGACAGGTAAGTGGCCATGTATTAAAAGTCAGCAGCTGCAGTATTTGTAGCTGCTGGCTTTTAATATTTTTTTTTTTTGGCGGTGTGGGTGAACCCCCGCTTTAAAGTTTTCCAGTATATATGTCATGGAGATCCCCTCCTGGGTCTCATGTATGAAAAAGTAAAAAGGAAGGAAGCATGGCAATGCAGTCAGGTAGTTAGTGCAGAGTCAGGGGGAAGAAGAGCGCTGTCTTTTCTTATTCATACTTCCATGATTAAAATGGGAAGTCAAATGGACTGAAGAATGAGGCTGATAAGAGGGTGAAGTAGGACAGAAAAAAGAAAGAGAAGAGAAAGCGAGAAAAGAAAAAAAATATATTAAAAGGGGGGGGGGGGAGTGGATGTATTGGTGGACAAAGCCTACTGCTCGAATGACACAACCCAATTCCAAAATCAGGAGAAAATAGTTTGCAGCCCAGGGGAGTCCAAAAAGAATATCTAGATACACCAGGTGACCATATACACTCACCGGCCACTTTCTAAAGGTACACCTGTTACAATTGCTTGGTAACACACATTGCTAATCAGCCAATCACAGCAACTCAATACATTTAGGCATTCACATGGTGAAGACGACTTGCTGAAGTTCAAACCGAGCATCCGAATTAGGGTTGCCTCTTTTTTCATCAAGCCAAACCCAAACACTTTAGCGGCACACATTCATTTTTTTTTAGCACACACTATAGGATTGTATCAGACCTGGGACACCTTTGGGCAGTCCAAAGAGAATAGTAATGTGGCACCCATAGTGCCCCCTCACCCTCCTGTCATGTCCTGTTCCGAGCCACATTCCTGTCTGAATATTGTGTCTGGGTTTCAGGTGGGTTTCAAAACCCGGACTGTCCGGGTGAATCCTGGACAGGTGGCAACCCTAATTAGAATGGGTAAGTAAGGTGATTTACGTAACATGTATGCAGCCATAGCACAGAGTGTTGCTGCATCCAGATTCAGAATAGGGTTGCCAACGATCAGTAAATTCATGGAAACTATGTAAAATCCATGATTTTTACATCTATCCGTGAATGTCCGTTACAGACATGCATGTCCTTAATGGACATTCACAGACAGATGAAAAAATCACGGAATTTACAAACAGTCCATGAATTTACTGACCATTGTCAACCATGATGCAGAGTTTAGCCACATCTGAGCGGTGCAGTCTAGCTGCTCTCATCTACCCGTCTGAATCAGACCTAATTCTCTCTTAGACCTTTGCCTCAGATTGTCCAGGAGTCCAGGAGCAGGGGTCACAAATGCACAGAAAAAAAACTATTTCTAAATAGGATGCAGTCTGATTTGTGTCTAATTGTGTCGCTAATTTGCTTGATAAATGTCTCTTATGTGACAGTAGTGGTTAGTGAGTGAGCGATCACAAACGGGAGCCCCAAGGAACCTCTAACCCTCTCCTGTATAATCAGAAGAAGTGTGCCGGTGAGTTACCGGACATAGGTCTGGATCTGCTTTCAGCATCTACCGATTCCTCCTGAATTCTCCTTAAAGATTGGATGAATCAGTATATGATTTACGTGTCCCGTTTGCATTCTCCCACATGGTTACAGATGTGTTATTGGTATTAGTGTGAACAGGTTTATGGGTCTCGGCTATGAAACGCTTACATTTGAATGCAGTTGACAGAAGCCGAGTGATTCTTCATGTATAATTTTAGTATCATCTCCCCATCCCTAATGAATAGGTTTACATGCCCAGACTTAATATTTTTAGTGGGGGCTGGTTACCCAGCTTAGATATCAAGAGACATAGCCCACAGTTTCCAAATGAAATGGGTTTCCATTATCTTGACTTGTTGCCGCTATAACAGGGTTAAAGTGTCAAACCATAAATATCTATTAATAAACGGTGTATTACATGCTGTTCATAGTCACGCAGTCTCTACGAGATTCGTTTTCTGTATTCTGCAAAAAATCTGGTTGATCCTCTTGCTCTCTAACTCAACCTTCTGCGCATGTCCCCAATTCAGCTAGGGATTTTGCAGATGTGGTGGAAACTCTGCACATGCTCAGTTTTCAGTTCAGCTAAGTGTCCAATCTGTCCGCCGCAATGTTGCAGTCCCGCTAAGAATCACTGATCACCGCCATTACTGGTAAAATAAATAAATAAAATGTCATAAATTTATCCCCTATTTTGAACACGCTATAACTTTTGTTCAAAATTTGATGACCTTTTGCTAAATTGATGAAGAAATTAGATGTTTTCAATTTTTTTATTGGGTATGTTTTATAGCAGAAAATAAAAAATAGTTTTTTTTTTTTTATCAATTGACGGTCTCTTTTTGTTTATAGTGAAAAAAATAAAAACCGCAGAGGTGATCAAATACCACTAAAAGAAAGCTCTATTTGTGGGAAAAAAAGGACATTAATTTTATTTGATTACAGCGTCGCATGACCGCGCAACTGTCAGCTAAAGTAACGCAGTGTCATATCGCAAAAAATGGCCTGGTCAGGAAGGGGGTAAAATCCTTCCGGTCCTTAAATGGTTAAGGCTTCAACTGCCTCTTATTCTAAGACATAGGCTGGAGCCTGTGACTGGCAGAAACCTGTCCACACCATGTCATTGCCAAAAAATAATAATTAATTGATTTCAAATATATATTTGTATGACAATTTAAAACAGTTTACTGATTTTATTTATTTTTACTCTGATTTTCAAAGGCTGTTTTTTATTTTTTTTTATGTTGAACATGTGACCAGCAGCAGCAGACTAGGAACTGCCCCTGCTTAGGTTTCCCTGCAGACAGGCTGGGAAAGATCTGGGTCATGTGACAGCTGTATATCAATTAGGAAAAAATGGTACTTAGATGATTTTTTTTTTATCAAAATAATTACAGTGCCATCAAAATTGTTAAAGAATAACTGTACTTTCAGAGAAAATACAGTTTTCTGTGTGTTCTTGCCCCACCCCAACTTAAAGGAACTCCCCATCTTCCCCCTTTAAAGTTGTATATTAACTTACACTAGAGTGTGGTCTGCAGAAATGTTCACAACCTCAGAAATCATCTTTGCCCTGGTCTTGTCTGTTGACTCTTATAGACTTGTAAATGTCTTTTTCACCACTTCATAAGACACTTGAGAAACAGCCCCATAGAAGATTATGAGGTTGACTAGAAAAAGCAATCTGATAAATACTGGTGCAGTCCAATAAAAAGGGGGGTAGGCCAACAAGGATAACCATACTTTCTTTGACACCACAGAAAATAGTTATTCTTTAAGGCGGGGGGTCGGCTACCCATCGATCGCGAGAGGGTGTCAAGTAGATCTTGTGTCTGCAGTGCCCTCTCCCGCTGTCAAAACAATTCCTTCCTAATTCCCGAGCAGAGCAGCACACACAAGCAGCCAGCTCTGCAGCATGGCTACATTGACTCCTTTGATTCTCCTCACATCCGTTCCGCCCCTTTTATACATGTCACATAGGCACTCTATATAGATGTGAGGGGAGGGACAGAAAGCAGCATGTCTGAACAAGCCGGTAAGGAACTGATTGTCAGGGAAGGACAAACACTAGTGGGCTGTATACTCCTGATCTGTGATGCTGAGCGGTATACCCCTGGCCTGTGATAATGAGCTGTATACTCCTGATCTGTGGACGTTGCACTATGTACTCCTGACCTGTGATGCTGAACTGTATATCCTGACCTGTGATGCTGAGCTATATATCCTGACCTGTGATGCTGAGCGGTATTCCCCTGACCTGTGATGCTGAGCTGTATATCATGACCTGTGATGCTGAGCGGTATTACCCTGACCTGTGATGCTGAGCGGTATTACCCTGACCTGTGATGCTGAGCTGTATATCCTGACCTGTGATGCTGAGCGGTATTACCCTGACCTGTGATGCTGAGCTGTATATCCTGACCTGTGATGCTGAGCTGCATACTCCTGGCCTGTGAATGCTGCGCTATGTACTCTTGACCTGTGAACGCTGCGCTATGTACTCCTGACCTGTGAACGCTGTGCTGTGTACTCCTGACCTGTGAACGCTGCGCTGTGTACTCCTGACCTGTGAACGCTGCGCTGTGTACTCCTGACCTGTGAACGCTGCGCTGTATACTCCTGACCTGTAATGCTGGGCTGTATACTCCTGACCTGTAATGCTGGGCTGTATACTCCTGACCTGTAATGCTGGGCTGTATACTCCTGACCTGTAATGCTGGGCTATATACTCCTGACCTGTAATGCTGGGCTGTATACTCCTGACCTGTAATGCTGGGCTATATACTCCTGACCTGTAATGCTGGGCTATATACTTCTGACCTGTAATGCTGGGCTGTATACTCCTGATTTGTAAACTTTAGTTACTCCTGACCTGGATAAGTTCACACTTTTACATTGACATTTGTATTATTATATTTTTCTAAAGACCGCTTCACTCCAGAATGTGGTGCAGTAAACATGCATTTCATGCGTGTTTCCCACACTGCCGGTGAGCATATTGCCTTTGCGATCTGCATGCAGGTGCCAGTGTATTGGTAACAGCACCCCAAATGCAGATCACAAAACGCAGTCCATTTGTGGGGACCATATCGCATGGTTTCCACAGTATCATGCTGTTTGCTGCAGCGTGTTTTTAAAAGTAATGCATGCATTACTTTTTCTGCATTCCAGTGATTTGCAGCCCATTCAAATGAATGGGCTGTCAAAATGCACCGCACCGGAAAAACGCGGGAAATGCACAGGAGTGTGTACCACATTACCATGTGATCCCGGAGTGAATTGGCCCCCAGTTTTCTTCAAAACTGCCGTAGGGCTCTTTCACATGGACGATCCGTATGTCCGTTTTTCATCCTTCCATTTTCGGATGAAAAACGGACATACATGTATCCCTATGGAGCGTCGGATTTCAGCGGTGACATGTCCGCTGACATCCGACCTGCTCCGACTAGAAAAAGTGTAACGGAGGAAAACCCTACTTTTCCATCCGTTTTCGGATCAGATCGGGTGACAACGGACTCTACGGTCCGTCATCATCTGATCCCCCATAGGGGAGAGCGGCGCTCTGACAGGTCCGTCGCTGCACACTGTCATCTTCCTGCTCAGCGGGGATCGGCGGAGCAATCCTCGCTGAGCAAGCGGGTGTTCACGGGGCGGATCATCACTGATCCGCCTCGTGTACTTTTTAATGGCCTTGCTAGGTTAGCTCCCAAAAATAGTAGGTTGTGCCTGGTGATCTCCACTGTAAGGTTGCCTACCCCTGCTTTGAGGGTTTGTTGCCTGTGAATAAAGTTTGGGTCAACCCACTATGAATACCATGGCATTTTCAGGCCATGAAAAAACAGTCATTCTTTATTTATTATATATAAAATGATATATAATATTATATCCCATGTACAAAGTTGTATTCCTAACATTAAATAAAATGTGAAATACTAAAGCGCTGATGATATTATAAACCTATCCTTTCATGAAAAACAGCTGCAACCAAGATAAGTGCTCCCACACTGAAAAATCAAGTAAAAATTGTGAATGATTAGTGCGCTATTTACAGAGAACAAAAGTAAAATAAAATTTCACAGTGCTACTTAGAATACATTAATAGGTATAGTGTGAATGTGCATGCCAAAAATACACATGCATATATTAGATTAAATTCCTAACATTGTAATCTTTAAAGTAGAATGAAAATGCAAAACTTTTTTTTTATTCTATTTTTACATTTAGGGTTATAACACCTTTGAGTTTTTGTTTCTTTTAGCCACCGGTGTCCCATTGGGGAAATCTCCCCAATGGGACACAGATGGCAAAACATTTTCCTGTCAAAACTGGAAGTGAGCAAACATTCATCCAAAGTCAGGGGATCCCCATTTGTTACCAGGTTCACCAAAACTAGTGTCCCCATTGAAAGATTTCCCCTCTATTCCTGTTCTGGTGACAACCAAAAATGTGGGATAGTGGCCACAGGCAGCAATATACCCTGACAGATGTTCTATTTCCTCTTCATCCTATCCCAAATTGCGTGGCAATCACAGCACAACGCATGGCACCCCAGTGCAATTCTGTTGTGAATGCCGCACAACAGGATCACGCCTCAATCCTGGCAAACCCACAAAATGAATGACGCGTGTTGCCCAAAAAAAAAAAGCGGGAGCTTCTTTTTGGGCGAAAAAACGCACATAGGGCAGCCTATTCAAGTGAATGGGCTTCCCTATGCAACACGCGGAATAGCGTGCAAATTGAAATATCATAATGATGATGTAAATGTGGCTTCACAACTGTTTAATACATAAATAATGGCAGGACAGCCTATTATATCCACCACAACATAGCTGTAAAAAGGAGATTTACAAGAAGGGCTTGCGCTCCAGAGCACCAAAACTTTGGTAGTTTGGGTATCAAACATTTCATATATGCTGAACAGCCCTTGGCTACTGTAGAAGCGGAATGACATAACACTTACCTAAACTTTTTCTTCAAATTCTGAGAATAAATTAATAATGGTAAATGTATTTAAAGCCCCACTGCAGGGGTTTATTTTAAATGACCTTTGCAGTGTCATGTAAAGTGGACTTAAACCTAAAGAGTACAAAACTGCTGACAGGTAGGATTTTTTGATCTCTGCCATAAATCCCCTCCGTGCCTGCCTGCGCTTGTGTACACTAAGCTACATATAGTGGCGAAAATTATTATTTGATCCTCTGCAGATTTTGTAGGTTTGCCCACTTACAAAGAAATGAAGGGTCTATAATTTTATCATAGGTGTATTTTAAATGATAGAGACAGAATATCAACCAAAAATACAGAAAAAACAAACAAACAAGTGAGTAAAATAAGTATTTGATCCCCTGCCAACCAACAATAATTCTGGCTCCCACAGACTGGCTACAGTATGTGCTCATGTGGTACACAGTCCTGTCAGAAGGTGCTCCTAACGACCACTTGTTATGTGTATAAAGACACCGGTCCACAGAATCTCTTTCTTCCATTCAAACTCCATCATGGGCAAGACCAAAGAGCTGTCACAAGGATGTCAGCGACAAGATTGTAGACCTGCACAAGGCTGGAATGGGCTAAAGACTATCAGCAAGATGCTTGGTGAGAGGGAGACAACTGTTGGAGCGATTATTCGTAAATGGAAGAAATTCAAAATAATCATCAATCACCCTCGGTCTGGCTCTCCATGCAAGATTTCTCCTAATGGGGTAAGAATGATCATAAGAAAAAGTGAGGGATCAGCCCAGAACTACACGGGAGGGGCTTGTAAATGATCTCAAGGCAGTTGGGACCAGAGTCGCCAAACAAACCAATACGCCACCTTGGATTGAAATCCTGCTGCCCCCACATGGTGCCTCTCCTCAAGAAAGCACATGTATTGGCCCGTCTGAAGTTTGCCAATGAACATCTAAATGATTCAGAGAAGGATTGGGATAAAGTGTTGTGGTCAGATGAGACCAAAATTGAGCTCTTTGGCACTCGCCGTGTTTGGAAGCAGAAAAATGCTGACTACGACCCTAAGAACACCATCCCTACAGTGAAGAATGGAGGTTGAAACATTATGCTTTGGGGCTGTTTCTCTGCTAAAGGTACAGGCCGAGGGGCTGAGGGACCAATGGACTGAGCATGTATTGAAAAATCTTGGATGAGAACTTCTTCCCTCAGCCAGAACACTGAAGATGGGTCATGGATGGGTCTTCCAGCATGACAATGACCCAAAACATACCACCAAGGCAAAAAAGGAGTGGCTCAAGAAGAAGCACATTAAGATCATGGAGTGGCCTAGCCAGTCTCCAGACCTTAATCCTGCAGAAAATTTATGGAGTGAACTGAAACTTTGAGTTGCCAAGCAACAGCCAAGAAACCTTAGGGATTATGGAAGATCTGTAAAGAAGAGTGGACGAAAATCCCTTCTAAGATGTGTGAAAACCTGGTCACCAACTACAGGAAACGTCTTAATTCTGTGCTTGCCAACAAGGGTTTCTCCATTAAGTACCAAGTCATGTTTTGCTTGGGGATCAAATAATTATTTTACTCATTGAACTGCAACTCAATTTATAACATTTGTATCATGTGTTTTTTTTTTTTGGTTGATATTCTGTCACTATCATTTAAAACACACCTATGATAAAAATTATAGACCTCTCATTTCTTTGTAAGTGGGCAAATTTACAAAATCTGCAGGAGATCAAAGAATTATTTTCCCAACTGTATGCGCAGCTCAACATATATTTACGGCACTTTTTGTGCCATGGCGACGTGACTCCAAAGCGCATGTGTAGGAGTGACATCATTGTGACCCAGCCAATCAAAAAGGACAAAGGGTCCGAGCCTGGAAAAAAGACCGTGACAGACTGGAGTGCTGACACCACAGTGCTAAAGGGGATTGCTTGCCAGCTAAGTCTGCCATAATGTTCGAATATGTGGTGCATACTAACACATTAAAGCTACTGGGGCTCATATTTTCATTCATTTTTTGCAGAGGTTTGATTCCGCTTTAAAATATAATTTTTATATCTGTTAGATACCGACATACCCTTATTGATCCCGTCAGAAATCCAGTTAGCTCCTAGCTTCCTGTTTTAGGCTGACAATGGTCCACTGAGATCTAAAACAATATGGTCAACGCTGTTTTGAGTTTTCTCTATAAACTTCAGAACACCTCCCCCCTATGTTGTGGAGTTAAGAAGGTGAAGGCGTTCTGTATTCCTAACACACATCCTATCCTCGAATAACTCTGTACTCCATTGATACAAAACAGAGGGTGAGAGTTGTTACTCCAGAACAGGAAGTGTGTAACTGATCGACTTATCTACTGAAATTAAAGGACTAAGGACTAGTAACTGCAAAATATTACATTGTGCTCTTGGGATGAATTTTAAAATGTCCCACACAAAACGGGAGTGTCATGTTATGCCCTGTACACATGGATGTTGGCTCAAAATTGTCTTGCATACACACGGTCACACAAATCTTGTCGGAAATTCCGAACGTCAAGAACGCAGTGACGTACAACACGTACGACGAGCCGAGAAAAATTAAGTTCAATAGCCAGTGCGGCTCTTCTGCTTGATTCCGAGCATGCGTGGAACTTTGTGCGTCAGAATTGTGTACACACAATCCGAATTTACGACAACGGATTTTGTTGTCGGAAAATTTGAGAGCCAGCTCTCAAATTTAGTGTCCGATGGAGCCTACACACGGTCAGAATTTCCGACAAAAAGCTCCCATCTAACATTTTTCTTCGGAGAATCCGACCGTGTGCACGGGGCATTATTCGTTACCACCCACTGAATGTCCTAACAGACTGAAATTTAATTGCACTAAATAATAGAATCCTGCTGTCCCCCATAACAATAGTACCTTCATAATTGCTTCTAATTTCTTATAATTAAACTCTGAAATATATCAAATTTTGGGCTAGTTGCAACATGATTGAACAAAGTTATTAGATGAGATGTGAAGTATGCAGAAAAGATTTGATTCCACTTAGAACCGTGAAAAAAAAAATATTTCTGCTTCAGAGGGCTCTTTCACATCTTGGGATTGGGTGAAGAACAAAACCATAATAATCCCCCCTGAATAGAGTCCATACACAGTGCGAGCGCGGAGTGCGCGGTTGGTTATGCAAGGAAAATTTAATTTTGCTTCGAAGCCATGGCTAGTTTACCCAGCCTAAAAAGCGGCAAGTCAGCGGTGCCAATGTTGTGCTGCACACGGAAAATGCAAGCTGTAAGATAAATGAACTGCTCATGTTAAAAAAAAAGGAACTCCACTAAACACGTTCTCCATATAAACATAAGGCTATTGCACTTTCTAAAGCACAACCCTTTCTGTGAAGAAAGAAAACCTGGTGTTTATTGCATTCCCATATCTATATATGTTAAATTATAAAAGACATCTGCACTCCCCTTCTATAATTTCTATGTAATACTAATAATCTAGCCAGCATATCAATATTCAAAAAATGAAAGCATATCTAAACCAAAAAGCTAAAGTTTTATATAGAGTGCAGCCTACCAATGCTTAGATGTGGTGGCTGAATTGATTGCTGGTAAAAATAAAAAAAAAAGCCTATAAAGCAAAAAACAAATGCAGCTAATCACATTTAAAGATTGGCGAGCTACAAAATATTTCATTTTTGTTTTTTAGTTTAATACTGCTATAAATCTAAACTCCGGGAAAATAAAAATAAAAATAATGAAATAATAATGAAAAGAAAAATAATAAAAAATGCTCCTTTTCAGTGGGGCTGCCCCTACATTACAAGGGTTAAATGTGTGTTTCGGTCTAAGTAATAGGTGCTCAACCTGTGGCCCTCCAGCTGTTGCGGACCTACAAGTCCCATAAGGCATTGCAAGGCTGACAGTTACAAGCATGACTCCCAAAGGCAGAGGCATGAAGGGACTTGTAGTTCCGTATCAGCTGGAGGGCCACAGATTGTGTACCCATTGTCTAAGGCAGTGATGGTGAACCTTGGCACCCCAGATGTTTTGGAACTACATTTCCCATGATGCTGGGGTGCCAAGGTTCGCCATCACTGGTCTAAGGGAACCATATAAAGCATTCATATTTACCTAATCTTCCATTCCAGCAGGCTCCCTCTGTGCTGCTAGACAGGATCCCACAGCCTCTTCTCCCCTATGCACCAACATTTGCATGCCCTCTGATATCATCAAGTCCAAAGCTGTGCCCCCAGCCCTGAATTGGACGTGAGGATGCTAAGGGACAGTCCGCTGCAGGAGCATAGGGGAGTAGAGTAGAGCACTAGCTGCTAAGGGGAGAAAAGGATCAGGTATATAAAATTGCTTTTTTGTGACCCCATAGACCTAAATGAGTATTTAACCCAAGGTAGATTTACTTTCACCAAAGATGGGCTTTAACATAGTTCATGTATGCTGAACACTAGCTATCACAAGAAAACCACTAAATGCAGGAAGAAACATTGAAGATGCCAATTTTAGTAAGAAAGGTGTCCAGGCTACATTTAAATTCACCTATACCAGCAGTCCTCAAAATACATCTGGAACTGCTGTGTGGGAAACCGTCAAGCTAAATGATCTTCTGCACGACGATGCCTGCATAGTTTAAGTCAGACAGCCAGTAGAGAAGCAGCATGGGACCGTATATATAAAAGGTAGGTGACCACCAAACACCAATGCTTGGGAAGCATCCCTCAACCCAGAGCCACTATTCCATCCATTGGCACGCCATACATGTGGCAGGAAATGTAAAGCCATGGGATTGTAAAGTCAAACACACAGAGACACCATTACTGGAGGAAACATACAAAAGTTAAGTAAAATGTAGTTCTCCAACATCTACTAAAACCTACAATATGAATAGCCTAGTCATTATATAGTAGAGCTGCTCTCTTCTAAAACCTAATCAGCTCTACCCTTCATAGCGAAAAATTCTTAAATGTTTACCAACAGGGATACCTAGTTGTATATGCAGACTTTAGTAGTGTGTTGGAAAATAAGACCATGGGGCAGCTTCAAAATTTGCCATCTGATTGGTTGGCACAGGTCTCCGCATAGCATGTTCGCACTTAGCCTTTCCACTGATAAATGAGAGTAAGAGAGGAAGAATGGAATTTAAAGATTAATTCACTATCCACTTCAGAAGTACATGCAGACAGCTAAGCTGGTGCTTCATTATCTCCTCCTGTAATATATCTGTTTAAGGACCTCTACAGTTTTTCAAGAGTGAATTCAATTACTACGTAAACACTTTGTGGTACTTGAAAGGACAGACTTATAAACTGTAAAATCCTTGGATCCAGCCTCGATTTCCCTCACCAATTTACTTGAATAATGACAAGATTCATTACTTGGAAGCATTGGTTATTTGATTAAAAGAGCACTGACAATGTCCTACATCATTATGAAGAGCAAGACTCTTACATGGTTTCTTGTTAGGGGTCTTCGATCTACCTTTCAAATGAATCTGACCTATGTATGTTGTCTAATCACCTGTCTTACTAAACTCTAGTACACAGTGTTGTACACAGGTCAACGCCCCCATGACAGCTCAAATTCTGTCTGATTCCTGCTGAACTGGCGAAAAACTGAGTTGTGGGCGGCCCTGCAGGTACTACCAGGCTTGACAAAAGTTAATTCAAAAATTAACTGAGCCAAACAGAAAATTATTATTATGGCAGCACCAACACCTGTGGGAACCATTGCTGCCTGAATACAATGGTGTTATCTACATCCACAATGCTTAGAGTGGATGGAGGAACCAAGTTGTGGGAGAGTGCAGCAGCAGTAACTCACACACAGTCCAGTTGCAGTAAAAAGAAACTGTATTGTAGTCAAAGAATAACAGTTCACAACAAGCCCAGCAGGACTGCAGATCGACCTGGAACACTCACAGATGAACAGCAGATTACAGCAGAGAAGGTCTCAGCCGAACTGATAGCGTCTTTGAGGGGCGGAATGGGGCCTGACTGGTCTGTGCCCAAGCAGGGAGGTTTCCAGTTAGAGGATCCCTAGTCTTTCTCTACTCGTTTGGTACCTTTCCGTGCTGCTATTACTGTCCCTGACAGATGGGTAACCTGTCCCTACGCTATGCTAAATGCGTGCCAAACTCAGGAGCAAGGGTAAAGAGAAATAGACTCTGCCTGACCCAAGATGGACACTAGTCACATGGGCTGTCAGCATACAACCAGATCGCTGCCCCAGTGACCCAGCAAACCTTACATTCCTCTTGACTTTCTATCACTCTGCACTGCCGCTGCAGTTGAGCGCCACCTGCAGTGGAGAAAATGGACTCTACCTACCTACAAACTGATTTTCTCTGTCTCTGGTGGGCTGTATGGCCAAAGTTTGAGTCATCCATGCCCAGCCCAAGACTACTGACCACATGCTTTACAATACACCTGCTTAACCCCTTTTTTTTCAGCATCAACAACCAGTCAGAGCCATTTTTACCACAATGTACTCAGGCCTAGGGGTCAATGTCAAAGGCTGAAGAAGGTGAGAAGGTTTAACATTCAGTCTTTTGATTGCTTCATTGTTTTCCCATTTTCTGACTACCTGTGGGATTACGACATTGGTGGTTAGCTCCATTCCCCAATTCCCATAACTTCCTACTGGCCCAACATGGAAGTTCAAGAGGTAGACCCCCCCTAGGAAAGCAATGTTTTCCTAGACAAAGTGGAAACCTGCCTTGTGTTTCAGAGATCTTGGGTCCCTCTGAGACAAAGTTGGTCCTACATATTAGCACTTAGAGAAAAAATTAATGATTATGCCTATTTATCACGAAGGAGACCAGCACAGGCACACTTTAAAATGAATCCTTAACTCAGTGTTCCTCAACTCCAGTCCTCAAGGCGCCCCAACAGGTCATGTTTTCAGGATTTCCCTCAGATGAAATAGCTGTGGTAATTACTAAGGCAGTGAAACTGATCAAATCACCTGTGCAAAATAACGGAGAGCCTGAAAACATGGGCTGTTGGGGTGCCTTGAGGACTGGAGTTGAGAAACATTGCCTTAACTTATAACCTTATTATTTACCCTGATCCCAAAATTTATATTTCTATGAGCAAAGCAGTTTAAGGTCCTAACATCATCAAGACCAGAACAGGGTCCATAGTAGACATGTGCAATGCGTTTTGGTCTGAATATAAATTTGGTCGAATTTTTGGTTATCTGGAGATTCAGATGTACCGGACTCTCAGAATAAAATAGTAACGAATTTAGTTGAAGTTTGCTTAATTTACGTTTCTTCTATTCGTTTTCTTACTAAATTCCAAATTTCTCCGTCTGACATTTATTAATCAACTAAGGAGTGGAGTCACCCGATGAAGTCATCTGATGACTACGCCCCCTTGTGATGTCAACGACCCAGCATGCCTCGATCGATGCCGTCACAAGAAGGTGGGGCCACCCACCATTCGCATTGGGGGGGGGGGGATCTGGGGGGCCCCTTGTTAAAGGGGGCTTCCAGATTCCGATAAGCCCACAGACACCCACAACCACCACCCAGGGTTGTGGGGAAGAGGCCCTTGTCCCCATCAACATGGGGACAAGGTGCTTTCGGGCAGGGGGGCTTTGGGGCAGACTCCCCATGTTGAGGGTATGTGACCTGGTATGGTTCAGGAAGGGGGGCGCTTGCTCGTCCCCCCCCTCTTTCCTGGCCAGCTGATCTGCATGCTCGGATAAGGGTCTGGTATGGATTTTGTGGGGGACTCCATACCCTTTTTTTTGTTAAATTTTCGATAGCCGGCATTCTTTTGTTTACATTTCAGCTATCAGCAGGGAAGTTACTGACAGCTGATGAGTCATCGGTTGTTAAGGACGTGGCGACAGGCTTCCTGGCCCGCTCCTTAACAACCAGCTATTCTTCACACAGAATTCTAATTGGTCAATCATTTTTGGACCGATCCGAATTTGAATTGTTACAAAAAATTTGTAATTCTATCCAAAATAAAACATAATACATTCCATTCTGCACATGTCTAGTCCATAGCCCTGCAAGGATACAGAGGGACAATCCACTGCTAGATTGTGGGGAAGTTTTACCTGCCGGGGAAGCAGAGGATCAGGTAAGTAAAACAGTTTCTCCTCTCCACTAGACAAAATGAGCTATTAACCTTTGCAATGCAGACACAGCCCCATTGCAAGGGATCATTTTTATCTGCCAAGATTTGGCCTTCAATCAACCATTTGATATTAAAAGGTTATATGAAGCCAAAACTTTTACTTTTTGTTTTGGATAGATAGTGGATAGCTGAGAAAGCGTGTCAAGTTTTATTGGAGTCCAGTTCCATCTGGAGAGACTCACCCTCACTATTACTAGTTAGTAACCATTGTTTCCAGTACAGAAATTGCTGGGAAAATCTCAAATTTTTTTTACAGGAACGGAGAGGAAATGGGGAAACTATTTAGGAAGTGATATACCCACGCTTTGAGAGACCTCCTCTTACTTTTCTGCTGTGTCTCTGGGACAGGAAGTTAAGGCAAATCCCATTGACGGGACATAACCTTCCTTACTCAAATGAAAAAAAAAAAAAAAAGCTTTGTATACATTTTAAATTACCTCTTGAACCCTAGCTATAATCACACAACTCTTGCCCCCCAACAAAAACCAAAATGCTGCTTCCAACAGCATATTGTTCATGGCATGATTATCCACTTGCCATCAAATTATACCGGGATGATGCCTGCAGCTACAGGCATCATCCCGGTGTGGTCTTCCACATCCAATGGCCGGCTTTTATGTAAAAGCCATCCTAGCGGCTAATTGGCTGGTGGACGGGATTTACAGATAGAGCGAGGGGTCGCTCCCCCTCCCACCACCCGATGGTGCCTCTCTGGGCTCTACTGTCTCACCGGTGAGCCTGAAATGAAAGCCGGAGATCCTAAAGGGATGAGCATTTTTGTTGCTTCTGGTTTCCCGGATGTAAACAGCACTATTTTTACATTTGGAAAGTATCTGATCACACCGATCTGGGTGTGATCAGATGCTTTTAAAGGCAGAGGAGATATCTGGGGTCTAATGGACATCAGATCTCTCCCTAAAGAGTACCTTTCACTGACTACTGCTGTCACAAGGGATGTTTACATTCTTTGTGACAGCAACAAAAGTGATTTACAAAAAAAACAGTGTAAATAAAAAAAAAAATGTTTTTTTAAAGTGCCCTCGTCCCCCCATGCTCACGCAGAAAGGCGAGCGCATGCATTGTACTCAGACGCATACATAAATGGCAATCACACATGTAAGGTATTGCTGTGCATGCCAGAGTGACAGCAATAATTCTAGCACCAGACCTCCTCTGTAACGTTAAACTGCGCAATTTTAAAGCGTGACATGTTTAATACGGTATAACTCCTTCTTTTATATTTGACCAAAGGTTGATTATTATTTTGTGCTTGTGTGCATAAGAATTCATTAAAGTGTTTTTTTTTTTTTTTTTAATTTGCTCAAAAAAACAAAACAAAAAAAACAAAAAAACAACACTGTGCAAATACTGTATGAGATAAAAAATTAGAAAACCCTCCATTTTATTCTCTAGAGTCTCTGCTAAAAGATATATATCAATTGTTTTGTGGTTCTAAGTAATTTTCTGGCAAAAAAAAAAAAAAAAGATTTTTACTTGGAAACAAAAATGCCTGGTCTTCAAGTGGTTATATTTGATGCTGCCTGTAAAACTCTGGGCAATCCTGGTAGCCCTGGCATACTTGGCTGGTGGTTCAGAATGTCCGCAGTGCTAGTGAAGAACCCCAGTCAGATAAGATCTCACTGCATTTCACAACATGTTGCCATCCTCTGATATAGATGTACTATATTACAACTTTGTAACACAGCTGCAATCACTGATATGGAAGAACAACTGACTTATAAGTGAAGAAAGAGAAGTGTACGTACTGCAGCCGGGCTCCGTATCGCAGGGGCTTGCTGCGGTCATTGACGCGACTTCCTCAGCACATCAACCCAGTGTCTTGTCTGCTCTGTAAAACAGGATTTTCAGGAGTCAGCTCACATACTTTACATGACAGAGAAGGCTGCAATGAGAGATCCATCAAAAAAACACTTTTCATATTTTCCAGCCCCTCACAGACATTATCAGTAAATGACAGTAAATGAGACAGACCTACACTAAAAGCTGAATGTTTATTATTATCTGTGTACAGCTTTAACACACCAATGCTTCCCCCCAGATATTGCTGTTAATAGTTGGTCCTGCAATGAAATGTAGAACATATAAAACTTTTTATGCGGATTTAAAGAGAGACCCTGTCACCACCTGCTATACTGTGAACTAAACACAGACAGGTCATTTATATTGGGAGGTTGTAATCAGCCAGCAATAGATCACTATAGCAGTAATGTATGAATGAGTCTGGGATTGCTGCACTTAAAATGTAATAAAAAAAATACAAAAAATTACAAATAGCAAAATGTTCCATTATACAGTAATTACAGTATGTATGTATATCTATATCACACACACACACATACAGACATACACACACATACACACAGTATCTCACAAAAGTGAGTACACCCTTCACATTTTTGTAAATATTTTATTATATCTTCATGTGACAACACTGAAGAAATTACACTTTGCTACAATATAAAGTAGCGAGTGTACAGCTTGTATAACAGTGTAAATTTGCTGTCCCCTAAAAATAAGCAATTAATGTCTAAACCGCTGGCAACAAAAGTGAGTACACCCCTAAGTGAAAATGTCCAAATTGGGCCCAATTAGCCATTTTCCCTCCCGGTGTCATGTGACTCGTTAGTGTTACAAGGTCTTAGGTGTGAATGGAGAGCAGGTGTGTTAAATTTAAAAGTCATACTCGTCATTGGAAGTTCAACATGGCACCTCATCGCAAAGAACTCTCTGAGGATCTGAAAAAAAGAATTGTTGCTCTATATAAAGTTGCCTAGGCTATAAGAGGATTGCCAAGACCCTGAAACTCAGCTGCAGCATGGTGGCCAAGACCATGAAGAGGTTTAATAGGACAGGTTCCACTCACAACAGGCATCGCCATGGTCGACCAATGAGGTTGAGTACACGTGCCCAGCGTCATATCCACACGTATGAGTGCTGCAGCATTGCTGCAGAGGTTTAATGGGGTGTGGGGGGGTCAGCCTGTCAGTGCTCATACCATATGTCACACACTGCATCAAATTGGTGTGCATGGCTGTTGTCCCAGAAGGTAGCCCCTTCTAAAGATGATGCACAAGAAAGCCTGCAAACAGTTTGCTGAAGACAAGCAGACTAAGGACATGGATTACTGGAATCATGTCCTGTGGTCTGATGAGACCAAGATAAACTTATTTGGTTCAGATGGTGTAAAGCGTGTGTGGCGACAACCAGGTGAGGAGTACAAAGACAAGTGTGTCTTGCCTACAGTCAAGCATGAAGGTGGGAGTGTCATGGTCTGGGGCTGCATGAGTGCAGCCAGCAATAGGGAGTTACAGTTCATTGAGGGAACCATGAATGCCAACGTGTACTATGACATATTGCAGCAGAGCATGATCTCCTCCCTTCGGAGATTGGGCCGCAGGGCAGTATTCCAACATGATAACGACCCCAAACACACCTCCAAGATGACCACGGCCTTGCTAAAGAAGCTGAGAGTAAAGGTGATGAACTGGCCAAGCATGTCTCCAGACCTAAACCCTATTGAGCATCTGTGGGGCATCCTCAAACAGAAGGTGGAGGAACACAAGGTCTCTAACATCCACCAGCTCTGTGATGTCGTCATGGAGGAGTGGAAGAGGACTCCAGTGGCAACCTGTGAAGCTCTGGTGAACTCCATGCCCAAGAGGGTTAAGGCAGTGCTGGAAAATAATGGTGGCCACACAAAATATTGACACCTTGGGCCCAATTTAGACATTTTCACTTAGGGGTGTACTAACTTTTGTTGCCAGTGGATTAGACATTAATGGCTGTGTGTTGAGTTATTTTGAGGGGACAGTAAATTTACACTGTTATACAAGCTGTACACTCACTACTTTACATTGTAGCTAAGTGTCATTTCTTCTGTGTTGTCACATGAAAAGATATAATAAAATATTTACAAAAATGTGAGGGGTGTACTCACTTTTGTGAGATAAAGTATAATGTTTGGGGGTCCCAAGTAATTTTCTAGCTGATAATACTGATTTTTAACTTGTAAGCAACAAGTGTCAGAAAAAGGTTTAGGCCCCTTTCACACTTATACAACTTGTCCCACGATTTTGTACTGCAAAATCGTATGACAAGTCATTCTCTATGATTTTCAATGACTACCATTCATATTGGCACAACTTTAACTTCTATGCGAGTTGTACTCCATAGACCTCAATGTTAAGCCCTCAAGTAGCATGCAAATCGTGCCTGAATAATATAGACACGATTTCAGTATGACTTTGTAAGCACAAGCCTGGCTCGCTGATCAGGAAAGGAAAACTTTTTTTTCCTTTCACGATGAGCGACAGGCAGTGCTGACAGCTGTCTGGTATGAATCATGAGGGGGAACGCCACGCCCAGTTTTAAATGAAAAAAACGGTGTGGGTTCCCCCCCAGGGGCATACCAGGCCCTTAGGTCTGGTATGGATCTTAAGGGGAACCCCCTACGCCGAAAAATCAGCGTGGGGTCCCCCCCAAAATCCATACCAGACCCTTATCCGAGCACGTAGCCCGGCCGGTCAGGAATGGGGGTGGGGACGAGCGAGCGCCCCCCCCCTCCTGGACCGTACCAGGCCGCATGCCCTCAACATGGGGGGGTGGGTGCTTTGGGGCATGGGGGGGCGCCCTGCGGGGCCCCCCCACCCCAAAGCACCTTGTCCCCATGTTGATGAGGACAAGGGCCTGTTCACGACAACCCTGGCCGTTGGTTGTTGTGGTCTGCGGGCGGGGGGGCTTATCGGAATCCAGCAGCCCCCTTTAATAAGGGGGCCCCCAGATCCCGGCCCCCCACCCTTTGTGAATGAGTATGAGGTACATCGTACCCCTACCCATTCACCTAGGGAAAAAAGTGTCAATGAAAAAACACAGTACACAGGTTTTTAAAGTAATTTATTAGGCAGCTCCGGGGTCTTCTTCCGACTTTGGGGGGTCTCTCTGGCGTCTCCTCCTGGTGTCCTGATCTTCTCCCGGCTCCTCCGCTATCTTCTGCAGCTCAATTGCTAGCGGTGGCCCGGACTTCTGCCTTCTGTCTTCTTCATTTCTTCCAATGTTGACACGACACTCTCTCGGCTGGAATGGTCTCTGAGCTCTCTGCAATAGACTTATATAGGCGGTGACCCCGCCCCCTTATGAGGTCACTGTCCCGGGGCATGCTGGGACTGTGCCGTCATAAGGGGGCGTGATCATCACCCGGAGAGACCCTCGAAGTCGGAAGAGGACCCCCGAAGTCGGAAGAAGACCCCGGAGCTGCCTAATAAATTACTTTAAAAACCTGTGTACTGTGTTTTTTATTGACACTTTTTTCCCTAGGTGGCCGGGCTGCGTGCTAGGATAAGGGTCTGATATGGATTTTGGGGGGACCCCCACGCCGATTTTTCGGCGTAGGGGGTTCCCCTTACAATCCATACCACACCTAAGGGCCTGGTATGCCCCGAGGGGAACCCACGCCAGTTTTTTTATTTAAAACTTGGCGTGGAGTTCCCCCTTATGATTCATACCAACTACTGTATGTTTTCATTTGTTAATGCCAAAAATGTGGCAAAGTCGTACAAAGTAGTACTGCTCCCAAATCGCGGTAAAAACGCGGCAAATCGCGGTAAAATCGCGGCCTCGAAATCACGGTAAAATCGCGCGACTTTGAAGTCGTATAAGTGTGAAAGGGGCCTTAGTCTTTAAGGGTCCTTTCACACGAGACGGATCCGTGATGATCCGTGACCGTGAACATCCGCTTGCTCAGCGGGGATCGCTCTGTTGATCCCCGCTGAGCCGGCAGATGACAGGGCGATCCCTGCACACTGTGCAGGGACCGCCCTGTCAGATCTCCGCTCTCCCCTACGGGAGATCGGATGAACACAGATCGTCTGTCCGTGTTCATCCGATCCGCTCTGCAAACAGAAAAATAGGATTTTCCTCTGTCTGCAGGAGCGGACCATAGCGGGACGGATGATATCGGGTGTCAGCGGATGTTCATCCGCTGACACCCGCTATCCCATAGGGATGCATGTATGTCCGTATTTCATCCAAAAAGGGATGGAGGAAATACGGACATACTGTCAGCACGTGTGAAAGGGGCCTAAATGGTTAAACCAACCTCATTTAAAGACTGAAATTCATCCCTTTGATCGAAAAGAACTAAATGTTACAATATTTCCTTTTATCTCCTAGCACTGAGCAATGTTGATAAACATTTGCCAGAATGATTGGGGTTTTTTTTGTTTTTTTTACAGCTGTGAGCAGAGAACGGTTCTGCACTTGTTACATGAATGAATTGTGGAAATGCCATATTAAGATTGTGAGGGGGGTTGAATTGAGATTTTTTAACGATTAATCATGCAGCTCTAATAGATAGCTGTCAGAGACTGCAGACATGCAAGAGGTGATGGTCAGAGACTGCCAACATGATATACGTCACATACTGGAGACACATTGGGGTTGACTTACTAAAGGCAAATAGGCTGTTCACTTTGCAAGAGAATTTTACCTGGCACTTAGTGAATGCGGTGAAAATTCACTTTTCAAAGAATACCCAATCATGTGCAAGGAAAAAAACAAAATCCTGCACATGATTGGATAATGTAAGTCAGCATAGCTTCACTTTATTCACAAAGTTCTGGAGAAAATTACCCTGCAAAGTGAAATTTCCCATAGGTTAGGGTAGTGCTGGAAAATAATGGTGGCCACACAAAATATTGACATTTTAGGCCCAATTTGGACATTTTCACTTAGGGGTGTACTCACTTTTGTTGCCAGCGGTGTAGACATTAATGGCTATGTGTTGAGTTATTTTGAGAGGACAGCAAATTTACACTGTTATACAAGCTGTACACTCACTACTTTACATTGTAGCAAAGTGTCATTTCTTCAGTGTTGTCACATGAAAAAATATAATAAAATGTTTACAAACTTGTGAGGGATGTACTCACTTGAAACCAAACCACTGTCAGGTAGACCAAACTAAAATTTCAGCCACAACTGCCAGGAAAATTGTTCAGGGTGCAAAGAAAAACCCACAAATAACTTCAGGTTAAATACAGGACTCTCTGAAAACAAGTGGTGTGGCTGTTTCAAGATGCAAAATAAAGAGGCACTTGAAGAAAGATGGGCTGCATGGTCGAGTCGCCAGAAGAGAGCCATTACTACGCAAATGCCACAAAGTATCCCGCTTACAATACACCAAACAGCACAGAGACAAGCCTCAAACCTTCTGGCATAAAGTCATTATGAGTGATAAGACCAAAATTGAGCCTTTTGGCCACAACCATAAATGCTACATTTGGAGAGGAGTCAACAAGGCCTATGATGAAAGGTACACCATTCCTACTGCGAAACACAGAGGTGGATCGCTGATGTTTTGGGGATGTGTGAGCTTCAAAAGGCACAGGAAATTAGGTCAAAATTGATGGCAGTATGTTATCAAAAAATACTGGAAGAACATTTGCATTCATCAGTCAGAAAGCTGTGCATGGGATGTACTTGGACATTCCAACATAACAATGATCCAAAACACAAGGCCAAGTCGACCTGTCATTGGCTACAGCAGAATAAAGTGAAGGTTCTGGAGTGGCCATCTCAGTCTCCTGACCTCAACATCATTGAGCCACTCTGGGGGGATCTCAAACGTGCAGTTCATGTAAGACAGCCCAATAATTTACAGGAACTGTAGGCTTTTTGCCAAGAAGAATGGGCAGCTTTACCATCTGAGAAGATAAAGAGCCTCATCCACAAATACCACAAAAGACTTCAAGCTGTCATTGATGTTAAAGGAGGCAATACACGGTATTAAGAACTGGGGTATGTAAACTTTTGATCAGGGTCATTTGGGTATTTTCTGTTGCCATTATGATTTAAAAAGAGTAAACACAGTTGATTGATAATAAATGGCTTCAGTCAAACACTAACCATGAGTGAAACAAAAGCTTTTGTGTTATCATTCATATTCTCTGAAAAATGGCCAAGAAATCATACATTCTGCCAGGGTATGTAAACTTATAAGCACAAATGTAAAAAGCTGCACTCAATCATGGCTCTCCTGTGGAAGCATCTGAGGACATTTTGGGAACATATGTCCAGGCCTGTCTGGCATTGAATGGACCGATGTGTGAACTGAATTGAACTGAGGGTCAGTGTCCAAATACTGATACAAGAGAACCAGACTGAAAGTTTACCCTAGACACCAGGAGAACCAGTCCAGAAAAAATGTTTTGTTTAGAGCAGTTTTGTCTGGCTGAAAGAGTTGTGCTACAAATAACTTGGAGGCTGGAAAACTTTCATCACTGTGTTGTGCTAGAATAACCCTTGTTTAGGGACAAATCTTGTGCTAGAATACTTCATTGAAAAATGTAATTGGCCCAGTGGAAAGAATGCCCCTTATATTGGAGATCAGTGGAAAGAATGCCCCTTACATTGGTGGTCAGTGGGAAGAATGCCCCCTTATATTGGTGGTCATTTGGAAGAATAGTCCTTACATTGGTGGTCAGTGGGAAGAATGCCCCCTTATATTGGTGGTCAGTGGGAAGAATAGCCCTTACATTGGTGGTCTGTGGGAAGAATGCCCCTTACATTGGTGGTCAGTGGAAAGAAAGCTCCTTACATTGGAGGCCAGTGTGAAGAATACCCCTTACATTGGTTTGCATTGGAAAGAAAGCTCCTTACACTGGAGGCCAGTGGGAAGAATGCTCCTTACATTGATTGTCAGTGGGAAGAAAGCTGCTTGCATTGGTGGTCAGTGGGAAGAAAATTCCTTATACTGATAATTAGTAAGAAGACCAGCCCCTTATATTGGTGGTCAGTGGGAAGAATGCTCCTTATAGTGGTGGTCAATGGGAAGAATGTCCCTTACATCGGTAGTCATAATACCACCCCTACAGATAGCTGAAAAGATCTTTGGTGTAATGCCACTGGCTCTGCCAAGTTCTTGGCAGAATAATGCAGGCACCATCAAATATGATGTCAATCATCCACAGCTCAATTAACCCTTAGCAACTTCTGGAGGAACCTTGGTTGTGAATAGCTGGTCTACTGTACATGCCGTGCTGGCCACGCTCAGTTGAAGGAAAACAGTGATTGAACAGGTTACCTTATCTGCACAATATTATGTCTTTCCTCGGTAATCCAGCAAAGTAGATGTATGCAGCTTGCCTCTTTCGACCTGTTGAGCTAAATACCATGCACTGGCCAACTCTAGAGCTCGATGTCAGATGGAAACAAAGGACTGTGTGCAGAGGTAATTGCCATAATGACAGTGCTCGGTCTGTATGATCAGAAAGCTCCAGAGACGTGTACACCGATAAGCACTTTGTGCAGTTCTATTATACACGTGATCTGGTAGAATCCCTGTTCTGATAATGAAGCAAATATACACCTAAGAGGAAGCTAAGCTCCAAAGTCTACCTCTTATCACAATTACAAGCATGCTGAAGTGTTTTTCACTTTGTCAGGGGTTTCCATGACGTGTCCCAACACCATGCCTGTGTCTGCATTAATTCATTTAAGGCTCTGTTGCGAGATCGACAGCGAGTTTCTGAATCATATTATTCACGATTGCTAATTTAGGCAATTGTCATCACTTTTAACCAGCTTGCGATCATAAAAACCATCCATGGATATCCAAACTCTATCATCTGATACCCACCAATTGATAGAAAACTGTTTTCGCCATACCCAATTGTATCTAACCAGACAACTTACCAATGATTCCCCAGTGAATGTTTCACTATATTAGCAGACCGCACCTAACAATTTTTATACAGGAGGACTTTCATTCCCCCCCACCATCTGTCAGTCCCTGGTAAGCTAAAGCTAAAGAAAATTCTTAGTACTTTTAAAAATTTGTCAAATGTCATTAATTACCGTATTTATCAGCGTATAACACGCGCCGGCGTATAACACGCACCCCAAGTTTAGGAGGGAATTTTAAGGAAAAAAACTTTTTAAGGAAAAAAACTTACATTTAAATGCCCATCAATGCAGCCTTATCAGTGTCCATCTCCAGCTTTGTCAGATCATTTGCAGCCTTATCAGTGTCATTTGCGTCTTTATCAGTGTCATTTGCGTCCTTGTCAGTGTCATTTGCGTCCTTGTCAGTGTCATTTGCGCCCTTGTCAGTGTCATTTGCATCCTTGTCAGTGTCATTTGCATCCTTGTCAGTGTCATTTGCATCCTTGGCAGATCATTTGCAGCCTTATTCGTGTCATTTGCATCTTTATTATTGTTATTTGGAGCCTTGTCAGATCATGTTCAGGTTCAAATATGGCGCCGCTACTGAGATACACAGAGCCAGTCTCGGCTCTGCTCATAGTCCCGCCATTGGACCTCTGTTAGGTCCATCACAGGGCGGGACTACGAGCGGAGCCGAGAAGAGCCGAGAACGACTCTGTGTATCTCGGCAGCGGCGCCATATGAGTGACTGAGCGGAGCCGAAAAGAGCCGACATACTTAGCCGAGTGTACTCGGCTAGCACCGCTCACAGTCACGCCCAGTCCCTGTGTTATGTCCATCATAGGGCGGGACTGGGCGTGACTGTGAGCGGAGCTAGCCAAGTACACTCGGCTATCTATGTATATCAGCGGCTGGCTCGCTCCGCTCACAAAAAGCAGGAGTGATCCCCTGATTTTAAGGGGAAAAAAGTGCGTGTTATACGCCGATAAATACGGTAAACATTAATTCACAAAGTTCCGTGAATGAACTATAACTACCGTCAGCCACATCGGCTGACAGCTTATAGTTTTCAATGAACTACGAGGGTGCTGGTGAGCACTCTTGTTGTTCATTGAACTTCCTAAACTTCAGTAACTGCCTGGCCATATCAGAGGTACGGGCAGATAGCTCTACTGCTGGAGCCTGGCATTGCACCTGCGATCTGCTGATTGTGGCTGCAATGCCTTACAGGCTCCTATGTAGATTCCAGCCCCATGACTATTCAACTGTGCCATTTTTCTCTGTCCAAATGCTGTGACCTTCATGTTTGTTTATTGCAGTCTCACTCAGAACTCCAGGCAGAAATATTATTGCATCACTGTAAAGGTGCACTCATGGCCTTACGTAAATTGCTCTTCTTGCCATTTATTTCTATCTGGGGGTTGATAAAGCCATCCTTTCTTTAGTACAATAAAGTGCTCTGTCCTCTTAACTTCAGTTACACTCTCTATCCCCCCAGGTCAACGGTCTTGTAACATCCCTGCTGTAGTACTTTAGTAAAGTAAATACGCAGGACTTACTGTAGTGGGTGGAGCCAGGAGACTCAGTCTCTATCCGCCCTTTTTATCTGCATCTGTCTTCAGGGCTGTCCGCACACCCTCCCACAACCCATACTTCCGCCCCCCTTCCCTCTCCACCCACGCATGTGCCCATCAGGTCTTACATTTCCCTTAGCGTCATGGGAAAAGTAGTTTCTTTGCAGAGGTTATGTGTGGCTATATCTAAAGTCCTCCTCCCGACACCTAGAAGCAGAGAACTTTCCAGTGGAACGCTATGACGTTATAGTGCTATGAATTAATGGAGATTTCGAAAAGTAAGCCATATCCTGTTAATATTTGGCAGCGATTTTATTTGGACCAGTGGAGAGAATCTTGAAAACAGGATCCTGGAGAACAGCTTTAAAAAATGAAAAAAAATAAAATAAATAAAGACACTGATCATGGCCCAGGAAGGGAAATTACAGACGCTGTCCATCGGCCCAAGAATTACCACGTTGTGGTCAAAGGACAAACCAAATCAGCCTGGGAGAATTGTTGTGAGGTAAAGGCTATGTAAACCCAACATTTCATATTCCTGATATGTCCCTGCTGTACTATGTACTTGTATGAAAAAAAAGTATCCTGTTCTCTTTGTATTGCTTCCTTTGTGTGAAATCCCTGGTGTTCCTGCCAGTCCCTCTGCTTTTCCTATTAAATACTCACCACAGCTCCCGGAAAAGATGCCCCTCTCTAGGGATTTCCAGCCATTGGTGTTGCACTTTCTATACACCGATTTTGTGAGTATTCTATTTGTAATGAGGGTTTTTCTCCCATTTTGGCTTTTTTCTTTCAAAAGACAATTATCTAATGATTTTTATATGTTTTTTACAAATGTACACGTTTTCTCCTGAAGAGTGGATAAAATTCCATGAAACGCGTTGAGCTTTTGTACTTATGTTTAAATCCATCATGTGTTTTTTATTATCTTATTTCAGAATCATGTACCTGTGTAATTATATATGAATTTTTTGTAAATTAAGGTGTTTATTCCTAATAGTGATGGGAACTCAAGAGGTGTTATACCCACAATCTTTCCACATGGATATGTGTCATTCATGCTTTTATATGTATGTATCCAGATGAAGTATTGCAATAATAATCAGTATCATGTATTATTGTTTATATCTGACACATATAAATACCAATTTTTTACCTTTTCATATTGACTGCGTGCCTCATTCAAAGTCCCATTTTCTTCTTTTTCCCACATAGATAGGGATGGAGGCATGACTAGGTCCCTGCCTCATTTAAAGTCCAAACAAATCTCCTCTTTCTGTATTTGATTGACAGCAGTGGGAGCCAATGCAATGCATTAGGATAAAAAAACATTCTGCCTTTACAACCACTAAGTCTTAATGTGGTTAAAAAAGTTTGATTTTCTTTTTATAAATCAACAAACATGCCTATACTTAACTACTCTGTAAAATGTTTTTGCATAGAGAAGCGTCGATCCTCTTCTTCTGGGGTCCCCCTCCGGCAGTCCAGGCCACTCCTCTTCATCATCAGGTACCCCCCGTGGAAAGCCGCTTTCCATTGGGCACCTGTCTGGGCTTGCTCCCATGACCTGCTGCTGCATCCATTGACACAGACAGGGGGTCAATATCTGACATTAAATACTGTTGTTGTAGTAGCAGCTAGCTGCCATAACCTCGGTATTTTTTTTATACAGCGGGCGATTCGGCGTCTGATCAAAGCGGTCCCAGGGGCGCATTTGCCACGGGATCACTTTTAAAGGCAGCGGGAGAGGTGCCCCTCCTCCCGCCGCTTACCGGGGCTGTCTGTAAGGGGGGAAACGATTCGATCTCTTGGAGCGATGGGCAGGAAGTCGAGTGAGGGCAAGATGGCCCCCACTCGACTTTATGCCCATGTAGGACCGGAGCGACGTCTGACGTCACTTCCGCCTGACGGCCCTAAAGGGACAATTTTTTTTTTTCTTTTAGTAAATGTAAAATTACTTTTTATTTATTTTTTTGCTTTTAAGTGTAAATATGAGGTCTTTTTGAGCTCAGATCTCACAATAAAGAAGACCTGTCATGCTTATTTCTATTACAAGGGATGTTCACATCCCGGCACCTACAGAGATTTGTAAGTACTGTAGTTTGTTGCCATTCCACAAGCGTGCACAATTTTGAAGCATGACATGTTAGGTATCTATTTACTTGGCATAACCTCATCTTTCCCAAAAAATTGTGTTTGAAAGACTGCTGCACAAATACAGTGTGACATAAAATATTGCAACAGCTGCCATTTTATTCTCTAGGGTCTCTGCTAAAAAAAATATATAGAATATTTGGGGGTTCTAAGTAATTTTCTAGCAAAAAATACTAATTTAAACTTGTAAACAAAAAGTGTCAGAAAAAGGCTTGGTTTTCAAGTGGATAAGGACTCTTTCACATGGGCTGCTGGGGAGGGGGACAGGTGGTTTACGCGTGGTTTTACCGTTCTCATCTACACCAGTACTAGAACACAAATGCTAGTGTGTGCCAGAATGACAGTGGCACTGATGTGTCAATTGCTGTGCATCACACCATTTCTTTCTTCTTCTTTTTTTAAACTTTATTGAGATGTCAAAGTGTCATTTTACTACATCCTATTGACCGCAGTGCAGTGGATTGCTACAGTACTGCATGCCGAAATGTTGCCTTTTCTTGCGGTGGGACTGCGCTGGACTAACAGCCAAACACCGTCCTCCCGCACCTAGTGTGAAATGGCCCTTAGGCCTCATTCACACAACCTGTGCTTTATGTGCAGGGTAAGAAAAATGGGGTAATATTAGTGAATGGTGCAGTTTACTCAAATAACGATTTACTTCTTTATCGAACACATTTACCTGAGCTGCAAAGCAAAAAAAAAAGCAACTGAACTAATGTGATTTTCCGGGACAGGCCTGCGTCTAGGTGCTCTGCCTCGATGATGCTTTGTCCCAAGATCACCTCCTTTTTACTGAGTTAATGAGCTTGCACAATAACTAAAAAAAGAGTATTAACTGAGGGGATCGAATCTGCGAGTTGGTGGTTCGCGCACATTAAGGGGTAGGGCCACACAGAATGGGGGTGTGATCTGAACAGGACTGCCTGGATAGTAGGATCAGTCGGAAGTTAAGTGTGGGCCGTGAGGGGGTGGCAGTGTCCTGGAGACAAATATGTTGGCAAGTATGTCACCGATGTAAACAGATGTAGGAGTACACAAATGTAGGCGGGAAAATTACAGCTGAGGTAAAATACTTGCTTTCTTTAACATTCTTTTTTATTTTTTGTATTTCTATGGTGCCGTCAGTGGGTTACAGTGTATACAGATCCAAATATACAGTTTTAAAACTAGCATTAGCAGCACTTCGGAATTCAAATAAACGAAAGTCCATGAATCAAATAAATCTGTATAATCAGAAACGATCAACACAGTCCTTCCATATGTGACCTAAGCGGCATATAGTCTTAATAGTCGTCCGTCATCACACCTCATGCATTACCCCTCTATGGTAATGGACTCACCAAAAAAAAAAGATAAATAAATGCCCGTCTTAATCATTCCTGGAGCTCCAAGATCCGTGCTTCCATCTGCATGTCACCGAGACCTGGCGCGTACAGGACACGGGGCGTCACCAAGATGGTCCCCCACTGTGACTAACGGGGGGAATAATGAAACACTGGACTAATATCTGGTGTATAGATACAATGCATCTGAGGGTCCGGGAAGTAAAGTCAACCCCGCTTGGGATATGGATAACAAAATCCTGTAAAGGTTTTGACACCACTGGAAGGGACAAGTAGAAAGTGGGAATGCGATAACATTCACACAGTACTGCCCAGTAAAAATAACGACAAGGTAACTGAATCAGACAGATCCCGGGCCCGACGTCCAGAACCCTTCTACGTGCACGTTTGGGAGATATTTCCAGTACCTACAGGTAACAGGTAGCTTTGGGTGCACACCCTAATGCAATAAGCTGCGCACACCTATGAGTAGGCCACTTTATGCACTCACCTCTTCCGTATGTAGGAGAAAGCAAAAAAAAAACATTTTTTCCACTTTGGTTTTCATGTATTATTGTACGGTTTACATGCTTTTAGATATAATCGTGCCAGTTTATACCAGTTCACATGCGTGATCTACAAAATAAACTTACCAAAAAGCACAGGTAAACCTGCAGGTAAACCTGCTGCACATAGAGGCAGGAAGTCCTTCTCCATGTGAATGGCTTTATTCTGACATTATACTTCTTTTATTTAGTACACTGCATATGCCATGTGCTACAAAGGGCGAGTGAAACTTTGAAGAGACACCAGGTAACCTTAAAGTGGTTCTAAAGGTTGAAGGTTGATTATCTTCATGCATTCTCTGCATTCCTCCTTCTCCAATGAGAAAAGTTATTTTACTGATTACATGGCCTGTAACATGATGTGTGAATGAGGGAGAGTCTGATCAGCCGTGGGATTCTCCCCTCCATTCACAGATTGTGTTACAGGCCATGAAATAACTTTTCTCATTGGAGGAGTGGGCAGGAGGAGGCGTATCCCCTTCAGATCATTTTTAGTGCAGCTGAAGCCAGAGTTGTAACCCGCACAGTGCTGGAAGTTCAGCTGCAGGAAGAGGACAGGGCAGCCCTGCAGTGAAGATTTCTCCAGAATCCAGCAGCCTGAACACCGTGAGACATGGTGAGAGAAGTTAAAGCTGTACAGAAAAAAAAAAAATATTTTTAGCTAAACTTCTGTAGCAACAGGGGCTACACGAAGGTGATATCTAACTACAGTTAACAATAAAACAGTGTCACTCATGTCACTAAATGTAACTAGGCAAAGAGACAGAACTGCGATCCTCCTATGTAAACCAGGCAGATCTCTGTTCTGACAGGAGGAAAGGGATGGAATTTGTGTACTAATAAAGCAGGAAATAAACTCCATCTCTTCCTCTAGTAAAACTACCTCACACAGTATAATAAAACACAGGTTAGGCACTCAGTTAATCCTTTGATCGCCCCTGATGTTAACCCTTTTCCAGCCCATGTCATTAATACAGTGACAGTGCATATTTTTAACACTGATCCCCTAAAAGTGTCAGTTAGTATCAGAATGTCCTCCGCAATATCGCAGTCCCGCTATAAGTTGCTGATCGCTGCCATTACTAGTAAATAAAATTATCCCATAGTTTGTAGACGCTATAACTTTTGCACTAAACCAATCAATATACGCTTATTGTGATTTTTTCCCCAAAAATATGTAGCAGAATACATATAGATCTAAATTTATGAAGAAATTCGATTTTTTAAAAATTTTTCATTGGATGGATTTTATAGCAGAAAGTTAAATATATTGTTTTGGGGGTTTTTTTTGTTTTTTTAAATTTTCGCTCTTTTTTTGTTTACAGTGCAAAAAATAAAAACCCACGAAGATAATCAAATATCACCAAACGAAAGCTCTATTTGTGGGAAAAAAAAGGACATACATTTTATTTGGGTACAGTGTCACATGATCAGTTAAAGTAACGCTGTGCCATATTGCAAAAAATGGCATGGCCATTAAGGGGGTAAATCTTCCGGATTAAAGGATAGGTTCACCTTTTAGAATATGTTACATGTTACACTTGAATTGAGAGTGATGCTGCAGCCCCCCTCCACCCCCCACCCCGATTGCCCATTGTGACAACGGGCTGAGGATCTTCTTCCCGCATCTGCTGTCACAATAAAAAAAAAAAAAAAAAAGGAGTTCTGTGCAAGGGGGAACTACAACTACCATCAGCCATTGCGGCTGGTAATTCTCAATGAACACTCTAGGTAGTACATTGATGCTTCCTGTTATTCAGCAGCTGCTTCCCCATACAAGGTCCTGGCAGACAGCTGCACTAACAACCTGCAGGAGCCTGATAATGCACCCGCGATCTGCTTAAAAAAAATATGCATTTATTTATTTTACAAAGGTGAACTTATCCTTTAAACATAAGAAACAGAAAATCAGATTTAAAATCCGCATTTTTTTTTTTTTTATTATTATTATTATTTTTTTTTTTTTTAAGTGATAGCAATGTACTTAGCAAATAACAAAGATGAAAAAGAAGAGCATGACTTTCCTTTAAAATGCTTTAAGACATAAGAACAACTTTGATCATTTGTTTTTTTTATTTTCATAGACAGAAGGCATTACAGCTGTTGGATAATTACAGCTTCTTCTGCCTCTCATCTATGGCTTAGCAATAGCGACATCTTTGAAATAACCCCCGTCTAGTACTGTACATACAGCTCATTACAGATCATTACAGCTAATGAAGCAACGGTAATGGGGCTTGCATATGAATCGTTATGTCTGGACGGCCTTGGGAAGTCTGTGGGGAAATCTTGCCGTGATAAGTGTGTCTCACCCTTGAGATTTGATTATATTATGCTAATAATACTGATAAGCTATTCACTTATTATATATCCTCTAGACTGCAAATCCTCTGAGGCTTGGACATATATTGCAACTGTATGCATCTGTGCTTGATGGCTTCATTTAAAAAAACAATTTACTTTCAAATAGAACTTAGGCCGGCCATACACGGAGCAAATTTTTTTTCTTGCAACCTCGAGATGCAGGAAAGAAATTTGCTAGATTCCCCCCATCAACACAAGACCGTGCTGATAGGGGAATCCCTCCTGCCGGGTCATTGTCTTCTCCCGGTGGGGGGCGGGCGGGGGAAGCCGTCTCTGCCAGGAAAAGACCATGATCATCACTAGCGGCTATAGCAGCTGCTACCGATAATGGCAAGAGAATCTGGCAGGCTGGTTGATCGATCAATCAACTTGGTACATTCAGCCTGCCCATCAATGGTTAGGATCTTGGCCCGTTCCTGTTGAACCGGCCAAGATTCGAATTGTGAATGGCCTTGCCTTACTTTCACTTAAATAGAGACTGGCTGCTCGATTATGAGTCTAGTCCACCTTCTCACATACTGTACTGTTGGTTAATTAAGCCTATCCTCATAGTTATGGGCCAACAAAAAAAAAAACATTAGATAGGAGGGGCGGACCAAAGCTGGCAACCAGGAGGGGAGTTGCTATGTGCATTGACCTGTAGGGTCTGCTCTACTAGACCTTCAAGACCAGCACCAGCAGATGCCTAAAATAATAGTTGTCTCTTTAACCATCTCCATACCGCCAAACTGTAAGAAGCAGCAGGGAGGTGGACATGTATTTATTTATTTTTATTTTATTTATTTCAGGTACTTATATAGCGCCGTCAATTTACGCAGCGCTTTACATATACATTATATATTCACATCAGTCCCTACACCCTCAAGGAGCTTACAATCTAAGGTCCCTAACTCACATTCATACATACTAGGGCCAATTTAGACAGGATCTAATTAACCTACCAGCATGTATTTCTGGAGTGGCATTTATAAACAGCTCTTCAGTAAACATACTGGGGCTGCCAGTACACCTTGAGTATGTCTGTAATCCAGGCCATCATTGGACAACTCAGCATCACAGGCATGATGTATAGAGCCAGAGTGGCTCTGTACCTTATGATAGCTGTGAACCAATCACAGCCATCACAGATGTAAACACCAGTAGTGTTTACACACAGTACATTCAACCCATTCACAATGGAGAAAGCCCGCCCTACTTTATTATGAATAGGCTGAATGTTTGTAAAACACAACAGGAAGGAGGATTGGCTGAATAAAGATGAAGGTGGGGGGGTTTAAAGTGCTTCTGACCACTAATGATTGTGGAATTGTTTCTTTGGGGGTTTACCCACTTCAATACCGGGCACTTTAACCCCCTTCCTGCCCAGGCAAATTTTCAGCTTTCAGCGCTGTCATGCAACACTGTACCCATAAGAAATTCTTATCATTCTTTTTCACACAAATAAAGCTTTCTTTTGGTGGTCTTTAATCACCACTGGGTTTTTTAATTTTTTGCTAAATAAATGAAAAAACGTTGATATTTTTTCTTAAAAAAAAAAGCATTTTTCTGTGTTTCAGTTATAAAAGTTCGCAAATAAATAATCTTTCTTCATAAATTTAGGCTAGATTGTATTCTACTACGTTTCTTTGGTAAACATAACCCAAATCAGTGTATATTATTTAGTCTGTATCTGAAATTTGATCAATCCTGATGTTGTACTGACACCCTGGGGGTTATTAACGAAAGACAAATCCACTTTGCACTGAAAGTGCACTTGGAAGTGTAGTCGCTCTAAATCTAAGGGGTAGATCTGAAATGAGGGGAAGCTCTGCTGATTTTATCATCCAATCATGCGCAAGCTAAAATGCTGTTTTTTTATTTTCCTTGCATGTCTCCCTCGGATCTGCAGCGACTGCACTTCCATGTGCACTTTCAGTACACTTTCAAGTGCACTTGCAGTGCAAAGTGGATTTGCCTTTAGTAAATAACCCCCAGTATCTCATTTCTTGAGGCCTGAAAACATCAGAGCAGGACAAATATGCCCCAAATTACCTCTTTTGGAAAGTAGACAGTCCAAGGTATTTAGGAAAAGAGGCATGTCGAGTTTTTGAAGCTGTCATTATTTTGCCAAAATTTTGGGGAAAATTAAGAAATGAAAAAAAAAAAAAAATTCACACATTTTTTTTTTTCTACATGCTGTCACTAGTGCAGTACAGCGTTATAACAGGCGTGCCAGGAATCAGGGACACTGACTGGTGACAGTATGTAAAAATAAATAACAATAATAATAATAATAATAATATATATTTTTTAAATTTGTATTCTTTATTACATTTTTCTTTTACAATTACATTTTTACACATAGCAATTCTGGGGAAGTGATTAGGACTTTTTGCTTACACATTATGAGCGAGCTCTGGAGGGGAAGAGCAGAGAGCCGAGGACTGACAGTCACTGCTCCGTGCTATGAGCAGACTTGAGAACTGAACAATCAGTGGTCTCTGATCGCTCAGTTGTCGGTTCAGAGGACAGATGCAACATCGGATCGAAGCTGCATCTACATAAGGAAGTATAAAAGTTTTTTTTTTTTTTTAAATCCCGCCTTTTTCTTTTAAAGAAACCCTGTACTTAAAGAATCCTACGGGCTATCTTTATTGCTAACCTCACAAAGAAATGCTAGATGCCTGGCTGTAATGTTGATGTTGGCATTCTTGCTTCAGTAAAATTTACTGACCCAGAACAAGCATTCACATTAGTAGTTCCTTCTTCACTTGGACGTTAAAATGGTTGTAAACCCCCAATGTGGAAGTTGTACCTATATGTAAGCCTCTATTAAGGCTTACCTATAGGTACAGTAAACATCGTCTAAACGTGCGCCGCTTAGGAGATATTTACCTTGTAGTGCGCCGATGATGTAATCGGCGCATGTGCTGTGAAGAAATGGGCCTCTGTGCTGTTTCTTCACTAGTGAGTGTCGTGACTGGCGGCTCCTGCATGCATGCACGGGAGTGACGTCACACGTCTCGGGCTAGTTACAGAGCCGGAGTCCGCAGCCCCAAAAGGAAGAGGGGCGAAGATGGATGCGGCCTGCAGCGGGGACATTGCAGGCTTTGTTTGTAGGTAAGTGGCACATAATGTGTTAGTATGCGATGCATACTGGCACATAATGTGCTAGTAGGGGATGCATACTAGCACATTATGCTTTTACTTTGCAGGGAACTAAAAAGGAAGTAAAACCCATCAGGGTTTACTTCCTCTTTAAGGGTTGTTAGATCAGTAAATCAGAAAGTACTTCCAGGTACCTATGAAGTAGGTCAGCAATGGTCAGCAACGACAGCCTACATATTTTGTTCATTGCATGAACCACTGGAACTAAAATGTTACTCTTTTAAGCCTCAGACACCCCCTAGCCCTCTTGAGAAGATCTAAACACATAATAGCAGAGCTCAGATCAGCCCTTACTTCATTTTCAGGTGCACTCTATTTAAAGCGGTAGAAAAAAAAAACGCAGTTGTTGGGGAAAAAAAAAAAAAAAAAACTTTCCCTGCAAGGCAATGTCATAATTTGCTAGTATGCATTGTATACTAGCACGTTATAAGAAACTTACCTTAGAATGAAGCCCTCCAGCGCCGCGCTGTCACAGCTGAAAGGACTGACATCTTCCCTAGTCTTCCTTCCAGGTTTGTGTCCTCTGGCTACATGAGTGGCCGGGGGCACAATGAGGTCACTCCCCAAATGTTTACAGCATGGGCTCTGAAGATCTGGACCTTCAAGTGAATGCGCAGGTAATGTCACCAGTGTCTTGCCGAGAAAGTTCCCTCGGCGGATAAGTTCCCCTCCTGTACTGCGCAGGTGCAGCGCCTGTGCAGTATGAACTACTGTCAGCCGCCGGAGATAGCCGAAGCTCAAACTCTTCAATCAGCTGTACACGGCGCCTGCGCTCTGGGTCCAGGTTCCTTCCCCACCATCCAAGTGGACCTAGAGGGGGAATCTAAAAGAGCCGAGCGAAGCGAGGCCGTGCCCGAAGCGTGACGAGCGAAGCGAGCCCACGAGGGGCCCTCTTACAGGCGCCGTGTACAGCTGATTTTCAGCTATTCCGCTTTGGCTATTTCCGCCGGATACTACTGCGCAGGCGCAGCGCCTGCGCAGTAGAGGGGGGAACTTATCCGCCGAGCAGAACTTTTTCGGCAGAACACCAGCTGCACTCTGAATATCTCCTAAACTGTGCAAGATAAGAGATATTCACAGTACCTACAGGTAAGCCTTACTATAGGCTTGCCTGTAGGTACAAGTGGTAGAACTGACTTTACTACCATTTTAAATCATAATATTGAGAAGTGGGTTGAGCAGTACTAGGCAGGTGCCACTTGCATATATTACGTATAATGAGCTCCCCATCGATCGGTCAACTTACTAAACTAAGGGGAGTCCATAACAGCCAATGTACACAAGAGTCACCTGTGTAGTAATATTCAACCTGCTGCAAGGCAATGACAGAAAGGTAAGGTGAAAGACTACCTGCTCAGGGTATATATCCAAGGTTTACAACATTCTGACATCTACGGATGACAAATGCCCTTATATGGAAAAATGGGAACAGGATATAGGGGAGGTCTTGGACCCTGCAGAGTGGCATAGACTGGCGCAAGGAGCTGCAAAATCAATTATAAGCACCTCCCTGATAGAGGCCAACTACAAAGTACTAATGTGATGGTACTTGGACCCTGCTAGAATTGCCCAATGGGTGCCAGGAGCCCCCCCCCTTTTTTTTTTTTTCGAGGGTGCAGTCAAGAGGAAACAGCTTATCACGTTTAGTGGATGTGCCCAAAAGATTATAGATTCTGGATCCGTGTCTACAATTTTATCTATTCCCTCACAGGGACTAATTTGACTAAGTCCTCGCAACAGGCACTCCTCAGACACCCTGTTGGGGGAGCTCCAAGACCCACCAAACGCCTAATATCTTTCATTTGTACAGCAGCCAGAATAACGATCGCAAGATCTTAGAAATTTCCAGTGCTATCCTTTGACTTCTTAAAGAACAGATTGTCCTGGATAATGTTAAACGAATGCCTCTCTGCCATCCTGCAGGACAATCTTCTTTGATATCGAATAAACCTGGGACCCCTCGATCACCTAACGGGGGCGGCCTCGTCAAATCTTAGGCTAGCCTCTAAGTCCCTTATGAGAGGCTTGCTGTCTATTTTTCCCCCCTTTCTTCATCCCTTTCTTTTCTTCCCCATTTCGTTTCTTCTGATTTATTAAACCCTTTGAATAGTTTGGGGAGTAGTGTGGAACCGCTGGTCGGCCGCCATTGACTCATGGCTGAGATGACCCCTCGTCATCGATGAGAGCATCCTCCAGGCATGCAGCTCCTCTTTGGAGCATGTCTCCTCTGCTCTTAAGAATCCTGGCCATTCTTCCCACGGACACCAATGATAGAGCATAAATTCTTCCTCTGACACCAAAGATGGTGCACTATTCCTCCCACTGACACCAATGATGGGACACTATTCCTCCCACTGACTCCAATGATGGGGCACTATTCCTCCCACTGACACCAATGATGGGACACTATTCCTCCCACTGACACCAATGATGGGACACTATTCCTCCCACTGACACCAATGATGGGACATTATTCCTCCCACTGACACCAATGATGGGGCACTATTCCTCCCACTGACACCAATGATGAGGCACTATTCCTTCCACAGACACCAATGATGGGGCACTATTCCTCCCACTGACACCAATGATGAGGCACTATTCCTCCCACTGACACCAATGATGGGGCACTAGTCCTCCCACTGACACCAATGATGGGGCACTAGTCCTCCCACTGACACCAATGATGGGGCACTATTCCTCCCACTGACACCAATGATAGGGCACTATTCCTCCCACTGACACCAATGATAGGGTACTATTCCTTCCACAGACACCAATGATGGGGGCACTATTCCTCCCACTGACACCAATGATGGGGGCACTATTCCTCCCACTGACACCACTGATGGGGGAACTATTCCTCTCACCAATACCAATAATCGGGAACTATTCCTCTACTACCTAACCGCACGGGTGGTATGTATTTTTTTACTCCCACTGACCACCAAGCCTGAAGCATTATCTACTCCCACTGTCCACAGTCCTGCCCCCCTAAAGTCTAAAAGGACCCTTAACTGGCCCTTTGTTTAGAAAGTATGGAGACCCCTAGGTTTAGAGTGTTGAGACAAACAATTTACCACTAACAGGGTGCTTACGATCAACTTGTAGTTATTCATGTAAAACCTTTATGCCAAAATGTTGCTGTAACTGCAGTGTGAGCTGGACTTTGGCTTCAATTTGTTAGTTTATCTAAATCTGCTAGTACATATAACACTCAAATCCCCCAGAATGATTGTGCTCCGTCATCCAGAGTGCAGGCACTCTAATACAGGAGGTGTGTTACTGGTCAGGGGTAAAACCGAGAGGAAAAAAAAACTAAAAAAAGAAAAACGAATGCAACCACCACTTCTAGGGATTGATAAGTTGGTAATATATTAAATTGTTGGCTTTGGGTTTATTACAAATGGTAAAATATGTCTTTAAGTGGCATACTTTTCATGAGTAATTTTGCTGAAAGCTGACTGAACGCTGGTAATTACCATGTTCAGTCTATGAAAGGCTCCAATTAAATCTGACACTTGAGATTCTTCAGTGTATTTATTGTCTGTACAGTATGTCAATGTTTGTTTCTAACTGAAACACTAATTCTAATGAACAACCTTCAAAGGAAGGCCAATTAACAGAAAAATGATATACAAGTATGTCTCCCTGCCACACATTCAGTATGAGGACTAAACAACAATGGCAGAGGTCATATTATAATCCAGTGATGGCGAACCTTTTTGAGCCTGGGTGCAAAAACTGCGACGCAAAACCAACTTATTTTTTTCAAAGTGCCGAGCGGCGTTATGAAAAAAGGTATACAGTGCAGGGATAGGCACATATCAAGGCTGTGGCAGACATTTTCTAAAGTACAGACCTTAGTGAAGGACACCAAGATACATTTCAAATTAAAACAATCAAAAAAACAAACACTCTGTATACTCTCTGGCCTAGTTCTACAAGTACAAATACGGTTAAAATAACATTTATATAATGACTGCTTGTGGTATTCTGTTAGACAGCATCTGTCACCTCAAGTGCAGCCTCCATCCCTTATTTTACCTCAAAGGGAGCCTCCATCTCTCACACTCAGCCTCCTGTCCCCTGACAGAACTTTTCCCCACCGTCTTTGAGCAGGGTATGCTGCTCTTCCATCAGACATACTACAAGAGTGGATCAGAGACCGCAGACATACTACAAGAATGGATCAGAGACCGCAGACATACTACACGAGTGGATAAGAGACCGCAGACATACTACACGAGTGGACCAGAGACCGCAGACATACTACAAGAGTGGACCAGAGACCGCAGACATACTACAAGAATGGATCAGAGACCGCAGACATACTACACGAGTGGATCAGAGACCGCAGACATACTACACGAGTGGATCAGAGACCGCAGACATACTACACGAGTGGACCAGAGACCGCAGACATACTACAAGAGTGGACCAGAGACCGCAGACATACTACAAGAGTGGACCAGAGACCGCAGACATACTACAAGAGTGGACCAGAGACCGCAGACATACTACAAGAGTGGACCAGAGACCGCAGACATACTACAAGAGTGGATCAGAGACCGCAGACATATTACAAGAGTGGATCAGAGACCGCAGACATATTATAACAGTGGACCAGAGAACGTAGACATACTACAAGAGTGGATCAGAGACCGCAGACATATTACAAGAGTGGATCAGAGACCGCAGACATATTATAACAGTGGACCAGAGACCGTAGACATACTACAAGAGTGGATCAGAGACCATAGACATACTACAAGAGTGGATCAGAGACCGCAGACATATTATAAGAGTGGATCAGAGACTGCAGACATACTACAAGAATGGATCAGAGACTGCAGACATACTACAAGAATGGATCAGAGACTGCAGACATACTACAAGAATGGATCAGAGACCGCAGACATACTACAAGAGTGGATCAGAGACCACAGACATATTATAAGAGTGGATCAGAGACTGCAGACATACTACAAGAATGGATCAGAGACTGCAGACATACTACAAGAATGGATCAGAGACTGCAGACATACTACAAGAATGGATCAGAGACTGCAGACATACTACAAGAATGGATCAGAGACTGCAGACATACTACAAGAATGGATCAGAGACTGCAGACATACTACAAGAATGGATCAGAGACCGCAGACATACTACAAGAGTGGATCAGAGACCGCAGACATATTATAACAGTGGACCAGAGACCGTAGACATACTACAAGAGTGGATCAGAGACCGCAGACATACTACAAGAGTGGATCAGAGACCGCAGACATACTACAAGAGTGGATCAGAGACCGTAGACATACTACAAGTGTGGATCAGAGACCGCAGACATACTACAAGAGTGGATCAGAGACTGCAGACATACTACAAGAGTGGATCAGAGACCGTAGACATACTACAAGTGTGGATCAGAGACCGCAGACATACTACAAGTGTGGATCAGAGACCGCAGACATACTACAAGTGTGGATCAGAGACCGCAGACATACTACACGAGTAGATCAGAGACTGCAGACATACTACAAGAGTGGATCAGAAACTGCAGACATACTACAAGAATGGATCAGAGACCGCAGACATACTACAAGAGTGGTTTCAAGTTAAAATCATTTTTTTTTTTTTTGCTAGAATATTACTTAGAACCCCCAAACATTATATATATATTTTTAGTAGAGACCCTAGAGAATAAAATGGTGGTTGTTGCAATATTTTATGTCACACTGTATTTGCGCAGAGGTCTTTCAAATGCAATTTTTTAGAAAAAAAATACTAAATTAATTAAAAAAAAAAAACTAACCAGTAAAGTTAGCCCAATTTTTTTTTCGTATAATGTGAAAGATTTTATGTCACAAGAATCGTGAGAGAATCGTGATCTTTTTATTGTAAGCAAAAAAATTGTGATTATCATTTTGGCCAGAATCGTGCAGCTCTATCTGTAACATAACAAAATGTGGAAAAAATGAAGAGCTGTGAATACTTTCCAGATGCCCTGTATATGCATAGAAAACAGACAGATCTTGCTTAGGCAAAAAAAATATATATATTGACAGCTCTGGATTAGGACAATTGGAGTATAATGCAGATTGGGAGATAGTGTTACACATTATTAGCATAGCATGCATACAAGATACATTATCAAAACCTTTTAGGTGGTTTATAGCCAATAAACAGTGCCCAATACAATATCAGCTGAAAAAGGAAAGGTACTTGAAAAATGAGGGGGCCCAACCTCCATAATGTAAGATATGGTCTTGTAGGTAATATGGCCAATCTTTGAGTGAGGATTAGGGATGCACCGATACTATTTTTTTTTACAATGAGTACGAGTACTGATACCTTTTTTTTTAGTACTCATCGATACCAATTACCAATACCTACTGCAACTGTTTTTTAATTTTGTGCTTTTTTAAATGTGAAACATGTAAAATATATGTTAAAATGTATAAAAATATTAACGAATAAAGCAAAAAAAAAAAAAAAAGTTTAAACATTGTTAATAGTTTATATAATAGAAATGAACAAAAAAACAACAGGAAAATAATTAAATGGAGGACAATAAGGAGTTAATTAAGGCTAATTAGAGTAAATTAAGGGTTAAGAAGGGGTCAAAACAAAAAAGAGCATTTAAAAAAAAAAAAAAAAACTCCTTTCCCTTTTTTTTTTTCTACTTGACAGGTTGCTTTAACCTCCTCACGCCCGCGCTATACCCTAAAGACGGCTACAGCGCGGGCCTAAAACTGGGAGGGCATCCATGTACATCCTACGGCAGTGGAAGTTCGCTGTGGCTGCTATGCAAATCCACACAAACTGCTTGGGCACGGCACACGCGAGGTACGGGACACAGTTTTTTAAATGGAAATAAAGCATACACCCAACACCAACAGATCGAGTGCGCCACTTTTTTAAAACAATGTGCAAGACCTCCGCCCCCCTGAACTCTGCTGCTGTAGTTACAGAGGGAGAGATGGCACACTGTGCATGCGCTGTGGTTAAATGAGCTGGCAGACCATTTCTGCGGTGTTGGGAGCGCTCCTGTCACATATGGAGCACCATGGCAGTTGCAGATCAAACAGATACCACGTTTTTAGTATTCCCCCCCCCCCACGGTACACAGCTATACACATGGCAGGGCCACAGTGCTTTGCATTGCGGTATGCGTGGCAAACCCCCCCCCCGTGAATAGGGCCATGCCATAACTGATCCACAACCACCCGCAAAAGAGACCGCTCTTCAGAAGGCTAGCACTTGTGTAAGCAAACCTTACTGTGCTTTGCTCTGATTCAAGTGAGGGCTTATAAATTGCTTTAGTCCCTTTTCACCATAACTGGTGTGGTTATACTGTCCCATTTTATTCCGGAAAGTGGAGACCCCAATTAAAATATAGTCGCTGGTTCCGGGTACTGCTGTATAAAGGATGGCGTTTATTCTACAATGTATATAATGTGTGCTCATATCTTCCAAGCAGCGAAGATTGTCAATGTTATAGTCTTATATAACCTGCCCTTCATTCATCAGCAGGTTTTGGAAGTTCTTTCTAGTATTATCAGGTGGGAATCTGCATACAGAACATCGTTAGCACTTACAATAACAATCACAGAATTAATGAACAGTGAAGAGGCTGATAATGGTTTGTGAGACAGCTGACACTAGCATCTCCGATAATCTTCTCCAAGTACTTCCAATTTCTAATACACAGAAGGGAGTTCCCAACCCCCTCCACACACTTAGCAATTCATGGTTCAGAACAAGATGCATCTTACTACTTACTTAACCACTTCAATACCGGGCACTTTCACCCCCTTCCTGCCCAGGCCGATTTTCAGCTTTCAGCGCTGTCTCAATTTTTTTAATGCGCTGTCATGCAACACTGTATCCAAATGAAATTTTTATAATTTTTGAGACTCTCTTTTGGTGGTATTTAAATCTCCACTGTGCTTTGTATTTGTTGATAAACAAAAAAAGACTGGAAATTAGGGGAAAATATGTTTTTCTTCATTCTGGTTATAAAATTTTGTAAATAAGTAAGTTTTCTCCTTCACTGATGTGCGCTGATGAGGCAGCACTGATGGGCACTGATAAAAAAAAAAAAGGACTTTGTACACTATGGAGACCTTGTAATGATATGCATTTTGAAAATTTGTTATATTTTTTTTTAAATTGGTTTACTTTTTTGTAGGACATATCTCTCCAAAGTCCCATGAGCATTTTATGTGTTTGAGTGTATTCAACTGGCCAAAATCTATTTTGTATATTTGACAAACAAAAAGAAAAGACCACAAATATGGTGTGGCCCATCTGTGGCTACTACACTCAAAGAGCTAGAAAACTCCACTTCATGAGTTGTACCTACAGGTAAGCCTATAATAGGTACAGTGACTATCTCCTAAACATGCACCTTTTAGGAGATATTCACATCTGTAGTGGTTGATGACGTCACCCGCACATGTGCACTGCAGTCTCAATGGATGGCACACTGGAGTATGCCATGCAGCGAGAGCTCTGTGCCATGACTGACTCCCGTGCGCATGCGCAAAAGTGACATCATCATGGCCCAGCCATTCAAATGGTCAGAGCCCGCGAACCCGGAAAGAAGACCAGATGAAGATCGTAGCGCGGACAGCAATGACACCGCACCATTGGAGGGCTTAGCTTTAAAGGTAAGTCTGTCATAATATGCTAGAATGAAGTGCAGTAAATTCATATTTTGGCCAGTAGAATGAGCGCTATACGCTAGTAAATGCACATAAACGTGCATAATTAAATGCCAAAACAAGCATTTTTAACTCTTTTGCCAGCTCCGGCCAGAAAGATCCATCATAGATATGACTATTTTAATATCCCAGTGTGCATGAAGCCTTAAGGGAAATTTTCTCAACGGGATACAGATAGCAAAAGCAAATTGCCAGGGATTTTAACCCTTCCCTATATGAAAAAAAAAAAGTTTCAGCTTCATTTATTTTTTTATAAACCTCATATATATGTTTTAATACTAGTGTTGACATCTTCCTATCGGAGTTCTTAGGTCCGATATCCTGGTGCTGAGCCTCAAGCCTCCTGATGCTTCATCTGTGACATCTAATAAATAAAAAACCCACAACAAGAAGGAGACCACCTTATAACTGTCGCATGTCGTCATGGAAACCCAGGTGCACGGACCTTGAATCTGTAATACATGAGAGATTTAGGAAGACAGCTGGTGATTCATACCAGAGTCACGTATTCAAAATTAAAATATTTATTGGAGACATGTATTTTTCACTTATACAGCGCTGAAAAATTAAGATTCCAGTTGTCATTAATGCGAAGTGCAGATTGAAGGTTACCATGGAGTAAGGCTTACAGTGGGCTACCATAAAACTACAAAAAACTACCAACAAATAAATTACAACAAAAAGATAATAATAATTGCACAGATCCAAATCAAGTGCCTATAATTATTATAGCAGCGCTACAATCATAAAATTTATGATCAGCTTTCATGTGTATATAGTACACATAAGTAGTTGACAGATGGTGTGAAAACAGTCCCAGAAACCTCAGATGGAAATCTTGCTATGTTGTATCATAAAACATCTCACACCGCAATCTTTGCACCACACTCCCCTTCGGGGTTTACACTCACCAGAGGGTTGTCTAGATCAGGCATGGATTGATAAACCACAGCTCTCCTCAGCAACAAGCTAGGTGTCGCAGCATAACCACCGGTTCTCCAGCACTGTGCAGCCTCCAAAGCTTTTCAAACTACTGCATGAGTAAGTTTCTCCTTACTCATGCAGTAGTTTGAAAAGCTTTGGAGGCTGCAGGAAGGGGAGAGGAGCGAGGCTTTGGGCAGCCGCATTACTGGTGGGACAAGTGAGTGTCTCTTTATTAAAAGTCAGTAGCTACACTTTCTGTAGCTGCTAACTTTTAAATAGGTGGAACTCCGCTTTAACTGTGACAACTTCTCTTTAATGAGACATCAGGGGACCCCCTAACCTGCACTCCACTGAATCAAATGGAGCACAGAGTGCGCTCCTTTAGCTTCTTAGCCAACCACAGAAGTGACGAAACCTTCATCACTTCTGGGTTCTTACTAGCTGGGGGGAGATCAGCAAATGGATGTTTACTGGTCTCCCTTGCCTCCACCCGGCAACACCCGCCATGCGGTTCCCAAGCCCACAGGTGTGACAGCGAAGCCTGGAATAAATTGTTCTGAGGACTACAGGTCCCTGCTAATCTATCTTCTGTACGAGAGAATCAGGGGGAGTTACAAGTAGACCTGCCTTGTTTCTATAGTCTTGATCTAGGACCAGTAGGGCAAGTGAGTTGTCATCCCAGGACAGAAAAAAGGGTTGAAAAATGGAAACCAATGCAGCTAAAAGAAACAAGAGGGCTAGACAGAGTGAGCGAGAGGTGTGCCTGGCCTCTGATACATGGTGTTTGCTGTGCCCCATTTGTCTTCTGGACCACCAACAGTGGTTGCAACTCTGACCCAAACAAGCATCTGCAAGATTCAAACAATAGTTCTGCAAGCACTTATTAAATGATAACCACTTTGTTTTAATGTCAGAAGCAAAAGACAACCTAAACAATTTACTCCAACGTCCTATTTATACATGAGATATTACAGCCTTTAGGAGACTGCACATGAAACATATTATATTTTTTGGCAGTAAAATTATGACCATATCTGCATGACAGATGAATTATAGGGTGGCTCACAATTGATGCTTTATTTAAATTACTTTAAAGTTCTGTTGAAGGCTTAGTTGGAGATGTTACTTTTTCCACAAACGCAACTAGAGCCCTCCAGGATACATAATGCAGAGTGAAGCAAAAGTAGAGATCACGCTACACTGAGCAACTGGGGTAGCTTATATGGTCAGTGTCATTATATTAACCCTTCTCTTTTTCTTTTCACAAATGCCGCCACGCCACTTGGAGAAATTATGGTAGATGCTTTAGAGTTTAATTATCCAACAGTTACTTATGTCTCAAGGACGCAGGGGTGGAAATCTCTATCTGCTGAAGCCAATGTTGGATTTCCTCCCCCCCTCCTAGAATCTAAATCTGTGGACAGGAACACCCAAAGCTTCATAGTGGATGGGATAATAAGCCTGGAAGGATTCCCCCATGCACAATTATTTTTTTAGATATTGGTAGATTCTGTGGAGTTTAAATACCTAACAGTTTCTTATGCCTCAAGGACCCAGGGGTGTATCTGCTGAAGGCAATTTTACGAAATATATAGTCTTACCAAAGGACTTCTCTCATTTTGAAGAATACATCCAAATCCTGGCTAACTCTTGAGGGCTCTCACTCTCCCTCCTAGAGTCTAAATCTGTGGACAGGAACACCCAAAGCTTCATAGTGGATGGGATAATAAGTCTGAAAGGATTCCTCCATGCACAATCATCATGTTAGTTATTCGTAGATGCTTTGGAGTTTAAATACCAATAAATAAATACCCAACAGTTCCTAAGGTTTCAAAGGACTAAGGGATGGACATCTGCGGAAGCCTATGCAGGGGCATCGCACATTCCCTCCTAGAGTCTAAATCTGTGGACAGGAACACCTAAAGCTTCATAGTGGATAAAAGAACAAGTCTGAAAAGATTCCCCCATGCAAAAGTATTATTTTAGCTTTTGGTAGTTGCTGTGGGACTTAAAGCAGTATTAAACCCAAAACCAAAAACGTACTAGGAGTTGTCTGTTCGGATCCCAACCACAGCACTATCTGCACAGAATTTGCATGTTCTCCCTGTGCCTGCGAGGGTTTCCTTCCACACTCCAAAGACATGCTGGTAGGTCAATTGGCTCCTCTCCAAATTGGCCCTAGTTATGTACATGTATGAATGTGAAGATAGGGACCTTAGATGCCAAGGTCCTTGAGGGCAGGGATTGATGTGAATGTACGATGTGTAAAGAGCTGCATAAATTGACAGCGCTATATAAGTATCTGTAATAAATAAAATAAAATATATTGCAGCTCACCAGTCATTAGATGTGGTGGCTGCATTAGTTTTCTTTTTTTTTTAGGATATTTTACACCTGTTTTCCCCAAGTGATCTGTCCAGTAACACACCTCCTGTATTAGAGTACCCCCACTCTGGATGAAGGAACACAGGGAGCACCTTTGAACAGCAGCATTGTCAGGCTTGGGGGAGGGTAAGTGTTCGATGTACTAGCAGATTTAGATACACCAACACATTGAAGCCAAACTCCAACTCACACTGCAGCTACAGCAACATTTTTTTTTCTTTGGGATAAAGGTTTTGCATGAACAAATAAACGTTGATCATTGTAAGCAGCCCTGTCAGTGGTGAATAGTTTGTCTCATCCCTCTAAATGCTACATTTGCAGGGAAGCTTGTTCTGTTGAAAAAGAACAGACTTACTGGCCAGATCGCCAGGGGAAAATAAAGTAAATAAAAGTTTAAAAAAAAAAAAAAAAAACACAATGTAGCCATCACATCTAAGAACTGGTAAGCTACAATATAATGTTTGCCTTTAGATTTAATCCCACTGTAAACACTCAAAAGTTTCAGTCTCAAAGACTAAGGAATGGACATCTCCTAAAGGCGATGCCGGGGAATCCCACGTTCCCTCTTGGAGCTTAAATTGTGGGCAGAATCACCCAAAAGCAGAAAAGCCCAAAACCAACCCACTTATATTATCTCCCCCTCATTTCTGTTGATAGGCTTATTGTTGGTCATGTGACCGATAATGTAAAATCTGCAGAGTTGTAGCCCAGATAGGAAGCATGAGCAACTGTTATGCCGCGTACACACGGTCGGACTTTTCGTCTACAAAAGTCCGACAGCCTGTCCGACATACTTCCGACGTACCTTCGGCGGACTTGCGGCAGACTTTCTTACGAACGGACTTGCCTACACACGACCACACAAAAGTCCGACGGATTCGTACGTGATGACGTACACCGGACTAAAATAAGGAAGTTCATAGCCAGTAGCCAATAGCTGCCCTAGCATGGGTTTTTGTCCGTCGGACTAGCACACAGACGAGCGGATTTCGGGGTCCGTCGTACTTACGACGTAAAGATTTGAAGCATGTTTCAAATCTAAAGTCCGTCGGATTTGAGGCTAAAAAAGTCCGTTGAAAGTCCGGAGAAGCCCACACACGATCGGATTACCAGCCAGCTTTAGTCCGTCAGCGTCCGTTGGACTTTTGTAGACGAAAAGTCCGACCGTGTGTACGCGGCATTAGGGATAGGGTTAAAAGTTAAAGTAGAACTGAAGTCTTCTGTTAACGCAGGCAGGCAAGATTTTATCTCAAAATGTCTCATACAATGTCTCTTCTGTGATAAAAAAAACATGGCAGCTGAGACCTATAGAAGAGACTTTTCAATGTTAAATACATACTTCAATACTTTTCTGTTTTTTAAAACCAGAGTTTAGTGTCACTTTAAAATGTCACTAACCCAGGAGTCTGCATTCACTATATCTGGTCTGTCACATAGAACAAAAAGACCATCGCCTATTATCTCTGCCCACTCATGTACATTGTGTACTGTAAGAGGACAAGCGTACTGTGCTGCAGAACATATACTCTATTTCAGCCCCCAGTCCACCATAAGGTCAGCCACCAAACGAGGCCTGAACTCACAAATCAAATGTTCTTCAGTATATTAAATAAAAGCAGAACCAAGCTGATTTTCTGTATTAAATAAAATGCACATAAAATGTAGCCGAAGGAATTCAGCTTCCTATTATAAGCGTTTTCTGTTTAGAAAGTTCATAGAGTACAGGTATAAATCTTTCAAATGAAAATATACTATAATTACCGGAGTAATTAAGGATTAAATTCAATCTTTAACTGTGAAGGGAGCATGAAAGAGAATACGATTGCCAAGACAACTCAGAACAAGCGTGTGCATCATAGAGATCCACAACCCCTTCTCACAAAAACATTTTTTAAATTTTTTTTGCCTGTGGGAGGTATAATATGTCCCCACAAAAGTGACAACAAAAATATGCGATTCCTAATCTAAAACATTAAAGAGACTAAAATCAAGAACATTTCAATGAGTATTATCTACTAAAGTGTAAAACCACCAAGTAGATGGTTGTTTATTTATCTTATTCTGTATTTATTGCTTCCTCCCCTCTTCCAAGTAAGAAGGGGAGGACCGATGTCTTGCTCCAGGGTTCATGTGTCTTGTGATTATTCATTTTTGGCTTGACCATCCGCAATCGCACATGATAGGATTATGTAGTATAAATGAGAATAATAGCAAAGTTCACACACATAAAACGCTGCTTTAGTGTGCAATTTGTTTGAGTTGGGATTGCACTGGGCAACGCTGCACAGCACAACCCAAGGCAAATTGTGTAAACGCCCCCCTAATTACAGTTTTCTGCTATTTTAAAATGTATCTAAGGATATATTAACCGTTGTGAACAGATTCATTTGTGAAAACGGCATTTAATAAGGCTAATAAAGTGTGGAAATTTTCTTTGCTTAGAAGTTTATTACATTACAGAATTTTGCTTGCTTAGTGCTACCCAGTGGATTACAAAAACAGTTTTCCTTTACTACAAAAAATATTAGGACAAGATGACTTACCCTGTAATACTCGCATTTTATCACAAGTTATAGCAGGCCTGTCAAGTAAATGCAAGTTTGTAATTTACTAGGAGCCCCCATCCTGCTCAATTAAAAGGCAAAAAATTTGAAAGAGTGGTGTAGATAATACTTATCAAACACTACGCCCTATGGACATTCCCTGCTGGTGATGTTACTGGACCCCGCTGCGGGATCCTTGGAAACAGAGAATTCCAAAGTAAAGCTGCAAGATTCTGAATAAAATGAGAATCAGTTTTTTTTTCTGCTTAGAATAAAGATCATGTCTTTTGGCTTAACATCATCTTTCACATTATATTTAAAAAAAAAAAAAAAAAAAAAGGGGCTAACTTTACTATTTAGTTTTTTCCATTCATTTAATTGTTTTTTTTTTTCCCAAAAAAATTGCGTTTAAAAGACCGCTGTGCTAATACAGCGTGACAAAAAATATTGCAACAACTGCCATTTTATTCTCTAGGTTCTCTGCTAAAAAAAAAAAAAAAAAAATTAAACACACACAATTATTATATATATATATATATATATATGTATATACACACACACACACATCATACATACATAATGTTTGGGGGCAAAAATTACAGATTTTAACTTGTAAGCAACAAGAAAAAGGCTAAAGCCTCGTACACACAATCGGATTTTCGGCAGGGAATTGTGTGATGACAGACTGTTGGCCTAAAATGTGACTGTTAGTACTCTCCATCAGACAATTGTTGTCCAATTTTCTGCCAACAAATTTTGAATGGCAGGCTAGTAAATTTTTGGCGGACAACGGTCTGTCAGATTTTCCTATCGTGTGTACACAAGACCATCACACAAAAGTTGAAAGTACAAACACGCATGCTCGGAATCAATGCTCACCAAACATGACATTAGCAGAAGATGCCCAATTTCCTCGTAGTACATCACTACGTTCGTGTTTGTTGGCCGACAATTGTGTATCGGACAAAAGTCTGACGCTTTGTTGGCCAACAATCTGATCGTGTGTACAAAGCGTTAGTCTTTAAGTGGTTAAACTAACCTCATTTACAGACCAAAGTTTATCCCTTTGATCTAAAAAAACGAATAATACAATGTTTCTTTTTATCTCAGCGCTGAGCAATGTTGTGATAAACTTTACCAGCTTTTCTTTTTTACTTTGACAGCTCTGAGCACAGACCTGCTCTACACTTGTTACATGAATCGTGGAAATGCCGGATTAAGATTGTGAGGGGGAGTGAATCGAGATTGCAATTTAACTATTAATCATGCAGCTCTATTCCAAAGCTTCCAGTATTGTGCAAGATATCATTCTTACATTTACATTTGGGATCCTCAGATTTCCCAGTATCCTGTAAGAAGGCCCAACAATCTCATCCTTATCTAAGCAAGACTGCTGGAAGCTGGGGTATAAGATTAGTATTTTTACATTTTGCAATTTTTTTTTTTTGTATGGGGGACTACTTTTAAAAAAAAGCCCACAGCAAAAGAAAAGAAGAGAATAAGCGCAGGGTTACATGAAATGTGTACCCTGTAGGCTGGGTCAGTGAGGGTTAAACATTCCTGCAGTTAACTTCAGCTCACAGGGGATTGGTCAGAGGGGTGAGAGGGGGAGGCAGTGCAGAGAAGAGGTCAGAGGTGCAGACATCCAGTCAGCACACGAGGATAGGGAAAGCTCCCGCCCGCCTGCCCTAATACTTTTGAGATTGGTTGCAATGGATAATATGTTTGCTGTTGTTGGTCCTTTTGTTTTCTGTGTTTTGTTTTTTCATTTTCTCTTAGGAAGTGCGGTTGGGTCTTAGGAGGCATTTGGAAATAAACTGATGGAATTAAAGGATTGGGACACATCTGAGGTATGGGTCCGCGGTGAATGCCAGTTATGTGGTTAACTGGGAGTGTATGGTGTATCTGCTGAAGGTGGTTTGTCCCCGAGTAGGTGCAATGCGGCAATGCGACTGGGACCATAAAATGGTTTAAGCAGATATAAGGTAAAGAGTGGATACGTAGTGCCTCCAAGGATCGGCAACCAAAAAGTTAATGCTTTGTTTTTGTTGATATTGTTAATTATTTTACTTTAATAAATGGGCCGTTAAACGGCCAGTTTTATCCCAACCTTTGGTGTCAGACTATTTGTAGTAGCAATAATAAGGGGATACAATATGGGGATGAAAAATGGGTAAGTAGAGGTTAAATATAGGACAGTATACATAGGGGTTGCCTTTTCATGCAAGGTGGGCTTTAAAGCGGGGTTCCACCCAAATTTTGAACATTATCTCTATGCATTCTCTTCCTTGCCTAGATGCTGACATGCTGTGTAAAAAAATTTAAATCGCCGTAATTACCTTTTATTTTCTAATCTTCTTAGCACTTCCTTGTTTTCCTCCCATGGGAGTAGGCGTGTTTCTAGCCTCTCCCAGACCTCCCACAGTCCCCTGGGAGCTAGTCTCAGGCTTCCCAGCATGCATTGTGCAACAGCATCATCACAATATCTCAGTGAATGCTGGGAGCACAGCATTCACCGCATCCAGGAAATACATGCTTGTGGGCTTCAAATGCCCACAATGAAGATGGAAACCGCCTTCAGTGAATTTTATAAGTTATTTTTTACAACGAAATCGGACACAGGCGGACTTATTTCACAGAACATGTGAGTAGATAATCATGAGAAGAAAAGCTTGTGAATAAACTCCAAAAAAAAAAAAAACGATAGATAGGTGGACCCCCGCTTTAAGGATCAGTTTTCTTTCTTGTTGTACTTAGTCAGGGGGTCAGTGCTCCAATGGTCCTTTTTTTTAGGAATAACAATCAGCTGTGTATCACCATCTTAACTTAACAGTAGTGTTTCCCAAGTATTGACTATGCTTTCTGGGTATTACATAGCACAATCTGCCATTTGGAAAGAAAAGGGATTTGCAAGATACTCATTCTAAAAACAGTTGGAAAGCACGTGCAAGATCATGGAGATATAAAGTGAACCTACTGCCAGAAAAAAAAATGAAAAAGTGAAACACACTCTTATGCTGGATAGCAAGCATTTCCAATTTTCTGCATACTGAAGATATTTTCTTTTAGAGTTCCTTGTAACCCCCAAATACCAGAACTCACTGATATACCCAAGGAGACCAGTTTCATGGATTATCATCTCTGCTCAACACTTCCTATAGCAGTCCAGAGGTCAATCAGTAATGACAGCCTACATGTCTCTCGCAATGCAGGGCATTTTTCAAACCACAGGGGCTTTTTTTTAAAGAAATATGGGGTTGCCATTGGTGTCTTTTTTGCAAAGGCCATTTGTTTGGCTGTCATGCTACCTTGCTTAATACCTTTCTCTGACCCTGATCATAAAAAGTATATAGAAACGGACTTCTGACTTTTCACCAACATTTCAAACCTGCATACTTGTTCCAGGCCAGTGTCTCAGAAAACATCATGTGTCAGAATATCAGCCAGGCAACCAGCACCTTCAGGTATAATTGAGCAACTATGCCTTCGGTATTTCTCTTATGAGAGGTTTAGATTAGGTTTAAGGGGGTGTGCGGGCACTGTTAATGGATTGAAATTTAGGTGTATGATCTGGTAAAATACAGTGACACCATGAGATATCTGCTATACCTTCTAGTAGTCAGGAAAACACATCTTTTGCACCTTCATTGATATACTGTCGTTTCCTGTGCTACCCAGTAACAAAGGAAACTACAGTATATAAGGTGCAGAAGATGTTAAGCCATGAAGTCACTTTTTCTTGACTTCATGGCTAAACTTTACCATCTGCCATTCTCCTAATTAGAGAATGATCTAGAGTGAACTGAGCTCCTTGTGATATATTCCGTAGATTTTCTCTGTTGCACATCTCCAGTCCCAGGCGTATGTGTAACATAAATGTTTAACTGTATGGGATGGTGTCAAGTGTGAAGTTATTCTGTAGTGAAGGGTATAACATTATAACATAGTCAGGTTGAAAGTAATTATATTATATATATATATAGCTTTCAACCTGACTATATACCCTATTTCATGCTCTCCTGAAGAAGTAGACTTTTTCATGAAACATGTTGAGATGTTGTTGTATTGCATCAGAAAATGTGAAAAGACTTTGTAACTTTGACACATCTAGGTTAGGTTTTTTTGATTAGTTGGGGAAAAAAACATAGGAAATTTATAGGAACATTGATTATTTTGTTACCTAAAAAGGACCCAAGGTTCTTTTTTTTCTGTATATTGTAAAATTATAGGGATGTTGGCACATGCCACAAGTTGGTTCATGTTAATCCATGGTTCATGGTTTATGGTAATAAATACATGAACAAATTCCTCTAGGGAGCTTCACTGTGAGAACAGAGTTGAACACTTTCCCTGGTGAATTTTTTTTGGTGTGTGATCTCACAGCTTAAAGTGTTTACCCGCTGCCATTTCCACTGCTTTGTTCTGTAAGGTGACTGATGGGGGGATATTGAGCTTGAGCCACCAGTCATTAGAACATCAACACAATGCCCATTGAGCTTATGTGGAAATAGCACCTTATACTGTGCGGCTATATGAAGGCAGAACCTGGTGTACAATACAAGGAAACCAATGTCCAACTCAGCTCTGTAATGCAAATTTTACACAGTGGGCCAGACTCTCTGAACAGTGCAAAATTCACATGGACTGCAGTATACCAGCTACCATTTCTTCCTTGGCTTGCAAGGCGACTCCAGCAGCTAGATTCACAGTGGCTCCTCCAAAGAGCCTCACTGTTAGAACAAAGCCAGACAGGAGGCAAAAGAAAAGAAATGTCCTGCTGTGATGTATGCAGTATGCATCACATTCTGCAACAAGGCTCCACCCAACTATTGGACAATGAGGTACATGGGAAAGGTCATATAACTGCAATCTAAAAGATCCAGAAAAAGGTATCTGACATTATTGCAAAAATGTGATCTATGGACAGTTAGTGTTAGGGTCTTATCCAAAGCCTATATGCACAAATTGGTACACATGGTTTTATATACACTTTAAAAAAAATGAACCCTCGCTTTATTTTTTTTTTCCAGTGTTCTGTCCGACGTCTACTAAAGTACATGTAGTAGTTTATTCCAAGTTCCTACATACTCAGTCTAGGTATGGGGTCGGACAGGATGCACCTTATCCCCCTTCCCCTACACGCCACTGTGGCTGTCCAACAACGTAGCTAGCTAGGAGATGGCTGCCTAATAACCATTGCTTGTCTTGGCTCCAGGCACTTGGGGAAGAAAAGTGCCGGCAAGAGGAACGCAGAGTGAGGGACTGCATAGCAGCCTCGGCATTCCTTTTGCCACCGCTTGTCTCGGGTAAGTGCTTGGAGCACAAACTCCAGTTATCAAGCAGCTAGCTTTGTGTCGGATGGCCAAGGGGGAGTGTGGGGGAAGGGGGGGTAAGCGGCTCCGTCACCCCCCCATCCCTCAGCCTGTGACTGGACAGTGAATGGGCAGCAGAAGCTCATTCCTCTTTTCACTTTGTCTCCTCAAGTGCATTCGGGACACCTGTTAGGCCCCTAGAGCTTTCCTCACCCAATCTGTTGTACAGGGTACTCATGCTCATACCAAGTAATTTCCACAGTGCTTACACAAGTTGCATTAAAAAAAAAAAAAAGTTTATTACTTTAAATACCTAACTGCATTAAATTTGTGTTATACATGCTTGGTGCTTAGCTTTAAGGAGTAAAGATAGTCCCAAAGTGCAAGTGGTCATACTGAGCAATGATCGCTTGCCATTGCATGATGGGTACTCACTCTGGGTTTGTGTATTGTGGTGTACAGCGTACGGACTACTACACCTACAGCAAGGGGCAACATGGCCACTATGTGCAGGGGTCCAGAAGGGTGGCTGAGATATTTGGCGTTAGTTCACCTTTTCATTTTTCTTGAAAAAAAAAAAAAAAAATGGAGAGCACCCTTTTCTTTTCTTGCTCTGGATTCAAGTCAAATTTTTAGACAATACTTGCACTTTACAATGATTGAATGCATCTCAGTTCTTCAAGATTATACCTACGATGACTTTTTATAAAATGATTTATGGAAAGTGATTTATTTAAATATGTTGAAATGTTAAAAATGTGCTCCATATTTAATATAAATACGTCTGCAAATCAGCAATGTGTCTTTTTAAAATTTGCAAAGTTCGCACATCTGCCGAAATGTTTAGATTTTACATAACACAAATATATTATAAGATTAGTTTTATTTATCATTTTTTTTCTAGAATGAACGGTTTTGAAATGCACTTGTACAGTGAATCAGTGTGATGAATATCAGGTTACAGGTTATGTAATATAGAGTCCACATGAAGCACAGCACGACCTTCCTGACAGAGAATTCACCCTTTACAGTGCTGATCCCATGAGCATGATGCATTCTATTTCAGCTTCTAATCATTTATTTCTTTTATTTTTCTTCTGTTACAAGACTGGCTATAGAAAAATAGATTGCTGTTTTTATGCCAAATGTAATGCTTAATGTAACACAATTAATCTCCAGCATGCGTATACATATTACGGGTACAATAACATATCACTTAACTTTTCTTAAAGTGTATCTGCACCTAAAGTAAACTTCTGGTACCCCCAAATCCCTGTTCACACCCGTATGACTTTATGTGCGTTTGCCAACATGTGTCAATGCACGACAAACGAAAGTGTGCACAAACTCCTAATATCTTGGTCACCCCTCTTGACTCAGCTGCACATAGCGGCCGTAATCCTAAAGTGCGAATGTACTCCACAATACAAAGCCCCAGAGTGAGTATCCATAATAATGCTCACAATGGCAAGCGCTCATTGGTCATCACAGTTACAGAACCATTTTGACCAATGAGAAGCGCATCTGAGGCTTCTTTAAGTAAGGTGTCCCAGAAGAACGAAGCACTTCTCATTGGTCACCGTAGAGTGTTGGTATGGCTAGGTTAGTTATTTTTATAGCATAAATATAAGTAGAAGCTAGTGCCCCACCTATTAATATGCTAATGAACTCATTGGACTGGTTCATGAAGCTCAGGACAGGAAATGGAAGTAGGGGAAGGGAGAAAGGACTTGAACATGTGCTAGAGACAAAGAGGGTGTGTTTCAGGCCTCCAAGAAGCAAGGAGCAATCTGGAGAGATCCTAGATCCTGGAAGAATACTCCCATCACCAGGAAGAACCAAGTTAAGTAGCTGTATAGTGTATAACTATTGCATACCTTTGCTGGGAAGGATAGATAGTTTGGGCATGTGTATATTGTGAGCATATTTTCTGATACTTTGGGGGTGATTTACTAAAGGCAAAATAGACTTGCAGTTGCAAGGAAAATTTTAAAAAATAATTTTTTTGCTTGCACGTGTTTGGATGATGGAAGTCAGCAGAGCTCTCTCATTCATTTACTAAGTTCTGGAGCAACTGCTCTTGCAGAGTACAACTGCACTTTGCAAAGTGCACAGTCTATTTGCCTTTAGTAAATCAACCCCTGGGGATGCCATGAATTGTTTTTCCATACAATTGTATGTCCAGCATTTTTTTTTTTTAGTAAAACACATGAATATACTACAAAGGTTTTTATGCTTGCTTGCTTTTATGGCAAAGAATCTTAAAAGACAAAGCAAAACACACGGCCACACTCTCACTGACTAATGAAAACTAACCACTGCGAGTATTACAATGGATACCCATTCCGGGGCTGTGTATTGTAGTGTACAGACCGCTACACTGGCAGCACAGGCCTTGGCCGCTATGTGCTGCGGGACCTGGAGTGGTGACCAAAGATATTTGGCATTAGTTCACCTTTAATTTTTTGTGAAAAGGTGAACATACCCTTTAACATTCCTTTCCTAGTTTCATGAAAGAACACGTAACATCACTAATAGAGAAGTCGAAATAAAGGAAGACAATTTATCTTTTTAAGGTTTGCATGTTTCAAGACCATCCCATTTTCATGAAGTGCTAATGATTAATCTATATTAAATCAGATTCTTGACTAAAAGCATAACATAAAAATCCCTTGAGTGGAAACGCAAGTGCCTGCATGCATCCGATTGAGGCTATCAAACGACGAGCATGGAAATACAACTCCAAAAAGTTCCATCAGCGGCTTGATTGTCAGAGATACAAGCACAATCAAAATCGAAAAACTAAAGCATATCTATGAGCGAAATTTAAAATTCTATGTTCATTTCCACATTGAATCTCAATTAGTTCTAGCCTACTCCTATTAATCTAAACAATCTTCAAGTCTGTAAACTTACTTTGTGAAAATCCCCACAAATTTACTTCCTTGAAATCTGTGACACGTAGTACACAGTATGTCCTGTGAGTAGGCACTGCTGTGTCACACATTTCACAGAGCCTGTCTTCTGCTTGCAGGCAGAAAAGGTACCATGGGAATTGTAGTTCTTAGAAATTGAAGGTAAACAACAGAGGAGAAGCTGCAAAGAATGATGGTGTCAGAAGCCATGAATCAGACTGAGACAGAAGTACAGTTAAATCACACTTGTTTAATAATAATAATAAAAAAGGTAAACAGAGTAAACATAGTCAAAACATAGCCAGAGTTCAGGAACCATAACGGATAGTCAGACAAGGCAAAACGTCAGGGAGCCAAAGAGAAGCGTAGTAGAACAGCAAGCAGGATCTGGAGCCAGAAGGAATGTCAGCCAAGCAAGTCTTTAACAGGAGCACAGGAGAGCGTCTCTAGAAACGTGACCAACGCGAAGGCAGAGATCATCTGGGCTGGACGGCTTAAGTAGGCAGGACTAACGAGCAGTATATCATCAACAGGTGAGTCACTGAGGAGAGAAAGGAGCTGGCAATTAGCCGACAGCTGAGCAGCCAGCTTTGAGAAGGAAGGGCAGAGCCCAGCCCTGACAGTACCCCCTCCCCAATGATCCCTCCCCTTCGGAGGACCACCAGGCTTGAGGGGAAAACGTCTATGGAAATCACGGAGGACGACAGGGCCATGTACGTCCGAAGATGAGACCCATGAGCGTTCCTCCGGACCGTACCCTTTCCAATGCACCAGGTACTGTATGCGCCCATGGAACCTACGGGAGTCAACAATGGACTGTACTTCATACTCCTCATGGTTCTCAACCTGTACAGGGTGAGGACGTGGCACCGAGGTAAAGCAGTTGCAGACCAAAGGTTTTAATAAGGAGACATGAAATACATTCAAGATACGCATATTAGAAGGAAGGTGTAATGTGTAAGCCACTGGGTTAATCCTGCGAAGAATACGGAAAGGCCCAATAAACCGAGGTGCGAACTTCAGAGAGGGAATTAGCTCATTATGAAAAATACTTGCCTTAGAATGTCACGACACAGGGCCCTGAAGAAACGGCATGATCAGCCGTTCCTTCAGTGCGCATGCACTGATGACGTCGATGGCAGCGTATATAGTAAATATCTCCTAAATAGTGCAAGTTTAGGAGATATTTACAGTACCTACAGGTAAGCCTTATTATAGGCTTAACTGCAGGTACAAATAAACAGGAAGACTTTACTTCCTCTTTAAGACACAAATACTTATATCATTTTTATCTTTATAAATGTCTGTATTTGAGCATAACAGTGCGCAAGTACACATATTGGTTGTACATTATAATGCATTACAATGCGCTGTTGTGCACAGAGTTGAAAAAGTGTGAACACAGTAAACATTGCAATGCGTTGTTACAACACATTGCAGCATAGGTGCTCAATGAACACCAGGGTGCACAATGCACGTCCGTAATTGTGAACAAGTCCTATAATATAGTGGCTCTTCTCTGCACTCTGGTTTCACAGCCTTTTGTCAGTCGGTGCAAAAAACTGGACTGCATACTAGGTCTTACTAATGCTTTCTTCTACGGGGCAAGATTATGTTTTCCTCTTTAATTATAAGACAATATCTTGCTCAGGAAGCTGCTGATTTGAATTGTATGCTTTTATTACGTCTACGATCTATTAGAACATCCAGATCCTTCGCCATCATTGACTCAGTAATGTAAGCTGAAACCTAGATAATGCCTTGGCAATCAATGCACCAACGCAGCCTATTAATACACATACAGTCGTTGATAACAAGTTATCCAGAAAAAAAAAAAAACACACACCTACAAAATTATGATAACCCAATTCAGCCTTCTATGGCCTCACAAACACCTGAATACTAATTGGAGTTCTGTGACCAGTATATTTCAATTAGACATTAGAATAGATAAATAAGTTTGTTATGCAAGAATGCAGTACCGGTATATAAAACGGTGAGCCATTTTGGGCTTTAGCCCCGGGGAGGAGAATGTCTCCAATACAGTAGTTTCAGACAGGAAACTATAGTAATGTGAAATGCTTTTTATCACATTAGAACAGATTTTTGCAATGCTGCCAAGACAAAGTTTTCACGTCCACTCTATTCCTTTAGTGGGCGCTGACATGGTTTGGCTAAGTCAGCTTAAATGGAATATACAGACATCCAAAAACTTCACACATAGGCACAAGATATGTGGAGACAACATCAGATAACTCACACTGTAAATGAGGTGTAAAGAATATTTTTTTCATGAGTCCTTTGGTCTATAGGTCTCTATGCTTTCAATAATGGACCGTTTGTGACAGCACATAATAATGGAAGAATTTCCCTGGGACCTGCAGTAGGCAGTCCTGCTCTTGGCTCCGCCCACTGGAAATGGCCTTCAGAAGATCCAATGCCGAAAGAGCCTTTTCACAAAATGATCTACCGCAAATATACTGGAAATGTCCGTCAGAAGATCAGATGACTTATGCCCTGTACACACGATAGGATTTTCCGATAGAAAATGTGTGATAGGACCTTGTTGTCAGAAATTCCGACCGTGTGTAGGCTCCATCACACATTTTCCGACACACAAAGTTTGAGAACTTGCTATAACATTTTCCGACAACAAAATCTGTTGTCGGAAATTCCGATCGTGTGTACACAAATCCGACACACAAAGTGCCACGCATGCTCAGAATAAATTAAGAGACGAAAGCTATTGGCTACTGCCCTGTTTATAGTCCCGGCGTACGTGTTTTACGTCACCGCGTTCAGAACGATCGGATTTCCCGACAACTTCGTGTGGCCGTGTGTATGCAAGACTAATTTGAGCCAACATCCGTCGGAAAAAATCCATGAATTTTGTTGTTGGAATGTCCGATCAATGTCCAACCGTGTATACGGGGCATAAGAGCTTTTTTACAAAATGATCTATCAAAAAAAATTATATTATTTATTATATATACAGTATCTCACAAAAGTGAGTACACCCCTCACATTTTTGTAACTTTTTTATTATATCTTTTCATGTGACAACACTGAAGAAATTACACTTTGCTACAATGTAAAGTAGTGAGTGTACAGCTTGTATATCAGTGTGAATTTGCTGTCCCCTCAAAATAACTTAACACACAACCATTAATGTCTAAACCACTGGCAACAAAAGTGAGTACACCCCTAAATGAAGATGTCCAAATTGGGCCCAAAGTGTCAATATTTTGTGTGACCACCATTATTTTCCAGCACTGCCTTAACCCTCTTGGCTATGGCGTTTACCAGAGCTTCACAAGTTGCCACTGGAGTCCTCTTCCACTCCTCCATGAAGACATCACGGAGATGATGGATGTTAGAGACCTGTGTTCCTCCACCTTCCGATTGAGAATGCCCCACAGATACTCAATAGGGTTTTGGTATGGAGACATGCTTCTCCAGTCCATCACCTTTACCCTCAGCTTATTTATAAAGGCAGTGGTCGTCTTAGAGGTGTGTTTGGAGTTGTTATTATTCTGGAATATTGCTCTGTGGCCCAGTCTCCGAAGGGAGTGGTATTATGCTCTGCTTCAGTATGTCACAGTACATGTTGGCCTTCATGGTTCCCTCAATGAACTGTAGCTCCCCAGTGTCGGCAGCACTCATGCAGCCCCAGACCATGACACCCCACCACCACGCTTGACTGTAGGCAAGACACACTTGTCTTTGTACTCCTCACCTGGTTGCCGCAGCACACGCTTGACATGATCTGAACCAAATAAGTTTATCTTGGTCTCATTGGACCACAGGACATGGTTCCAGTAATCCATGTCCTTAGTCTGCTTGTCTTCAGCAAACTGTTTGCGGGCTTTCTTGTGCATCATCTTTAGAAGAGGCTTCCTTTTGGGACGACAGCCATGCAGACCAATGTGATGCAGTGAGTGGCGTATGGTGTGAGCACTGACAGGCTGACCCCCCACCCCTTCAACCTCTGCAGCAATGCTGGCAGCACTCATACATCTATTTCCCAAAGACAACCTCTGGATATGACGCTGAGCACATGCGCTCAACTTCTTTGGTCGACCATGGTGAGGCCTGTTCTGAGTGGAACCTATCCTATTAGACCGCTGTATGGTCATGGTCACCATGCTGCAGCTCAGTTTCAGGGTCTCGGCAATCTTCTTATAGCCTAGGCTATCTTTATGTAGAGCAAAAAATAATTTTTTTCAGATCCTCAGAGTTCTTTGCCATGGGGTGCCATGTTGAACTTCCAGTGACCAGTATGAGAGAGTGAGAGTGATAACACCAAATTTAACACACCTGCTCCCCATTCACACCTGAGACCTTGTATCACTAACGAGTCACATGACACTGGGGAGGGAAAATGGCTAATTGGGCCCAATTTGGACATTTTCACTTAGGGGTGTACTCACTTTTGTTTCCAGTGGTTTAGACATTAATGGCTGTGTGTTGAGTTATTTTGAGGGAACAGCAAATTAACACTGTTATACAAGCTGTACACTCACTACTTTACATTGCAGCAAAGTGTCATTTCTTCAGTGTTTTCACATGAAAAGATAGAATAAAATATTTAAAAAATGTGAGAGTGTACTCACTTTTGTGAGATACTATACTATATATATATATATATATATATATATACACACATACATACATATATATACACACATACATACATATATATATACATACACACACATATACACACACACACACACACACACACACACACACACACTGCAAATGTCCTTCTAAAGATCCAAAGGCTGGAATACAGTGGATATAAAAAGTCTACACACCCCTGTTAAAATGTCAGGTTTCTGTGATGTAACAAGAACAACAACAAGAAGTAAAAATAAAAAAAACTAACATAATATGGTTGCATAAGTGTGCACACCCTTAAACTAATATTTTGTTGAAGCACCTTTTTATTTTATTACAGCACTCTTTTTGGGTATGAGTCTATCAGCATGGCACATATTTACTTGGCAATAGTTGCCCACTCTTCTTTGCAAAAACACTCCAAAATCGGTCAGATTGCGAGGGCATCTCCTCCTGTGCACAGCCTTCTTTAGATCACCCCACAGATTTTCAATCGCATTCAGGTCTTGGCTCTGGCTGGGCCATTCCAAAACTTTAATCTTCTTCTGGTGAAGCCATTCATTTGTTGATTTGGATGTATGCTTTGGGTTGTTGTCATGCTAAAAGATGAAGTTCCTCTTCATGTTCAGTTTTCTAGCAGAAGCCTGAAGGTTTTGTGCCAATATTGACTGGTATTTGGAACTGTTCATAATTCCCATTACTTTGACTAAGGCCCCTGTTCCAGCTGAAGAAAAACAGCCCCAAAGCATGATACTGCCACCACCATGCTTCACTGTGCGTATGGTGTTCTTTCGGTGATGTGCAGTGTGTTTTTGCCAAACATATCTTTTGGAATTATGGCCAAAATGTTCAACCTTGGTTGTTTCATCAGACCATAACGCATTTTCCCACATGCTTTTGGGAGACTTCAGATGTCTTTTTGCAAAATTTAGCCGGGCTTGGATGTTTCTCTTGTAAGAAAAGGCTTCCATCTTGCCACTCTACCCCATAGCCCAGACATATGAAGAATATGGGAGATTGTTGTCACATGTACCACACAGCCTGTACTTGCCAAATATTCTTGCAGCTCCTTTAATGTTGCTGTAAGCCTCTTGGCAGCCTCCCTGGCCAGTTTTCTTCTCGTCTTTTGATCAATTTTGGAGGGACATCCAGTTCTTGGTAATGTCACTGTTGTGCCATATTTTCTCCACTTGATGATGACTGTCTTCACTGTGTTCCATGGTATATCTAATTCTTTTGTACCCTTCTCCTGACTGATAACTTTTAACAATGAGATCTCTCTGATGCTTTGGAAGCTCTTTGTGGACTATAGCTCTTGGTGACTAAGAAAATGTCTGGAAAGACCGTCTAGAACAGAGGCACTTTAAATGATGGCAGGTGTGTACCGACTCCTATTTAACATAAGTTTGAATGCGAGTACTTCATTCTGAACACAGCTACATCCCCGGTTATAAGAGGGTGTGCATACTTACGCAACCACATTATAGTTTTTTATTTTATTCCCCCCCTAAAAGATTTTAGTTTGTTTTTCAATTGAGCTGTACAATTTATAGGTCACATTAAAAGGTGGAAAAAGTTCTGAAATGATTTATCTTTGTCTTATTTTTTACATCACAGAAACCTGAAATTTTAACAGGGGTGTGTAGACTTTTTATACCCATTGTAGCTTTCTCACAAATTATCAATCAATTAAAATACTGGAAATGGCCTTCAGAACATCCAAAGGCCAAAAAAGCTCTCTCACAAATGATCCACCCATAAATACACTGGAAGTGGCCTTCAGAAGATCCAATGGTCAAAATAGCTTGCTCACAAATGATCTATCCACAAATTTACTGAAAATGGCCTTCACGAGATCCAATGACTGAAAAAGCTTTTTCAGAAATTATCTATCCATAAATATATATATATTTTTTTCAATTCCTCCTTATATGGATTGAAGTTGATTATATGTACATATCTTACAGGATTATTATGCATCAGCTCCTGATGAGTGGACAAAATCACCCACGAAACGCGTCGAGCTATACTTGATGCCTACTCTATCCATTGTACCTTGATGCCATCATTGTCCAATATTATGGATACATTATTCCTTTATGCAACTTTATCATCAGTTACCGGACATGCCACCATTGGCACCTATAAGGCTATATGCTATTTTCTATCAATACCATTTTGACCACCATTTACTCTGTGGAATCATGTATTCAACTGTGTGTACTTGCCCATCGATTATGCCTATATTTTTGTGCCAATTATTTGTATATGTGTATATATATGAAATTCTTTTACTATATTTACTATGATCAATAAATTTACAATTTTAACCCTCCGCATTTCAACTGCTTCATTTTAAAGTCCCAAATCCCTTTCTATATATACCTGTCGGTAAATACCGGGATGGAGGCGACTAGTGCGCCTCATTTAAAGTCCCAACTCCCCCTCCATTGTACAAATCAATTAAAATACTGGAAATGGCCTTCAGAACATCCAAAGGCCAAAAAAGCTCTCTCACAAATGATCCACCCATAAATACACTGGAAGTGGCCTTCAGAAGATCCAATGGTCAAAATAGCTTGCTCACAAATGATCTATCCTCAAATTTACTGAAAATGGCCTTCACGAGATCCAATGACTGAAAAAGCTTTTTCAGAAATGATCTATCCATAAATATACTGGCAATGGCCTTCAGAAGATCCGATGGCTGAAAGATCTTTTATTACAAATTATCAATCCACAAATTTACTGGAAATGGCCTTCAGAAAATCCAATGTCTTAAAGGGTTTGTAAACCTTCGTTTTTTTGGGGTTTTTTTGTGTGCCACAAGAGCCCCGGGGGCTCTTGTGGCTCCTCCACACATTGGTAAACCCCCTGGGAGAAGCTCTCTCCCAGGGGTTACTTTGCAGGCGCGCTCCTGAGTCCAGCATTTGTGTCTATAGACACAGAATGCCGGACTCAGCCCCGCCCCCCGATGCCCGCATTTTGGATTTGATTGACAGCAGCGGGAGCCAATGGCTGCGCTGCTATCAATGTATCCATTCAAGGGCAGACAACCCCAGGCAGAGGGGAAGAGCACGTCTTCACCTAGGGAACGAAGGGTTCAGGTGAGTAAAATGGGGGGGGGGGGGGTCGGTCACTGTCAGTAGTTTTTTCACCTTAATGCATAGGATTGCATTAAGGTGAAAAAACTGTTTACAATCCCTTTAAGGAGCTTTCCTACAAATAATATATCCATAAATATACTGGAAATGTCTTTCTGAAGATCCAAAGGCTAAAAGAGCTTTCATACAAATGATCTATCCACAAATACTGTATACTGGAAATGGCCTTCAGAAGATCTAATGGCTGAAAGAGCTTGCTCACAAATGATCCATCCATAAATATGCACAGTTGTTTTGGCTAAAAGTGAAAGGGTATGCAGTGAGAAGTGCCAACCTTATCTCGAAGAAACAATAGCAACCAGTCAAGAAAATCAACAGTAGCTGGCTTTCTTCTGTAAAAAAGCAATGGCTTCTGAATCTTTTTTTTTTTTTTTTTTTGGTTGAATCTCACAATAATCATCTTTTGGATATGGGTAGGCTCCCTTGGCCTATGGTGTTTGGTGGAAGCTTAGAGAAACCAACCCGCATCCCCCCCCCCCCCCCCCCCGCCTGTTTTTTTCTCTCAATATCTCCAGTTTTGCCATTAATCTTCCAAGATGGTACATGAAAATTTTGGGCTCAGCTATCCAACTGGCAGTCTGTAAGCTATGGGGTGGACTCAAAAATGTCTTCAGTTGCAAAATTGTAGGTTCTGCTTATATTTGTGCATTTCATTGTTCCTCACCTATGCAAAAAATAAAAAAAGTCCTTACTTCAAAAGCTTCATACATTTTCTAGTTCAAGGACACCAGCTTTTAAAGGCCTCATGTAGACAGGTCTTCTCAAAACACTACCCTTTTCAATTGTTGTATTTAAATGCAAAAGGATGAGTCTGACTTGCGTAGCCTATAATGAAAATACGTCAATTCATTTGGTAAAGCAGCGAAAAATCAAACCTGTACTATTGATTCCCAACCTAGTGCACCACAATGTGCCAATTAAGGCACATTGTGTTGGTGCATTGGGGTGCCATTCTAAATGAATACCAGTGTAACACACCGTGGTATGTGCATTGCAGTAACACATGTTTGACCACAACGCAACAATGTGAATGGGCTCCAAAAGGTACCCACACAAGATCTTTGTTAAATGACCAAGCAAGTTATGACTGGATCAGGAAATATATAAGCATTAGCACTCCCCAACAAATTCCAGGTATCCCTTGGCCAAATGACTTAGGGGAATAATTGCCTGCTGGAATAGGATTTACCCAATCGATCACTTTTGTTTCCTAGCTAGGATATGCTGGTGTCAGTAATGTTCTACTGCTCAGGGTTGGATGTGCCATTTGTGCAAACTGTGCCACTCAGGATGGTCCTCTGGGAAACTTATTCTAGATGTGGTTCGGGCAGGTGGTTTGCCCCCTGATCATCTTCCACCTAAAGTCCTAACAATGCTCTTGGTTTGTAATGTAAATGGTGTCAGGCAAAAAGCACATCCATCATTTCCAGCCTGAATAGAAAAGGGAGACATGTATAATACTCCTTTTGATGCCATTTGGGCAGAAAGTGACCGTTGTGTTATCTGTCTGACCCCAACTGTAAATTATCAACCACAAGAGAGTTCAGGCATTTACTTGCATCTATCTACAGAAGGCTTTCTCAACACAGAGAAAACCTTGAACCTCTGCTAAAAATGACTATATCTATAACTCATAATACATTAGTGTGATGGTCAGTGGGAAGAATGCTCCTTACATTTGTGGTCATTGGGAAGAACTACCCCCTTACAGATAACTAAAAAGATCAATGGTTTCAGTGGTAACCTATCTTACAGGCAGAAATTGCTCATTACTCAAGGAACCCCTAACAACCTTTGGAGAAACCCTAGTTGAGAAATCCTGAGTATTACAGTAGACAGTATTGACCATATTTTTTAAAGTGTCCAGAAACCTCAGACATGAAGTATGAAAAAAGCATTTCCCTTTATACCGTGTACTTGTCTGAATTGAGAGCACTAAAAGTGTCACGTTTGTCTGCCGCTTTGTTCCTCTGTTATCAGCATGTTCTGACAAGTTTTCCTTGGTGACAGGTGAGAGATCTCCAGCTGGTTGACAGCCTCAGCTCTGTTCCTGTGAGCTGTGTAAATGGGGGTGTGACAAAACCGTCTAGCACCCAGCTTGGGTGCTTCCATCAGTATACAGCTTCCTCCAGTCCGGAACCAGGAATTATAGCTGAATATTGCACCCAAGATACTATACGACACTAGCTTAGGTGCATACTGGAACTGGAACTAACTTTATTGTAAATTCACACAGTATATATACCATGCAAGAACAGATAAAAATTGTATCACATTACACTAACAATACAAACTGAGTGTAAACAGGAATACAATTAACATAGCTAAGGAACAGCCAACATAAACATCAATCTAATTAAACTACCAGGCACCTACAAAAGCCTAGGTGACTCAGTGCCCATCCAGACAATGCTTTGATTAACCAGAGATCCCACCCCAGCTCAGACTGTCCAGCACCAGTCTACCACATTGGATACAAAGTACATTACTGTCAGGGCTGGGCTCTCAGGCCTCCCTTCTCAGTGCTCAGCTGTCAGTTAATTGCCAGTACTCATCGTTCCATAGTGGCTCACCTGGTGATCATTTCCTGCTCATCAGTCCAGCCTACAGCCAGCCCCTTCTGGTTATTTAAACTGTCTGGTTCATTTCTTCCATGCCTTCGCCTTGGTCAAACATATCTGGAGACTCTCTGTTGTGTTCCTGTTGAAGACTTACCTGGATGACGTCCCTTCTGGTTCCTGATCCTGTCTGCTGCCTCCGACTAAACTGATCTCTGGCTTCTTGATTCACTGGCTTGTTCTGACTACCTGCTCTGGCTACCATACCCTGGCTATGTTTTGACTAGGTTTGGTATCTGTACCATTTTTACCACTATATTAAAATGTGTGATTATTACTGAATTTTCTTTCTCAGTCTGATTCAGGTTTCCTGACAATTACACAATATCCTAAGCATAAACACATAACATCCCACAATGGTTCAATAATAAGATAAAGTGGACACAATATTAATCACATCTCCAAGAAATGATCAGACAACCATTAGGTGACTCAATTAACAAAGGGAATGCACACCTAGGATGCACACAATGGGAGAGACACTTAGCAATAAACACAACACCATAACAGACTATAGTAGGAGACCCCAGTATAAGGTTGGTTTGAGCTGATCATATTAACATCTGCTCTGAGTCTCACAGTCTAAAGCAGCCATTGCTGGTTTTGGCACAAAGAACTCAAATCTGTGTATTTTGGGGAGACATAATCCGAAGACCACTCCAAGACCACCCCCAGGCACACACTTCCCAAAAAGATTAGTGCTCCCTTAAAAGCCGGAAGCCCATAGTCAGTAGGCAAGAGGCCACCTTGCAGTCCCCTCCAAAAGCCCCTGTCCTGGTTGGGTCTGTCACAGGAGGTGTGTCCCTTCCCTCCAATCAGCTCTCAAAGCTCTCCTCACTGAGCTCTGCAGAATGTGACTTCAGCTCTACACACACTTTTTTCTGAACTCTCAGACAAGCTTTAAAATTAAGCACTTTGAACTGCTTTAGAGATGAGAAAACTTCAGATAAACAGGTACAACGTATGTAGGAGGATTTGATTAATCCCTGTGTATCACCTGAGGACAGTTAATTCACTGGGTATACGTAAGGATTTACAGCCACTTCAAGGCTCGGTTCGCATATGAGCCGCATGCGGCTCATAGCAGGGGTGTGAGGGCTTCCCAGAACAGAAATTCTTATCTGAATGCCCAGTTTGGTAGCCATGATGGTGCTACATCCCGGTAGGTAGATACAGAAATTAGGTTTATGGAGGTTTATGGAAGGGACTTTTGGAAAGCAACATCATGGCTACCAAACTCCTTTCCCAAAGTCCTTTCTATAAACCTCCTTTCTGCTTCACAGAACAGCTGTATTTATACTAAGATTAAATTACACATAAGTGGACTAAGTACGAACTAGGTGACTTCTGAAGGAAATGGTTTCCACTAGATTTTAGTTATATCTGAGTAAAGGGGGGTATCTGAGTAAAGGGGGCTGAATAAAAATATACACTACACTTTTCAGATATTTGTAAAAAAAAAAAAAAAAAGAAAACCATTAATAATTTTCTTTCCACTTCACAATTATGTGCCTATTGTGTTGGTCTACCACATAAAAGCCCAACAAAATACATTTATGTTTTTGGTTGTAATATGACAAAATGTGGAAAATTTCAAGGGGTATGAATACTTTTTTAAGGCACTGTAAATACATAAGTGGTCCATATAGTGAACTTGGTGTTGTTCACTTTAAAGGTCATCACAAAGGACAAGGGGGGACTCTTTAGGTCTGAAGTAAAAGAGATTTAATCTACAAATACGGAAAGTGAAAATGAAAATGTGGAATAGGCTGGTTCAGACCAGCTCAGTAGATTGTTTTAAGAAATGCCTGGATTCTTTCCTAGATTCACATAATATAAACGGGATACTAAACATTTATAGGTAAAATTGATCCAGGGAAATTCTGATTGCCTCTTGGGGGGATCAGGAAAGAATTTCTTCCCCTGGTGGATCAAATTGGATCATGCTTTATTAGGGATTTTTGCCTTCCTCTGGATCAACTGTGGGTATAGGATTGCACATATAGGATTGTATAATTATTTTTTTTTCTTCTCTTGGTTGAACTGGATGGACTTGTGTCCTTTATCAACCATACTATCTATGTCCAAGGGCAGCTGCGTCTTGGGAGAAAAAATGCTTGACGCGTGTAAACTTGTCTACACATGCATTAATGCTATGCACGTCAAGCGCTTGAGAGTCAATACATTTCAATGGCCAGAATTCTGGCCAATGAAATGAATTAACGCTCAAGGGATTGATGCATCTAAACGCGCTTACACGCGCCAAGTGTTTCTTCTGCAAAAACATGACTGACTGAAGGAAAGGCATTTAGGAGAGGTTAGCTAACACCCTGTGTGCAGGGAGCATTACAGGGCTCTTTCAAACAGTCTGCTGGGGATTGGGGGGGGGGGGGGGCTGTAGGGTAAAAACAAGTTTTGCTGCCTACCTAAACTATAACAATACAGCCAGCCAGGGCTGTAAACATGCCGCGGCTGTGCAGAATTTGACAGCCGGATCTGCCTGTCAAACTCACTCATTGAGTTCAATGTGGCCGCACAGCAACCAGGAGTAGAATAGTCCTGAAATGTAAAATTGCCGTTCGCAATTTAAAAATAAAAAAGGTACAACAAACAAAAACAGGCAATTAGGAGGCAGCAATAGTGCCTTCTGAACGCCTGCCAGCCACTGCTATACAATTCTTTGGAAAATTATCTACTGTGGATCACTTTTCAGAGAGTGATAAGCAGTACCTGACAACACTGTCTCTGCTAAAATTAAATTGTTGTGTTTTTTTTTTTTTATTCCATCTACTGTTACTTTTTAAATGCTAGCTAGGATCAATTATATCAGGTGTATTGAACTCATGGAGGTCCAGTCAGTAAGATATTCTTCCGGCAGAGGTCCGAATCGCATGTTTGAGTGATGACTCAGATCCTTCACATCACAGCCCGCCTTCTCTTCTTAGGCTAAGTTCACATTTCTGCAGCTGGAGAACATGCACAAAATCGCATGCATTCCCGACCAACAACATGAGAAACGTGCTGCCCTTTAGCAGATGCTCAGGGGTGCCATTAATTCTTATTCGCACCCCCACACATCGGCACATTTTCGCAAACACACCAAACCACATGGTGCTACATGGCTGCTGTCCTCAGTCTCCCCCATACTGCTGTCTTTAGCCTATAGCAGGGATAGGCAACCTGGGGCCCTCCAGTTGTTGTAGAACTACAAGTCCCATCATGCCTCTGGGAGTAATTGTAACTGCCAGCCTTGCAATGCCTCATGGGAAATGTAGTTCCACAACAGCTGGAGGGCCCCAGGTTGCATACCCCTGGCCTACAGTGTTCGGCTATTTTCTCAACTAGCTGAATGTTCTTAAAGCAGAACTTCACCCTAAAAAGGAATGTTCCACTTTAACACCTCATTCAGCCCTCCTGAAGCAGGGGGAGCGGGTACCTAGCTTTTGCAGGTACCTTCTCTCGCTTCAGCTCTAACCGCCTAGGTGACTGGAGCGGAAGTTCTCCCAACCCCCCCACACCTGCAGTCTTCTAGGTCATTTTACAAGTCCCAGGATGCTGCGGGACCATTTATATAGTGCAGTGCAGCTTGCGCATGTGCAATGGGAAGCCAGCTGTGAAGCCATAAAGAGTCACAGCCAGCTTCCTTTAGTAAACATGCCAGCCAGGCCGGAAAATTAAGTCCGGATAGAGGACTTCAAGCCGGCCCCTTTTGCAGGTAAAAAAATATAAATCAGTGTCTATACTGTTTAAACTCCAGTAATACACTGCCTCACCCTGCTCTGCAACTGCCATGGTGGTGCAAATGTGATCAGCTATGAAACCAGCCATTTGATGGTTTGACAGTCTGGTTGAGGACACAAGCAAAATGTGACAGTTAGCAATCCCGGCATTCCAGGAACATAACTATTTTTTGTAACCATTAAATTGGTGGGTTTAATTTCGCCTTATGATTTACTGTTGTTCAGGGGCTCTGGGCTTCAGCAAAATGGCGGCCTCCAGCCATAAGAAACAGAAGCAACGCTGGAGGCAATTTACAGCAACACTCACTTTGGTAGCATAGTTATCAATATGGAATGTATGTTCTTTGCTATTTTTTATCAAGTTGATATGTGTATAGTTCGCTTTGAAGGCTTTTTTCTCAAAGGATCAAATGTTTCAGAATGCTACATTAGCCCTAGGAAAGGCAACAAATAGAAACTGACATTTCACATATACTACAAACATTTATTAATTGAGATTTGTGACTTCTGCATAATTGCTGAGACAATCAAATTTTTTATTTTCTATGTAGCACCCTGATGTTTAGTCTGGGTTGCTAGTAAATTTAGCTGCCAGGTATAGTCGCCTTGGCCAATTGATAGGGGATCAATTGATTCCACCCTAATTCTGGAATTGCTGCACTTCTCTCTTCTTTCACTGGATGGTCGGGTATCTGATGGCATTAGATAAGAAAAGGGCATTGCAAGGACAGATTGGGAATAGATGGGGTATCCCAGCCAATGGGCAGGGATTTTCTTGGGTCCCTTGGCCTGCTGGGAAAGCCTATTTATTTTGGTGAGGTCAGGTGATCAGGGTTCTGTTCTGTGCCACCTGTCTGGGTGGACATGTGTTGTATTGCCCCGGGCTGCTAGGCCAGAGCCTGAGGCCTATCCTGGGGACATCTGGCTGCCAGGCTGTCTGAGGGCCTATCCAGAAGCAAGAGAGCAGCACAGGGTTGGGATTGAGGCTTGCAGTCCAACCAAAAGTGACGGTTCTGCCGACCGGAGAACCTGTCGTGATCGGAGGTAGAGGGGAAGCTGTCGCCACCAAGGGGCCATCCACCTTATTACCAGGGACCACAGTGAGTAGCTGAAGCAAGTACCAGAGCAGTATTCTCATCAATCGGGGACGATTATTGAAAATTCAGCAGGTGTCAAGCCAGGTACCCAGCCAGCGGAGGTGACGCTTGCAGAGCAGTCTTGTGCGCCAAGTCAGGGACCGAGCAGGCCAGTGGGGTGACGCTTGAGGAGTATCTGTGAGTGCCAAGCTAGGGACCCAGCAGGGACGTGGGGGTGGCGCTTGAGGAAGATACTCAGTGAGAAGATTGGAAGAGAACAGGAGATCCAGTGGCAGTGGATCAGCGGGTCTGGGTGATAGACTGGGAGCTCAGTTGAGTGCAGATCAAAAGAGGAGATTGTGGAGGAAGTGAAAGAGTACATTGCCACCTTTGTTAGAAACTGTTAAAGATTGTTGCCATAGGAGACAGCGTGTCTACATGTGCAGATGTGGCATCCGGCTGGGTGCCTTTCTCTGTATGGCTGTCTACCTATAGAAGTCTCAGAGTCTGACAATTAACATTGCAACTACTAAAGGGTGTCCTGGCCCTAAACCTTCTCTCCCACAGTTCTGTTAAGAGAAGATAAATCTCTTTGCATTCAAGAAGTGTCTGGCACCCATTAATCTACCTTGCATTACACCCACCATGCCTCGTAACCCACTCTGCACAGAAGGATGTCCGCTGTCCCTAACTCTGGAGGTCACCATTAGGCCTGGAGAGGCCCGTGACGGCTACATTTATTTTATTTGATTTTTTATACACCCCTAAGGGTTAGCAGTCTGTTTAGATTGCTTCACCACTTTGAGCACAGTTACTGAATAAAGCTGTTTAAATGGGAAGGCATGTTAGAGGCCCATGCAAACAGGACAGCTTTGTACGCATGTGAAATACAAGTTTCCTTGGAAAAACTGTACAACCTGTTAGATGGCTGGTCAGATAAGTGTGAGCAATGAGTGCAGCCCCCAAATCCACACACTGTAAACAGCGGGCTCTGAGGCCAGCTCTGCTTCATTCTGAGATAGAGCACTCTATGCTGCTACTATTGTTGTACCAAGCAGTGGGGTTCCTCAGTTAACAAGACATTTATTGATAAGTTAAGCCATCAGAGCGCAGCCCACTGACTCTAGTGAATAAACGCAGGTTATCCACACCCCAGCCAATAACTATATTCAAAAAGAACGGCCTGTGATAACCTGATCTCATTTCAAAAAAACACTTGAGTCAATAAGTAAAAAAAAAAAAATGTTGTTTTCAGGATATAACCCGGTTTTCTCAGCACTCACCAAGTAACATAGCGATCTAAAGCAGAACTCCTGCCAAAAATTTGATAAAATAAGAACAGACCATTATTATTACAATTAGTTGCACTAATAGCCTTCAAAACAGGGCTAGATGTCCTCAGCCTGATGGCCAGCATCATTGCACCCAATTTCAGGTTGTCCTAGGCTCCGTCTCTTTGTCATTCTGATTTCTCCTTCTATCAGCATGCTTCCTTCGGGCACTGGTATGAGCAGACAGAGGGGAGGGGGGGATGAGGAGAACAGAGGAGACACAGCAGAGCAGGCTGCGTATGCGTATGATGGAGGTACGTACACCGGCCACCATGGTCAGGGCTCAGCAGCCTTGATATATCGGAGTCAGCGTACAGGGGGAAGGGTATAGCCAGGCAGTTTCAGCCAGGTATTTCAGGTGTTACAGGGGGCCAGATTACACAGCACAAGCGCTGTGCTGTAAAACATGCTTTAGGGAACAGGATCCTTTTTTTTTGGGTTAACAAATGCTTTAATGAATACAGGCTGCGTTAATTTGTATCTTTTATCTGCCTAAAAGGTCAATTCACACTATATGGAGAACTGCCGCAGCGCTGGCTGTGCAAGGGGGCAGTAAAAAACATACACTTCATTCACAATATTGGGTGCTGCGCTGCCTGACATTGCAGTGCGATTCAGGCTGGTGTGCTGCAATAAAATGCAGCATGTCTAAATTTTAGTGCAACACTAGGCTGCATTGCAGTATGAATGGGCCACGTAGGAAACAATTGTTTCCTGTGTGTTCCTGGGGTGACAGACGTTTTACCATGGGGTAAAACAATTAGAATATGCAAATACTTGAATGTTTGTATATCTTAGCCACAGATTAACTTTTTCTTAAAACTCTTTTTATTGAGCCCAAACAGTTGTACACAAGTATATATGGATGAGTATGGATAGATTTTGAGTACAAACATTGGCTTCTTTAAATCAAGTAGTAGAAGCAGTGGCAGTGTCTCGTGTGCCTTTGTTACATACATGCATTATATTACAGAATACAAAGGGGAAAATATACTAACAGTACCGAGACAGGCACGTCCAGCACCCGAGGGCAAGGATGCAAAATTGGGCCCCCCTCACCGCTGCTAGTGCATGCTGTAGAATGGGTGCACCACCCTGCGCCCCATTCTCTGCCCCCTTGCTCTGGCTGCCCATGGTTGGAATGGAGAAAGCACTGCACATGCATGGCCAATTTCTTGCTTTTTAGCAGCTAGATGGTACATTAGGTGTGTATGAATGGTGAGTTTTTTTTGTGTCAACTGTGGGCAGGTTAGAGTGTAGTCTAAAAGCAGTAGCTATCAGAGCATACATGAAGCCATGGCCTGCTGGTTGCCAGCCACTGATCTGGAGCCTGCATGTGGCGATAGGGCGCTCTCCCCTACCACTACATCCAGGGTGGCTGCTCCTCCTGCCCACCCCTTGTCCTGGCCATACATAGTAACAGTGGCGGCAGGTGCTTAACATTTTTTTTGGGGGGGGGCGGCACAAACTAACACCACCCCCCTCCAAGCGCGGAAAAATGGCGGCGGCGTCCTAAGACTCCCTGGCCAACAGGGGCTTCATGATTGGCCGGGAGGAGAATGAGCAAGACAATAGCGAATATTCATTTGTTATTGACACACAAGTGGGTGTGCTCAGAGCCCACCCTTTCACGTGATTAGAGCCAGAGGCTCTAATAGGCTTCAAGAAAGGGTGGGCTCTGAGCAAAACATTGCTCAGCCCTGAGATAAAAAGAAACATTGTATCATTTGATTCTTTTAGACCAAAAGGGATGAATTTCAGTCTTCAAATGAGGTCAGTTTAACCACTAAAAGTGGCTGTTAAGCCAAAGAGTGTCATTTGTACAATGCCCTCTATTACATTAAAGGGGTTGTACACCCTCAAGCTTTTTCCCCTTAATGCATTCTATGCATTAAGGTAAAAAACCTTTTGTAGTGCACCCCCCAGAGCCCCCCCCCCCCCTTTACTTACCTGAACCTGATTGTTCCAGTGAAGGAGGACTAGCACAACCGTGTGCCCTCACTGGCTAGATTTATAGCAGCAGGTGCTGCTGTCAAAGCCAGTGACATGGGAACTGGGGGGACGGACCGAGTCCTGCTGCCTGTGTCAATGGACGCAGCAGCAGGACTCGGGAGAGCGCCCGCAGGAGTATAGGAGCCAGGAGCACTGCTGGGGGACCCCAGAAAAGGAGGATCGGGGATCCTCTGTGCAAAACCCATGTTTGTTATTTAAAAAAAAAAACCCACAACCTTTACAACCCCTTTAACTGATGTGCCCAGTGTATGTGGTTTTGTGAAAATAAGCCGTTCTATACTGTATTTCCGATCGCCGCTCTGCACTCATGCGACCGGCAGCCTCTCTTCTCTCCCAGTCTGACAGCTACAGTGGGAGGGGCCGAGAAACGCCCGCTGATGTCAGCTGGGAGGAGGAGAGAGCCGGCCGGTCAGGTTAGCATTGAGCGGCGCTCGGAAATACAGTATAGAACGGCTTAAACCCCATACACTGGGCATATCAGTTAATGTAATAGAGGGGATTATAGAAATGACACTCAGAAATGATAGCATGCAGTTGAATCTGACAGACAGAGAGGGGAGGGGGGAGGAGGCCAGAGGAGAGCTTCGGATGACAGAGGAATGTAAACTGACAATGCTGTCAGGGCTCAGCAGCCATGATAAATCTTGGTCAGTTTACAGGAAGGTAGGGCAGCACCAGGCAGGATCAACCAGGTATTTCAGGTGTTACAGGGAGCCAAATTACACAGCACAAGCACTGTGCTGTATAAAATGTTTTAAAAGGAACAGGATTTTTTTTTTTAGGATTACAAACATTTTAAAGACTAAGCCTTTCTCTGACACTTGTTGCTTAGAAGTTAAAATCTGTATTTTTTTTTCTAGAAAATTACTTTAGAACCCCCAAACATTATATATATTTTTTAGCAGACACCTTAGAGAATAAAATTGCGGTCGTTTTGCAATATTTTATGTCACACTGTATTTGCGCATCTGTCTTTCAAACGCAATTTTTGGGGGAAAAAAAATACACTTCAATGAAAAAAACATTAAACAGTAAACTTAGCTCTATTTTTTTGTATAATGTGAAAGAAGACGTTACGCCGCGAAAATTGTGATCTTTATTCGAAGCAAAAAATCGTGATTCTCATTTTAGCCAGAATCGTGCAGCTCTAGTATATACCCAAATTTGCTACAAAACTAAAGCCCCATCTGTCCCGAAAAAAAAGTTCTGTATAATATATGTCAGACTAGACTACAAAGATAATGTGCAGAACCGACAAATTGCCAAAAATGGAAAGAAAAATGGCCTGGGACTCAAGGGCATTTAGGGAGCAAAAGGCCCAGGGACTGAAATGGTTAAACGTGTTCACAAATCACTATGTGTATAACCTGTAGACTATCCCATAGGGGCAATCTAGAAAACCAACATAACAAATAATCACTTTCCAGCTGGAACCTTTCACAAATGAGAAGAAGAAATAAAGTGACGAGGAACGTAAGTACTGCAGACACTCCTGCCGTCCTCCACTTCTCTAGAACACCCGCCAACAGTGGCTTGGTACCAGATGTCTGCATTTACAATGGAAACCAAAGGCAGGCCGAAGGTAAATAAAACAGAACACCAAGGACGCCAGCAACAGAGAGGCTTTGAAGACATGAGCAGACCCACAGCAGATTGATTTGTTCTTATTTACATCTCATATTTACTAGTGACGTCTCAGATGAACCATCAAAACCCTGAGGAAACAAAATACGCTCGAACATAAAGTGATCCTAATTGCCATCTGCTGAGGACTGCAATACTCCGAAATAGAAACTTACATTGTGCACATTATAAGAAAGCGTCACAACCTTGTCTGGCAGGACAGGAGACTTGATTTTTCAGTGCTGCAGTTAAAGTGGACCTTCATGCCCTTCCTTAAAGCGGTACTTCCATCATTTTTTCATCTTTCCATCTATGAAATCTTCTGCCCTTGTTGTTTTAACTTTGAATAGTAAAACATTTTTTTTTCTGCCAGTAAATACCTTCTACAGCCCACTTCCTGCTTCTTGTCTGATGAAAAGACTAGGCTTATGACATCATGCACAGTTCTCTCTCTCACTCTCATGAGTTTGCCAGGAAGGGGGGGCGGGGGTGAGTCATAAGAGGGCTAATGAGAGATGCAGAGATTTCTGCAGCATACTTGGCAAGTACAGAATCACAGTATATATAAAATAATATGCAAAGTGGATGGAGGGAAGCTTCAGAGTGGCAAAGATGTTTTTATTACAAATTATGTGAGCAGACTGCAGTTCCTCTTTAAAGCAGACCTTCTCCCCCTTCCTTAAAGCAGACCTTCTCCCCCTTCCTTAAAGCGGACCTTCACCCCCTTCCTTAAGCCCCTTCCTTAAGCCCCTTCCTTAGAGCCGACCTTCACTCCCTTCCTTAGAGCCGACCTTCACTCCCTTCCTTAGAGCCGACCTTCACTCCCTTCCTTAGAGCCGACCTTCACTCCCTTCCTTAGAGCCGACCTTCACTCCCTTCCTTAGAGCCGACCTTCACTCCCTTCCTTAGAGCCGACCTTAACCCCCTTCCTTAGAGACGATCTTCACCCCCTTCCTTAGAGACGATCTTCACCCCCTTCCTTAGAGCCGATCTTCACTCCCTTCCTTAAAGGGGACCTTCACCCCCTTCCTGAAAGGGGACCTTCACCCCCTTCCTGAAAGGGGACCTTCACCCCCTTCCTTAGAGGGGACCTTCACCCCCTTCCTTAGAGCCGATCTTCACCCCCTTCCTTAGAGCCGATCTTCACCCCCTTCCTTAGAGGGGACCTTCACGCCCTTCCTTAGAGCCGATCTTCACCCCCTTCCTTAGAGCCGATCTTCACTCCCTTCCTTAAAGGGGACCTTCACTCCCTTCCTTAGAGCCGATCTTCACCCCCTTCCTTAGAGCCGATCTTCACTCCCTTCCTTAAAGGGGACCTTCACTCCCTTCCTTAAAGGGGACCTTCACTCCCTTCCTTAGAGCCGATCTTTACTCCCTTCCATAATGGGGACCTTCACCCCATTCCATAAAGCAGGATCTTCACCCCAGTCCTTAAAGTGCTTGTAAAGTCTCGTTTTTTTGGTTTAAAAAAAAAAAAAAAAAACATGTTATACTTACCTGCCCTGTGCAGTGGATTTGCACAGGGCAGCCCAGATCCTCCTTTTTCAGGTCCCTCTTTGGCTCTCCTAGTCCCTCCCTCCTGTTGAGTGCCCCCATAGCAAGCAGCTTGCTATGGGTAGGGATGAGCTTCGACCCCACGCCGTTTTTTTTTTTTTTTTTGGCGCGGGGTTCCCCTTAAAATCCATACCAGACCTGAAGGGTCTGGTATGGAATTTAGGGGGAACCCCACGTCATTTTTTTTTTAAATTTTGGCCGGGGTTCCCCTTAATATCCATACCAGACCTGAAGGGCCTGGTATGGAATTTAGGGGGACTCCCACGTCATTTTTTTTTTTTAATTTTGGTTCGGGGTTCCCCTTTGGGGAATTCCCATGCCGTTTTTATCAATGAACTTCTATGTGTATTGTCGGCAATGCAATAGCCGCGGGTAGTTTTAAATGAGTTTTTTCCTTCAAAATGTCATTTTGCTGTCAGACTGTTCTAAACACAGGAAACATGCGCCCCTTTACAGGCATACTATAGACACCCCCCAGGTACGAAATTTAAAGGGATATTACACTTTTATTGTTTGACTTTAAGCATTATTAAAATCACTGCTCCTGAAAAAACGGCCGTTTTTAAAACTTTTTTTTGCATTGATCCATGTCCCCTGGGGCAGGACCCAGGTCCCCAAACACTTTTTATGACAATAACTTGCATATAAGCCTTTAAAATTAGCACTTTTGATTATTCATGTTCGTGTCCCATAGACTTTAACGGTGTTCACGTGTTCGAACAAACTTTTTTCCTGTTCGCATGTTCTGGTGCGAACCGAACAGGGGGGGTGTTCGGCTCATCCCTAGCTATGGGGTATCGCGCTCCGAGCCATAGCTCCCCGTATCCATTCAGACACAAAGTCGTGGCCTGGCCCCGCCTCCTCATTGGCTGACTGACTTCAATTGACAGCAGCAGGAGCCACATTCCCTCTGCTCTGCAGCTTAGAACAGAGGGAATGTGATCACTTATAAAAAAAAATAATAATAAAAAAACAAAAAAAAAAAAAAAAAAAGATATATGTTTGTTTTAAAATGTATACACAAATATTTTTCCTTTCATTTCAGTTTTAAACTAAATGGGTTATCATTTACAATCACTTTAACTATCTCTAAGAAAAAAAAAAAAAAAAACTTATTGAAAAGAAATGCCCTAAACTACAAAAATAATACATGAAATGTTTTAGCCCGGGTTCACACCTATGCGAATTAGATATGCGTTTCCCCGCATCTAATTCGCATAGTAGGAGAATGTGACTGGCTCCTTATGGAGCAGGTTCACATATCTCTGGGGCGGCTGCGGAGCGCACTGCACAAAAACGCTGTGAGTCTTTGGCTCCGTTTCAGGGCCGAATTCAGGCATAGAATCGCCCCTGATTCGTCCCTGACACGGGGAACAGGGACGCACAGCGCTCCTGTGCGATCTGCAGCCCTGTATAGTGTGAACCCGGGCTTAAAGTTTAATAAATATTTTGAAAAAAACCTAATATTTTTCTCAATATAGCTATAGCTATATAAATGCTATAGTTTGTTCCAAAACTGAAAACAAACTATATAAGTTTTATGAGTGAATTTTAACCTAGTGTTTGCTTTTTTTTTTTTTCTGGACACACATTGAATACTTACACACTTACTTATACTTCTCTTTTAAAGTATGACCATTGTCACGGGGACAGAAAGTAATAAAAATCCAGTAATTAACAGATGTCACCGGAGCAGGAGGTGCGGAGACATGGCGACATCCGTTCTGATGACAAACTTCCCCTCAGTTTGAAGGAATTCTCTCTATACAGTTTTGGCTTTTGATAAGCATTCATTTTTCTCTGAGCATGCAATGAATCTTGTCTGATGTTGTACAAACTTTGTGAACATTTATGTCTTTGAACACTAAACAAAACACATTTATTTCCCAAAAAGAATCCATAGACATCCACTACTTAATTGCCCTGTAATCTATTTTTCATTAAATTGTTTCTTACTGTGTTTTTCTGTCTGCTTGTTATGTTCACTGTGAGTTCCCACTCCTCTCCTTTTCCCTTTCAACTCATGTCTACAGAGACTCCTCTTCCACACCATTGCAGGACTGCAGTCAGGATAATAAAGGTTTCCAATACTGCACATTCGAATTTATTATAACACGGCTGTATGTCAGTGTTCAGACAGGCAGTCATGGGGACGGAAATCCTTGACTTAACTGCCTGGTTTTGCTGCCCCCCTCTCATTTTCAGTCCACGGCTGGACAAATCCCAGATAGCCAGATCTTGATAATTACAGTTGGTGCCAAACTTTTGAAGTTTTCCCTAGTTGTTATTGGAGCTTACCCCTAAAAAAAACCTGCTAGCTTCTGTACAGGCTGGCTCCTGAACTCCATATTAAAATTGTCCACCCCTGCAGTATAGACCATTTATTTCTCCACCATGCCTTTAAGAAAATGCCCACACAATTTTGGATAAGCAATAAACGCTCTCTATGGGGAAACACTTATGCTTTTTGGGTCACGTGGCTCTAAAGCCTCGTACACACAATCGGATTTTCTGACGGGAATTGTGTGATGACAGGCTGTTGGTGGAAAATCCGACCATTTGTACGCTCCATCGGACAATTGTTGTTGGATTTTACGCTGATAAATGTTGGATGGCAGGTTTTAAAATTTTCCGTAGACAACAGTCTGTTGTCGGATTTTCCGAGCATATGTACACAAGTCCGTCAGACAAAAGTCCAAAGTACAAACATGCATTCTCGGAAGCAAGGACGAGCCGGAAGCGGCCGGTCTTGTAAACTAGCGTTCGTAATGGAGAATTAACATTCATGACGTGGCAAATTATAAAATATTGAAATGCAGCGCACAATTCTCTTCTTCATTAATGGGATAATAATGAAGCTGCTTTGCTGGTGATACTGATGGAGTTATTGAAACTAATTTTCAAATGCTTTTTCTTTCTAGTGATATCAAAAATAATATTAATATGCTTTTTTACCATAACACCATTATCCTTTAGTTTTTAAGATCAAAGATACAAATGTTGGTGTCCCTTGTCAATTATACATGGTATTTTTTTAAATGTAACTGCCTACTCCCAAACTGTCATTTGAAGTAAAACACATAGCCAAATATTCTTCTCCACAATTTTTTTTTATTGTGCATTAAAAAAAGAAAACAAATAAAATTAGACATGCTATCTGCCAAAAGAACTTAAAGCGGAGGTTCTATAGATCTCTGTATGTGGTCATTTCCTATGTGCTAATAGCACATAGAATCGCATAAATAAATAAAAATAACAAGGTTGCAGAAAAAAATCACATAGGTTGGTGTTGGTTGCTAAAAACCTTGTGAAGTGTAAAAATGCTAAAATGTATTAATAATCCATGGAAGTGATGTAAATAAACTGGTTGTGAACAGTACAACGTAAATATATGTCTACACATAGAATCGCATAAATAAATAAAAATAACAAAGTTGCAGAGAAAAATCGCATAGGTTGGTGTTGGTTGCTAAAAACCTTGTGAAGTGTAAAATTGCTAAAGTGTGATAATAATCCAGGGAAGTGATGTAAATAAACTGGTTGTGAACAGTACAATATATCTAGAAATCATACAATGCATATATATATAATCAATAGTGCAAAAAAACATATAATAAAGTGCTAGTGCTCAGGTGACCTGAGTGTAATTATTCAGACAAATTCGAACAAAGCATAAAGTGAATAAATACATAAAATATTATAAATCAATATTGCAGTGAATAGTGACCAAAATTGATATTAAAATGCCTCAATACAGTGATTTAGAGTGCTAGATCTCCAAAGGTAATAAATGACATGCCAGTAATCCAGCAAAAAAAATGTGCAAAAAAAAAAAAGTCTTATAGAAGTGCACAGACAACAGTGCTCAAAAAAACAACAGTGAGGTGTTTTGGGATGCAATACACTCTGAGTCCTCTTCGTGCAACATACACTAGTGTGGGTAATGGCCCCTTACCTAGCGATGCTAGGTCAACCGCAGAGATAGTCGCTAAAAGCGCAGGATCTTGAGCCTCAATCACGTCCCTATGTCCACGCTTGCCAGCGTTCCAAGATCCTTATGGCAGCTGGATGTATATAGCTATGGTCCTAGCTGGGGTCCTAGACCAGTGCAGGTCCTAGCTCCTCCTCCACAACTCAGATGTATATAAGAAAGTGGATATGCAGGACAAAGATACCATATAGTGAAGTATGTTTTGAACAGGGGGGGTCGCTTTATTCAAAAACATAGGTAAAAAGTACTCACATTGAGCAGTATACAGATCAAATGACGTCACCGATCACATGACTAGAAGTCATATATATATGCATTGTATGATTTCTAGATATATTGTACTGTTCACAATCAGTTTATTTACATCACTTCCCTGGATTATTATCACACTTAAGCAATTTTACACTTCACAAGGTTTTTAGCAACCAACACCAACCTATGCGATTTTTCTCTGCGACTTTGTTATTTTTTTTTATTTATGCGATTCTATGTGTAGACATATTTACGTTGTACTGTTCACAACCAGTTTATTTACATCACTTCCCTGGATTATTAATACATTTTAGCATTTTTACACTTCACAAGGTTTTTAGCAACCAACACCAACCTATGCGATTTTTTTCTGTGACCTTGTTATTTTTATTTTATTATTATCTATAGCACTCTTTTCTGGTTAGCGCAGCACCCCTCCCTCTTCTGCTTTGCTTTTTTTGGGTTCATGCTTGGCCCTTTTTATGGTGTGTGCAGCTGTCCAGTTGCATAGATTTTCCACAGCTCTCATCTTTTTTACCTATTCCTCTTTTCTTTTTCCAACTGGGTAGTGCAGGAATATCTTTCACTTTATTTAAAGTGGAGGTTCGCTGAAAAAAAATATTAACAGCCAGCAGCTAAAAATACTGCAGCTGCTGACTTTTAATATATGGACACTTACCTGTCCAGGGAGCCTGCGATGTTGGCAGCCAAAGGCGATCCGTCCTTCGGCTCTCAGCTGCTGCCGCCACTATCCTCGGTAAGGGAATAAGGAAGTGAAGCCGTGCAGCTTCACTTCCTGGTTCCCTACTGTGCATGCGCTAGTCGCGCTGCGCGTCCTCTCAGGTCCCTGCTGTATTCTGTGTGTCACAGAATACAGCGGTGGAGGAGGACAGAGCAGGCAGCGGAAGTGGCGTAGGTCACCAGGACAGAAAGGAAAGTAGGAAGGATAGAAAAAAAAGGGGGGAAAGAAAAAAAAAAAAAAAGGGGGGGGAGAAAGAAAAAAAAAAGAAAAAAAAAAGGGGGGGGCGAAAGAAAGGAAAGAAAAAAAAAAAAGGGGGGGGGGAAGAAAGAAAGAAAAGAAAAAAAAAGGGGGGGGAGAAAGAAAAAGAAAAAGAAAGAAAGAAAGAAAGAAAGAAAGAAAGAAAGAAAGAAAGAAAGAAAGAAAGAAAGAAAGAAAGAAAGAAAGAAAGAAAAAAAAGGAAGGGAGGAAGGAAAAAAAGGAAGGGAGGAAGGAAAAAAAGGAAGGGAGGAAGGAAAAAAAGGAAGGAAGGAAGGAGAAAGGAAGGAAGGAAGGAAGGAAGGAAGGAAGGAAGGAAGGAAGGAAGGAAGGAAGGAAGGAAGGAAGGAAGGAAGGAAGGAAGGAAGGAAGGAAGGAAGGAAGGAAAGAGAAGGGAAGAAAAGAGAGAGGAAGGAAAGAGAAGGGAAGAAAAGAGAGAGGAAGGAAAGAGAAGGGAAGTAAAGAAGGAAGGAAAGAAAGAGGAAGGAAGGAAAGAGAAAGAAAGAGAAAGGAAGGAAGGAAAGAGAAAGGAAGGAAGGAAGGAAGGAAGGAAGGAAGGAAGGAAGGAAGGAAGGAAGGAAGGAAGGAAGGAAGGAAGGAAGGAAGGAAAGAGAAAGGAAGGAAGGAAGGAAGGAAAGAGAAAGGAAGGAAGGAAAGAGAAAGGAAGGAAGGGAGGAAGGAAAGAGAAAGGAAGGAAGGAAGGAAAGAGAAAGGAAGGAAGGAAGGAAAGAGAAAGGAAGGAAGGAAGGAAAGAGAAAGGAAGGAAGGAAGGAAAGAGAAAGGAAGGAAGGAAAAAGAAAGGAAGGAAGGAAGGAAGGAGAAAGAAGGGAGAAAGAAAGGAAGGAAGGAAGGAAGGAAGGAAGGAAGGAAGGAAGGAAGGAAGGAAGGAAGGAAGGAAGGAAGGAAGGAAGGAAGGAAGGAGGGAGGGAGGGAGGGAGGGAGGGAGGGAGGGAAGGAAGGAAGGAGAAAGGAAGGAAGGAAGGAAGGAAGGAAGGAAGGAGGAAGGAAGGAAGGAAGGAAGGAAGGAAGGAAGGAAGAGAAAGAAAGGAAGGAGAAAGGAAGGAAGGAAGGAAGGAAGGAAGGAAGGAAGGAAGGAAGGAAGAAGGAAGGAAGGAAAGGAGAAGGAAGGAAGGAAGGAAGGAAGGAGACAGGAAGGAAGGAAGGGAAGGAAGGAAGGAGAAAGAAAGGATGGAAAGAGAAAGAAAGGAAGGAAAGAGAAAGAAAGGAAGGAAGGAAGGAAGGAAGGAAGGAAGGAAGGAAGGAAGGAAGGAAGGAAGGAAGGAAGGAAGAAGGAAGGAAGGAAGGAAGGAAGGAAGGAAAGAGAAAGAAAGGAAGGAAAAGGAAGGAAGCAGTTACAGTAAAGAAAAGTGAGAAAGGAAGCAAAAAAACAAAAAAAAATGGAAGAGAATGTGTAGTAATAACAAATGAATAAATGGAAAAAGGAACAAGCACACATGGGCTGATTTATATAAGAAATCATTTTTCTCTTGGCTGTATACCCAATCATCATCAGGGGTAGGAATCTAATTGGGTGTGTGAAGTGAACTCAGACCAGGATGAAAATAACTCCTTTAATAAATCAAGCTGAGAAGAGAGAGAAAAATAGAATGAAAAGACAGACAGAAAGGTGAAGCAGCTCAGCTCCTCGTACCGTGCTGTGGAAGGAATACACCCCACTATATGACATACAGTACATGATATTTTACTATCTGATCTAGCCATGTAGACAGACATGACCCAGCCATGGGTGATTAGTTGCCTGCATTGCTCAGACAAGAACACAGTGTGCACCCAGCACAGCCTACATACACAGAGTGAACCTGATCCCGTGTCAATCACAGAGGCACAGCTACACATAATTCCAGTCCCCAGCACATCAGCCAAAACTTTCTGCGCAGTTACAGTACAGCTACAGGCGCGATTTTGATTGCGTTAACATATACCCCATCCGGACTTTCTACATGGTATCAGCTATTCCAAAGCCTGGGCTAACAGTACTACATATACAAGTTCTGGGGCTACTGTCATACAGATGGTGATCTGTGACAATTTTCAATCACGTGATCATTCAAAAATGGCCCGTGTTGCCATGCCTTTTTGGGTTTCATTCCATGGATAACTTTGATATCATGTAACTGGACATTTTAACCTCTTCACATTGTTTACAGTACACTTACATACATCGTACTTTACACTTTAATACAGCCATGACTACCTGCAATCAGCTAATTTCTAGAAACTACAAACCCCAGCAATCCAACAGCCCATGTCCAGGAACTACAGACCCCAGCAATCCAGCAGCCCATGTCCAGGAACTACAAACCCCAGCAATCCAGCAGCCCATGTCCAGGAACTACAAACCCCAGCAATCCAGCAGCCCATGTCCAGGAACTACAAACGCCAGAAAGCCAGCAGCTCATGTCTAGGAACTACAAGCTCCGCAATCCAGCACCTTATGTCTAGGAACTATAAGCCCCAGCAATCCAGCAGCCCATGTCAGGAACTACAAACCCCAGCAATCCAGCAGCCCATGTCCAGGAACTACAAACCCCAGCAATCCAGCAGCCCATGTCTAGGAACTACAAGCCCCAGAAAGCCAGCAGCCCATGTCCAGGAACTACAAACCCCAGCAATCCAGCAGGCCCCATGTCCAGGAACTACAAACCCCAGCAACCCATGTCCAATAACTACAAGTCCCCAGAAAGCCAGCAGCTCATGTCTAGGAACTACAAGCAGCCAGCAGCCTATGTCTAGGAACTATAAGCCCCAGCAATCCAGCAGCCCATGTCCAGGAATTACAAACCCCAGCAATCCAGCAGCCCATGTCTAGGAACTACAAGCCCCAGAAAGCCAGCAGCCTGTGTTAAGGAACTACAAGCCCCCAGCAATCCAGCAGCCCATGTCTAGGAACTACAAGCCCCAGAAAGCTAGCAGCCCATGTTCAGGGACTACAAACCCTAGCAAGCCAGCAAGCCCAAGTTCAGGGACTACAAGCCCCAGAAAACCAGCAGCTCATAACCAGGAACTACAAACCCCAGTAATCTAGCAGCCCATGTCTAGGAACTACAAGCCCCAGAAAGCTAGCAGCCCATGTTCAGGGACTACAAGCCCTAGCAAGCCAGCAGCCCATGTTCAGGGACTACAAGCCCCAGAAAACCAGCAGCTCATGACCAGGAACTACAAACCCCAGCAATCCAGGAGCCATGTCTAGGAACTACAAGTCCCAGCAAGCCAGCAAGCCCATGTTCAGGGACTACAAGCCCCAGAAAACCAGCAGCTCATGCCCTGGAACTACAAACCCCAGTAATCCAACAGCCCCATGTCTAGGAACTACAAGCCCCCAGCAAACCAGCAGCCCAAGTCTAGGAACTACAAGCCCCAGAAAGCCAGCAGCCTATGTCCAGGAACTAAAAGCCCCAGAAAGCCAGTAGCTCATGTCTAGGAACTACAAGCCCCAGAAAGGCCAGCAGCCATGTCCAGAAACTACAAAACCCAGCAATCCAGCAGCCCATGTCTAGGAACTACAAGCCCTAGCAAACCAGCAGCCCATGTCTAGGAACTACAAGCCCCAGAAAGCCAGCAGCCCATGTTAAGGAACTACAAGCCCCAGAAAGCCAGCAGCCCATGTCCAGATGTCCGGGAACTACAAGCCCCAGCAATCCAGCAGCCCATGTCTAAAAACTACAAGCCCCAGCAAGCCAGCAGCCCATAATGTGATTACTGCACAAAGTTCAGCAACAGAATTGATGTACTGTCCTAGTTGTATGGTGGAATACGGACCCAGCTACATGCGGTACTTTCAAAAACAATTTGGGCTCATTCACACCACTAGCACCAGACTG